>NC_139608.1:86558738-86703738 GCF_964270895.1 Podarcis filfolensis
GTTAAGAATGGATCTCCAGAACTAATTAAGTTCTTAACCTGAGGTACCACTGTATTAACCAAGTTCTTCTGCATATCCATTCTTAAACCTATTCAATTATTATTTTCCTTAATTTTATCTAATTTTCTGCTAGTTGCAAGCATTTACTGAAAACCCTGCCAGTGTATCAACCTGTTTACAGTATTTTTGCACATAAACAATAAACAATTCCCATTCTTTTTTAAACTTCTCGTTGTCATCGTCCCAGATTCAATCCCCGGGCATCAAGTAGGAAAGGAAGCAAATCCTGTCTGCTGACCTGGAGAACCACTGCCATGGACCAAAGTCTTGAATGGATCTACGACAGCTTTCTATGTTCCTGATTTTTATTTTTTTTATTATTATTATTACTATGGAAAGGCAGAATACTTAAATAGGCAAGTAAATACAATAATCATGCAGCTGCATCCTCATCTTTTTCAGAAATTGAGTTGAGATGTGTTTGGTGCCTCGGAGGCCCAGAAAATGTTCAGTCTTCTCAGAGGTTTACTATGTATTTGAGCCCAGCTGCAATATGATGTACATATATTTCGCATGGTCTCATCTCTGATATGGATTACTGGAGAGTTAAAGAAGAAGAAGAAGAAGAGTTTGGATTTGATATCCCGCTTTATCACTACCCGTAGGAGTCTCAAAGCAGCTAACATTCTCCTTTCCCTTCCTCCCCCACAACAAACACTGTGAGGTGAGTGAGGCTGAGAGACTTCAGAGAAGTGTGACTAGCCCTAGGTCACCCAGCAGCTGCATGTGGAGGAGCGGAGACACGAACCCCGTTCACCAGATTACGAGACTACCGCTCTTAACCACTACACCACACTGGCTCTCTGTGGAGAAGAAGAGACTGTGGATTCAGGGCAAAATCTTTTGCAACCATAGCACTTTTTGATTGTTTCAGCAGCTGCTGACCTCCATCTCAAGTCCATTCAACAGGGAACCTGTATTATTTTCATTAGTTATTCAACCCCCAATTAGTTAAAGTGTGTGTTTTTTTAGCAGAATTACAGATATTGGAGATGCAGTAGCTTGTGGACAACTCTGTAGATGGCCTATTGAGTGTTTTTGGAAAGATGCTATTGACTTAATTTGGTCTTTGAAGTTAGTATTTACATTCAATTACTTTATACTGGATGACATCCCAGCAATTTGGAAGCCATCAAAAACTGCTGTGCTTTGAATGGCTAGAATGCCATTAGTGGCACAGTGAAATGGCCTGCAATTTTGGAAGTCATGATCTCACCAAAAATAGAACACTGGATCGAAGACTTTTTAAACCAGCCATATCCCCTTCAGATGTTTTGGATTACAACTATGCTGTTTGGGGCTGATGAGGGTTACAATCTGAAACATTTGGAGGTACTAGGTTGGAGAAGACTTAAAATAAAAATAAAACAATGAATATGTATAATCAGTGGGGCAATACAGAGAAAGTTGACTGAATATGAAAACCTTTTCTATATGTCTTCTTCATCTGTGTCTATTTTTGGTAGGCTTTCACCAATGCACAAACTACTCCCCTCCCCCTTATTTGAGGGATGGTGGTGAAGGTCAGGACTACAAATTGCCAATAGGTTGCAGGATCCAGATGTGCTGATCCTCCCTCACTGTGTGTATCACAGTCATACCACAAGTCTTTTTTTTTGGCATGGTTTAGGAAAGCATGGTGCTGGAGGAGACTCTTGAGAGTCCCATGGACTGCAAGAAGATCAAACTTATCCATTCTGAAGGAAATCAGCCCTGAGTGCTCACTGGAAGGACAGATCCTAAAGCTGAGGCTCCAATACTTTGGCCACCTCATGAGAAGAGAAGACTCCCTGGAAAAGACCCTGATGGAGGGCACAAGGAGAAGGGGACGACAGAAGACGAGATGGTTGGATAGTGTTCTTGAGGCTACCACCATGAGTTTGACCAGTGGAGGACAGAGGTGCCTGGCGTGCTCTGGTCCATGGGGTCACGAAGAGTCGGACACGACTAAATGACTAAACAACAACAACAACAGGAAAGCATAGACCCTGTTCCCTCACATGCATGGACTTAGATGAGTCACTCCCAGGACAGCCCTCATCGCTCCCATGATGTAAGAGCCAATGGCTGTAGAACAAGGGAGCAACTCTTTAAGCTCACAAGGTGCTCCTCAGAGGAGATGGGGCCAACAGAAGGATCCATCTTCAGATGGCCTCAGGAGCTCTATGCTTGTGCTGAAGCAACAATTCCTTTTCCAAGGATGACAGCACTCCAGCCAGCTTTCAGAGAGGGATCTGTCCAAGGTGCTGACCACTTCTGCTTTGTCCTCTGTGTGTACCTCACTTTCCCTTAAAATAAAGTCTATATAGTTATGGGACAAAAAATAAACTAAATTATTCTGTCATGCATTCACACATTATTATTATTATTTTTAAATTTCAGGCGTTCTTTTTGCAAGGCTGCATTTCTTATATAGGACCTTTCACCTAGCAGCCTCCCCTCAGCTTTCTGCAGACAGGTAAAAGCATGGTTGTTTCAACTGGCCGTTGAAAACTAATAACTGCTCTATTCTGTTCTATTTTGATTGCTTTGCTGCTTTCAGTTTGTAATATATATTTATTGTTGTTTTTATTATTACAAACCAACCTAATAATTTAAATAATGGTATATTTAACTAATGGTATATTGAAAAATAATTTCAGTAGGGACAAATGTAAGGTTCTAACAACAACAATTTTATTACTTGTATGTCACCCATCTGACTGGGTTGCCCCATCCACTCTGGGTGGCTCCCTATACTTAGACAGGAAGAACCAGTTGCATAAATATAAGATGGAAGACCTGGCTTGCCAGTGGTACATGTGAAAAGGATCTAGGGGTCTTAGTAGACCACAAGTTTACCATGAGTAAATAGTGTGATGCAACAGCAAAGAAAACTAACGTTGTTCTAGGCTGCACCAACAGAAGTCTAGTGTCCCAACAGAGGGAAGTCCTAGTTCTGCTCTATTCTGCCTTGGTCAGACCACACCTGGAGCGCTGTGTCCAATTTTGGGCAGCATAATTTAAGAAAGTTATTGAGTAGCTGGAATGTGTGCTGAGGAGGGCAACCAAGGTTATCAAGAGTCTGGAAACAAACCAGTTATGAGGACTGGTTAAGGGACTTGGGTGTGTTTAGCCTGGAAAAGAGGTGATTGAGAAGTGATATGATGTTGTTGTTGTTTAGTCGTTTAGTCGTGTCCGACTCTTCATGACCCCATGGACCAGAGCACACCAGGCACTCCTGTCTTCCACTGCCTCCCGCAGTTTGGTCAGACTCATGCTGGGAGCTTCGAGAACACTATCCAACCATCTCGTCCTCTGTTGTCCCCTTTTCCTTGTGCCCTCCATCTTTCCCAACATCAGGGTCTTTTCCAGGGAGTCTTCTCTTCTCATGAGGTGGCCAAAGTATTGGAGCCTCAGCTTCAGGATCTGTCCTTCCAGTGAGCACTCAGGGCTGATTTCCTTCAGAATGGAGAGGTTTGATCTTCTTGCAGTCCATGGGACTCTCAAGAGTCTCCTCCAACACCATAATTCAAAAGCATCAATTCTTCGGCGATCAGCCTTCTTTATGGTCCAGCTCTCACTTCCATACATCACTACTGGGAAAACCATAAGAGATATGATAGTTTCTTCAAATATGTAAAGGCCTATCACATGGGGAATAGAGCAAGCTTGTTTTCTCCTGCTCTAGAGGCTAGGACTCAAACCATTTGATTCAAGTCAGAAGAAAGTCGATTCTGATTAAACATCAAGAAGGACTTTCTGACAGTGTTCAACAGTGGAACAGACTCCTACAAGAGGTGGTGGGCTCTCCTTCCTTGGAGGTTTTTAAGCAGAGCTTGAATGGCCATCTGTCTTGTATATTCTAGTTGAAATTCCTGCATTGCAGGGGGTTGGACTAGGTGATCCTTGGGGTCCCCTCCAACCCTACAATTCTATGATTCTATGGTATAGTTTTTTAAAAATTATTTCCATTTCATGAATACAATGTTTGATAAAACAAAAGAAAACATTGTGCATTCATCTTACTGCGTGATCATCCATAAATAACGCGTCTTTAAAAATTACAAGGTTCCTAATTATTTTCGTGGTGCAACATTGTGTTGTGTTTAATTGCAGTAAATGATAAAGAGATACCATTTTTCAATAAACTGGTTCCTTGGTTGTCTTCCCTCCTGTACTCAGACTGTGTTTGTGAGTTTTACCATCTGGACCTCTTCCCATTTTCTGACTATCCAGTCGTCCAATGTTGGTGCAGCGATAGCTTTCCATTTGCTGCTAATTGCGATACGAGCAGCAGTCAAAAGGTGTATTATCATTTGTCTTTCCTCAAACAATACCAGATCTTTAGCATGGCCCAATAGATTAACTAATGGGTTGAGTGGCAAGTCATATCCCATGGTAATTTCAATTTCATGTGTTAATGCAGTCCAAAAAACTATTATCTGAGGAGAAGGCCAAAATAAATGAAAAATACCTCCATTACTTGTTTTGCCCCTCCAACAAAGTTTATTAGAGCCCATGTAGATATGATTGAGCCTTAGAGGAGTCAGGTACCACAAGAAAATTAATTACAATCTTTTGCTTTTTAACTAGAGCTAATTGTTTGCTGTGAGATTTGTGCCCACAGCAATTTCAAAGTTATTTCCTGCCATAGTTATTTCCAGCTTGGGGTTTCTGCTCCATTTAGGCTGGTAAACATTGACCGAATCATTTAAATTCATAAGGATTTGATATAATTTACCCAATAACTTTGGGGTATGATCCATAAATATTTAAAAATAAACAAATCCCAGATATTTAATTGGTGGCATCCTTCTAGGGGAGCCACAATAATGCTGAAGAAATTTCTTTCTTTGCTTCGTATAGAAAACCACAGCCTTTCTACATTTTAAAAACTGTGTTAATTGGAATACAAACAGAGTTCGCTTGTGGCCTCTGTATGGTGTGCAGCCTCTGAGGTGCTGGTTGTGCCATTTTGAGGGTGGTGCAGAGGCAGAGAGGTGTGGTCAAGCTATCTTCCAGAATCCCTAGCAACCAACAGAGCCAGCTAATAATGATAATGATAATATTTTTGTACCTCGCCCATTTGGCTGGGTTGCCCAACCACTATGAACAACTTCCAGTACAGTGGCACCTTGGTTCTCGAACGTAATCCATTCCGGAATTCTGTTCGACTTCCAAAACATTCAAAAACCAAGGCACGGCTTCCGATTGGTGCAGGCGCCCTGGAAACAATAGCTGACAGCGGCATCAGATGTTCAGCTTCCGAAAAACATTCGAAAACTGGAACACTTCCAGGTTTTTGGCACACCAAATGTTCACGTACCAAGGTGTTCAAGAACCAAAACATAATAAAACACAAATCATTAAAAAAACCTCAGATGTCTTCAGATGTCTTCTAAAGGTTGAATAGTTATTTATCTCGACATCTGGTGGGAGAGTGTTCTACAGGGTGTGGAAAAGAATGGGAAACATTACAAACAAGAGGAATACAACTGCATCTCCCACTGAAAGCACTAGGAAGCTTATATGATGTGCACTTTTTTAGTTGCACATCATAGTACTAGGCTAGTGAGAGAAGTACTCCTCCTCTTAGCCCAGCAAAGGGATGAGGAGGAAAACCCTCCACTAACCTTGAAAAGAAGGTTCTTCTCCCTTTGGTGGGACACTGTTGCAATAAGGTCTTGGGGTTCAGGCAACAGGAAGGAACACTTCTTCCTGTTTCTTGATCTCTAAGACCTTCTGCCAATGGCACTGTGCCAAAGGGAGAAGAAGCTTCTTTGTACAGTCAGTGAAGAGATCATAGCCTCATAGAATTGTGAAGTTGGAAAGGACTACAAGGGTCGTCTAGTCCAACCCCTGCAATGCAAGAATCTTTGGCCAATGTGGGGCTCCAATCCATAACCCTGAGATGAAGTCTTATGCTCTATTGATTGAGCTATGGAACTGCCTGACTGGGTGCAGGTGACAGGCCAACAGAAGTGGCTGTGCAGCCAGATATGGCTCATGGGTCACCCCTGCTATATTGTTTTATAGGCATAATTCAAAATATGGGTTTTACATTTTTATTTATTATCACTATATCCTTCTTTATATGGGGAGCTCAGAGCTCCTCCATCCAGATCTCTGAAGAGGTTCCCCCATGGAGAGGTTTTAAACTCTTCATGCTCTTTCTTCTAGTCTTGATGGGTCTGTGCTCCTCTAATTGATTTTATTTAAGTGTTTTTATACTACCTTTCAGGGAAAAGCCCCTCTCAAGGTGGTTCCTGTAGCTAAAATGGTAAAAACAATTTAAAAACATAAGTTCAACACAACACAACACAACATAGATACAAGTCAGAGCAGTTAAAATTGGAGAACAGCCGTTACCAAAGGTGTCATGGACTTTGAAGACGCTTGAACTCAGGACGAAAGGGAGAAATGTGCTAAGAGGAAGGCATGTTTGGCAAACCCTCCCAGTGAAACCTATGTCCCCGCTGTGGAAGGATGTGTGGATCCAGAATTGGCCTCCACAGTCACTTACGGACTCACTGTTAAGACTGTGTTCATGGAAGACAATCTTGCTTGGTTAAGAGTGATTGCCAAAGAAGAAGACGACAACAACAAGTCATAGCAGTTAAAATTATGGACTAACAACTTTGTTCAGTTACAAGGAGTTTAGAATGGCTAAGTGTGTCACAGGCAGTGTCAACAGTGAGGGTGGGTTCTGTTCACCCTCTGCCCCCTGCCCGGTGTGTGTGCATGTGCTGGTGCCCTGAGTGCTGGCAAATGATGTAACGCCACTGGTCAGGCTACAAACCTTTCCATGGATGCTCTTGTTGAATGTCTTCATATGCATATTGAATAGGAAGGTGGAAAGAATTAAGCGTTGCTGATTAGTCCAAGGGAAGTTCTACCATAATGAAATCACAGATCAACATCTCTGGGACCACCTAGCTGCCAGTCTACAGGAGCTTATTTTCTTTCTATCCTATTCAAGGAACTTAGGGGGGGCATACATGGGAGTTTTCTGTTTTACCTTCCCAGCACTGATTTTAGGGATAATGACTGACCAAACATCATTTCATGAGTACCATGACAAAGTGTGGATTTAAATCTAGGTCTTTATTATTCTACTCTAGCAATCTGTCCAGTGCACCATACAGGCTCTCCTGTAGACCTGAACGAAGAACTATCCTGCAAACTCCTGCAAGATCCCAAAAACAATATAACGAAAAACTAATGGCAGACAGCATGAAAGGCCACTGATGGCTGAATATGCTCAGTAGGTTACAATATACCCCATCAATCATCTGGCAGAGATTATCGACCTAGGTCAGAAGTGGGGGCTTCCGTGTCAGACTGGCTGAAGCCCCCAAAACAGATAACATCCAATATGCAGAAAGCTGAATTCTTCCACCAATGGAAGCTAAGGCAGTTAAAAAGCTAAATATGGAGTCGAAATGGCCAAGATATTGGGAAATCTTGGAAAAGGAAGGGGATAAACTGAGATTGCAGAGTTTCGAAAAACTAAAAGAGAAGGTGAGAGATTGGTTACATTACCATCAAATAAATGAAGTGTTTAAATTAGACAGAAAAATAGGTTTCCAGGTGGAAAAGTCAAAACTAGAGACTGAACTGTTAGAATCCAGCACTAAGAACTTGTCAAAAATGTATAATCTGCTGCTGAAATGGAACACACAAGATGAAACAGTTAAATCAACTATGATTACATGGGCTCAGGACATTGGTCATAACATCATGTTTGTTGACTGGGAAAAGTTGTGGACCACTGGGTTGAAGTTTACGGCGTGTAACGCCTTAAGAGAAAACATAATGAAAATGATTTATAGGTGGTACATAACCCCAGTCAAACTTGCAAAGATCTACCATTTGCCTGATAATAAATGTTGGAAATGTAAGGAAAAGGAAGGCACATTCTTTCACCTCTGGTGGACATGCCCGAAGATTAAGGCATTCTGGGAAATGATTTATAATGAACTGAAAAAGGTATTTAAATATACTTTCCCCAAGAAACCAGAGGCCTTTCTCTTGGGTATTGTCGGCCAGGGGGTGCTAAAGACAGATACAACCTTCTTTATGTATGCTACAACAGCAGCTAGAATACTCATCGCAAAGTACTGGAAGACACAGGATCTACCCACACTGGAAGAATGGCAGATGAAGGTGATGGACTATATGAGCCTGGCAGAGATGACGAGCAGAATCCGAGACCAGGGAAGAGAAGCGGCGGAAGAAGAATGGAAAAAGTTTAAGGACTATTTAAAGAAATATTATAAAATTGGAGACAGTTAGAATGATGTTGGACTAAAATAAATGGTTACTATTAGTAATGATTATGACAAAGAGAATAAGGGTGATTAGCATAAATTTATAATAAAATAAGGTAAGATTTCGCTGAAAAACTGTAAGAATTTGGAATACAGAAACGGGAAGTAAGAGGAGGTCGAGGAAGAAAGGTTTAGAAATTGGGTTATGAAGTGGTACGTGTTTTTTGTTTTATTATTGTTGAATGTTTGTTTATGTACGTCTTGTTTCTGTTATATAAAAAATTGTTTAATAAAAATATTAAAAAAAAAAAAACATAATGGAAGGATGGAGACATGGCAGGAACTGATGTTCAGGGAATTAATATCAAGATGGAAATATAAAAGGAGGACCTGGATGATCACAGATACTTCATCTGTGGCTCTGTGACCATGGCTGATTCACTGTGGCTGGCAAATAGCTTGTTAATAATAATAATAATAATAATAATAATAATAATAATAATAATAATAATACTAATACTAATAATACCCCACCCATCTGGCTGGGTTTCCCCAGCTACTCTTTCAAGTTCAGGGGCTATCTATAAACCAAGACTGGTGTGCCTGAGGGGATTCTTTCTGGGGTTAGTTGCAAAACCTTAAGGAGTTGGAGGGAAGGTATAGATGTGGAGTTCTGTCATTTTCCTGTGGAGCTGTACTGTGATACATGCTATCTGGGTACTTGTCTCTGTGTACAAACAAGTCCTCCAGGTACATATGCTTCTCTGATGGCTATGCAGCAAATAATAGTTGGCTCATTGACGATGATATTGCGGTGTGTTCTGAATGATATCTGCAAGCACAAAACGAGGAGCAGCTCTCCGTGGGTGTTGAGAGTAAGGGGGCTTGTTCTGGAAGTTGTGTAGCTGCATGGCAGTGAGTAGGACACTAATTCATGCTGGAATTCTAAGGACTTCTTACCATGGGGACAAATTATGAAGATCTCAGTAATATCCTCAAAGTGGTTGGCCTGGATATAGATACTGAGACGGTGTTATTTCAAAGCAGCTGTGAAAATATTCACAGATAGGCAGTGGCGTAGCGTGGGTTGTCAGCACCCGGGGCAAGGCAAGTAATTTGTGCCCCCTAACCTGTGGATTTGCGCCCCCTAACCCGTGGATTTGCGCCCCCTATCCCTAACCCCCAGATGTTGCGCCTGGTGCACCCGGCCCCCTGCACCCCCCACGCTACGCCACTGCAGATAGGGATGGGTTTTTTTTGGGGGGGAGGAATCTATATCCATGCAGATGTTTTCTAATTTCTGTCTTGTTCCTTGATCTCAATTAGAAGTGGGTTTTTTTTCTGATTCCCCTAAATATGTGAGCAATTATTGCACATTACTGTACACATTAGTATACTATATTGTATTATATGCAAATACACTCCAGGTTTCTTAAAATAGTCAGCACATAAACTGAAACATACAACAATGCATATAGCTGTATAAAATTCCTTATGTATTAATGCTTATAAAATTATGCAGCAGCAATAAAGTACCCCGGGAGGTGGACTTTATATATATATAATATGTGCATACTCTATGTCTTTTTTTGTGTACAATTTGATGTAGAATTACAGTAGCTGGGCTTAAAAAAAAAAATAATGTGCAAGTAGCTTGAACATTAAGTGGGGGCTCAAAGCAAGATGCAGTCCAATGCAGGCAAACCTAATCTGAGCAGAACTGCCAAATTCTGGGAATAAGCCCATTAAAATTGATTCCTCCTCCATCCCTATTCACAGATTGTGGGGCCACATGGGTGTCCCTGGTGCTGTGGTCTAAACCACTGAGCCTCTTGGGTTTGCCGATCGGAAGGTCGGTGGTTCAAATCCGTGTGACGGGGTGAGCTCCCGTTGCTCCGTCCCAGCTCCTGCCAACCTAGCAATTCGAAAGCACACCAGTGCAAGTAGATAAATAGGTATTGCTGAGGTGGGAAGGTAAATAGCATTTCCGTGCACTTTGGTTTCCATCAGGGTGTTCCTTTGCACCAGAAGTAGTTTAATCACGCTGGCCACATGCCCAGAAAGCTGTCTGTGGACAAATGCCGGCTCCCTCGGCCTTAAAGTAAGATGAGCATCGCAACTCCATAGTCACCTTTGACTGGACTTAAGCATCCATGGGTCCTTTACCTTACCATCTACATGGTTTGGCAGAGGCTCTGCAAGGTGTCTAACCAGTCCTATTTGCAGATGCCATGGTGGAACCTGGGACCTTTCTGCATGCAAAGTAGGTGGTCTAAGGGGTCATCCACACCTACCTTTACTCCATGTTCCTAGGCACAGGCTTTCCAGGTCCAGGTCTAGGACCCCATAGTCACCTTTCACTGGACGTAACCATCCAGGGTTCCTTTACCTTTACCCTTTTACCTAGCGACATCAACTGATGTTCAATGAAAGTATCTCCAAATTTAAAATCATTCCATGTGATGGGAAAGTTAGAGAACTTCACTACTGAATGGGATTGGACATCATCAGGGATAATAAATCTGATAGTTTGCAATCCATCACTCTGTGGTTTAGAAGGATTCTTTGTCAATGGTTGCTAGGATGGTCCTTTTTTTAATGGAACTCAGTTTTTGGAGACAGTTTATTGTATCATGAACATCTCATTTGTTTCCATCCCTATGTTATTTTGATCCATATATGCAGTATATTCTAGATACCTTCTGCTTACCCAATTCTTTTTAATGCATTTAGTCTCCACCTTGAATCTTCAATTTATTTCTTTTTGGCCACCTCTTTGTCTCTGTTCAAACTTTGTCTGTGTGCTTGCCTCCCTTCCCTGCAAAAACTCTGGCCAAAGCTTCGTGGGGATGTTCTCCTGGGATGTTCCCAAGCTCTGGATCAAGTCAAAGTAAGCGAATCTATGAGTGAGCTGCACAAGGGATGCGTCTTGTGGCAGGATCACTTGTGAGGAAAGATGGTGCTTTTCTGGGGGTGGAAAATGGAATTGTCATCATGGAATGAATGAATTGTGCAGTTTCTCTTTTGTAACCCAGAGAATAATTAAGATAGATGGGTAGATGAATTAGCTGTCCTGCAAGGTCAAAAGTGGATTGCCTTATTACTCTATTATTTCACCGTTGTGCAGCTATCACCACTAACACCTTTTTCATGATATTTTGTACATCCGTACAAAAAAGAGGGAGAGGGAGAGAGAGATACAAATTGATCGTTTGCCGGTGAAATCAGTCTTCGTCATTGCCGGCAGTGCTTGGATTAATGGGATTGAAGGCTGCTGGAGGTTCAGCCAGAAACACGGGCGGAAAAACAAGAGAAATTGGTTTGTACCCTTGGGAATGGGATTGATGTGACTCTCACTGAGCTGAGCTGTTGCTGTTGCTATTGCTGTTGCTGCTGCCACCACTGCTCTAAAGATGAAGTTTGGCAGTGGAAGAAGAATTATGCCACACCTGAGTGTCAGGGAACTGCCATCGGAGCTAGAGGCGGAGGCAAGGCTCCAGAGTGATGCTAGAGAGGGGCCCAGCAGGGAGAGAGGCAGCCCATCTGCTGGGGAAGGAAATCAGCGTAACACCAGGGGTGAAGGGGGGCAGTTGGGGGAATCGGCGAGGGGGCTCCAGGACTCCTTGCCGGAGACCAGCGGGGAGAGCACGGGTCCTCCGCTGCCCACACCCACCCTGCGCAGAAGACTTCCGGGCAGGGAGAGTAGGCGGAGACTTGGCGTCAAAGAACTTCTTTGCTGGAAGAAGTTCAAGAAACGCCCACTGACGGATTCTGCCAGCGACTGAAACAGCCACGAAGTGAAGGGCTGTCCAGACAGAAAGGGTTTAACCAGGTAACCTAGCCAGGAGTGGCGGCAACTTACGCGCAAGCAACCCCTATAACCATTACACTGAGGCACGAAGAATATTTGTTCGACACAAACTAGTGCCAAGATCCCTAAGGGAAGCCAGTTTTCCAAAGAGAAGAACTCCTCTCCCCTTTTCTACTTACCTGGAATGTCAGTGAGCCTTTGGCCTCGATAGAAACTTGACTGCTTCGCCAAGGTTCTATAAGCCCATCTCTCATGAGAAGGCAACAAAAGTTCTGATGGACAAGACCCAAAGTCCATTTCTCCCAGTGGCTAAACAGATGTCTTCTGGGATCCCACAAGCAGGGGCAGGAAGGTAGGAATCCTAGAAGACAGAAGACCACCACAGAATATCTCTGCCCCTGAATGAACGGACACATCCTGATTCCTGCCACCTAAAGTTCATTTAAAATTTGTGATTCAGAGCACTGGTGCACTTGGTTCCTCACTTTGGAACTTTAGTTCACATGTACTGTAGAAGCATTGAATTGTAGAGTTGGAAAGGGACCCTGAGGATCATCTAGTCCAACCCTCTGCAATGTAGGAATATGCAGCTCTCTCATACGGGGATCAAACTTGCAACCTTGACATTATCAGCACCATGCTCTAACCAACTGAGCTATCCAGGCTGTAATAGGGACAGAGGTTCCAAAGAAGATGACTAAACTATTTATGTACATGACAACAGCAACTAGAAATGGAAAGAAGAGCAGGTCCCAATGTAGAAAGAGTGGCTTTTGATAGCAATGCACTGTGCAGGAATGGCAAAGCTGACAGCAAAATCAAGAGACCAGAATAATGAGCTTTTCATAGAAGAATGGAGGCCTTTTGTGGAATATTTACTACAGTGGTACCTCTGGATGCGAACAGGATCCGTTCCAGAGCCCCATTCGCATCCTGAAGCAAACACAACCCGTGTCTGCACGTGCGCGGGTCGTGATTTGCTGCTTCCGCGCATGCGCATGACCTCATTTTGAGCGTCTGCGCATGTGCGAGCGGCGAAACCCAGAAATAACATGTTCCATTACTTCTGGGTCGCCGCGGAGCGCAACCCGAAAATGCTCAACCCAAAGCTACTTCAACCCGAGGTATGACTGTATAGTCAAATGAAACGTGGGCAGGATTTGAGATAAAAGCAGTGGAAGAAAAACGATAAAGTATAGTAACTGTAATAGAGAAACTTTTCATAATAGATAAAGATACAATGCAGTTTAAAAAGTTTGAGTAAAAACACTGAGAAAGTGGGGGTAGGAAGTCAATTTACAACAATGTCACTATTTTATATGAAGATTATTGTTAAAAATGTTTGAAAATAATAATAATAATAAACTACAAAAAATGAACTTTAGTTAACACATCCCAAGATGATATAGTTTAGCTCAGGAGCTCCTAGACAAACTGTCAGAGCTTGCAGTCATTGCCTAAGCTACCCATTCCAACTTCTCATCTTGAGATCAGAGAGTCTGTGAGCTGCAATACATGTATGATGTGTAAAATTCAAGACTGTTCTAGCCATTGTGCTTGATGTGCAGCTGCAATTAATCCTGAATACTGTTGCTTACAAATGAGGTTATTTAGCAGCTGAAGAGTGCCAGCCACTTAGTGACTCAATCTACAAAGGTTTTGCTCTACATGACGCCTCTTTTGAATATGATCTCAAGACTATTAGGTGCAGAGCTTTCTCTGCAGTGGAACCTTGTTTTAGCCCCTCTCTAAAACATGACACTTCCGTTTCAGAGAGGGGATGACAAAGAAAATAACAATGGTGATTCTTTTTACACCAAACAGTTTTCTCCAATGAGTTCCTGTAAAAACACAACAGAGAGATGGGTAAACTCTCCAAACCTTCTGTCAATTAATATGGAAATTACTTGAGTTTTCTCATTTTTTGTGTGTGCATAGAAAAAATGCGAGAAAAAAATATGCAAAATTCCCCAATCGACTTCTAGCTTAGCCTTCGCTTTGGCATGTTATGTGTGTGCATAAGTCTGCACAGTGTATAAGTGTATTGGCATAGATAGGTAATAAATAAGTATGGGGGAATATTCATTTATGTAAGTCCTCCAGATGCACTATGAAGTGGCATAGCTTTAACTATCATGACCCCAGAACAAACTCACCATCTTTGGGGCTGAGGCGATAGATTTTGAAAAAGCCTAAGTGGGAGAGGGAATTGCCCTCACTGCTGATACTGGATCACCCCACTATCTCTGAAGCTTCTCTGCATCATGAGATCATTACCATCTTCCCTGGCCTAAAGAGGTCATGGTGCCATGTTCCGTGTCCAGGGGTGTCCCTGCAGAGCCACCTTCTCCCCCATGCTGTCAGAGCCAACGGCAGCTGAAGCAGGAAAGGTCTCTATAACTGCAGGAGATTTCTCCCCGCGCAAGTGGACTTAGACTGAAATGAAGCCCTGTTTAGGTTTCAATCTGTAGTTGCCCACTGCTAAAACAACATTTGACTCTGCCCATAGGAATCCATAGGGACGCGGGTGGCGCTGTGGGTTAAACCACAGAGCCTAGGACTTGCCGATCAGAAGGTCGGCGGTTCGAATCCCCGCGACCAGGTGAGCTCCCGTTGCTCGGTCCCTGCTCCTGCCAACCTAGCAGTTCGAAAGCATGTCAAAGTAGATAAATAGGTACCGTTCCGGCGGGAAGGTAAACAGCGTTTCCGTGTGCTGCTCTGGTTTGCCAGAAGTGGCTTAGTCATGCTGGCCACATGACCCGGAAGCTGTACGCCGGCTCCCTCGGCCAATAAAGCGAGATGAACGCCACAACCCCAGAGTCGGTCACGACTGGACCTAATGTTCAGGGGTCCCTTTACCTTTACCTTTACAGTATATGAATCCACTGCCTGAATGTCACACGGAGCTGTCCAAGGTGCTACTTGGAACCTGAACTTTGCCTTGCTTGACTTTGCTTTCCAGAAGCTGAATTTTGCCTTGCTGGCCTTATTAAAACCTGAATCCTTCTCAAACCCACCCCAGAGTCATCCAGAGGGGTGTGTGTGTGTATGAATGAAAAATCACTAACTTTCCCAATTTCTGCCAGAATTGGATGCAAATTGCAGGGATGGTCACATCTAAGGGGTTGAAGCTCATCAAATTTCAGGAAAGGTAGGTACAGCAGTTATCCCACAAGGACAGATTTTACTAGAGATTTTTCTGGGGTGAGGAATAGAAAGCACATTTCTTCCCCTACACTTTTTTTAGGCAATCAGTTTAAATACTGGGGTCATGAGGGAGTTGCCTCTACATAAGAAAGCTGCCAAAGTTCTTCAGACAAATACGTAGATCTAGTTACAGATAGGTAGCCGTGTTGGTCTGCCATAGTCAAAACAGTAGGTGCTACTGGAAGGAAAAAAATTTTTTTACGTAGATCTAGTGGCTCTCATGCTAAATGAATTTACTTTCATTATAAAACCTAAAAAAGTCAAATTTTCTCATTGCCCTCCATTCCTGGAAGTACCCTACATGAAAGAGAGAGAGAGAGAGAACTATGATCATTAATTTTTTGTTAGGAATAAATGGGAATGAAGGAGGCCACCACAATAGTCTAACTCTATCACTTATACCCAACTTTTAGAAGGATGCCTATGAACTTACTTCAACATCCCTTCGCCAAGTCACTGTGACTGGAGTACACTTTAATTAAAAGCTAGACCTGCCCACCAAATTTGTATTGCACTTTTGTAAACTGTTTAGAGACCATAGTTCTATAGTTAAGTGGAATACAAATGGTTTAAATAAATAAAATTTATTATTTATTAAATTTGTATACTGCCCTATAGTTAAAGGTAAAGGACGCCTGGAGGGTTAGTCCAGTCAAAGGCGACTATGGGGTTGTGGTACTCAACTCACTTTCAGGCCAAGGGAACTGGTGTTTGTCCACAAGCAGCTTTCTGGGTCATGTGGCCAGCAGGACTAAACTGCTTCTGGCACAACAGAACACTGTGACTGAAGCCAGAGAGTATGGAAACGCCGTTTACCTTCCTGCCACAGCGGTACCTATTTATCTACTTGCCCTTGTGTGCTTTTGAACTGCTAGGTTGGCAGGATCTGGGACAGAGCAACGGGAGCTCATTTTGTCGCGGAGATTCGAACTGCCGAACTTCTGACTGGCAAGCCCAAGAGTTTCAGTGGTTTAGACCACAGCGCCACTTGCGTCCCTATACCTGCCCTATACCCGCCAGTCTCAAGGCGGTTTACCAGCTTCCCACTCTCCACTGCCTCCTATCTTGAGCTTTGAGTGTTTCCTGTGTCAAGTTGATTTCATTTCTCAATAAAGAAAAAGGTTAATGGTTGCTTCTGAGCCACACAGCAACAGAGCTAATTGAAAGGTTGGACACTCCCTGATCTCCTCTGACATGCCTTGTTAATGGAATGGTCTGATGCAGTAATGTAAAAAACAAAACAAAACCCTACCCAAAATTGCTCTGCTTTCACTCACAGCCTGTGACCAGGGACATGAAATGCCCAACTTCTGGTGAAGACTATTGAGCTTCTGTAGTTTGTGGGACACGGGTGGAGCTGTGGGTTAAACCACAGAGCCTAGGACTTGCCGATCAGAAGGTCGGCGGTTTGAATCCCCGCGACAGGGTGAGCTCCCGTTGCTCGGTCCCTGCTCCTGCCAACCTAGCAGTTCGAAAGCACGTCAAAGTGCAAGTAGATAAATAGGTACCGCTCCAGCGGGAAGGTAAACGGCGTTTCCGTGTGCTGCTCTGTTTTGTCAGAAGCGGCTTAGTCATGCTGGCCACATGACCCGGAAGCTGTACACTGGCTCCCTTGGCCAATAAAGCGAGATGAGCGCCGCAACCCCAGAGTCGGTCACGACTGGACCTAATGGTCAGGGGTCCCTTTACCTTTACCTTTAGTTTGTGGGACAACTAGCAACACTCCTCCAGATGACCACGGTGATTTGGATATAAGGGCTCAGGTGGCCCATAAGGTATCCTGGACACAAGTTGTTTGTAAGAACCTTGGAAATGGCCTGGGCAGCCAGTACAGATGTTTCAGCAGAGGGGTCAGATGCTGTCAGCCACCTGTCCCTATCTGCAGCCTAACTTCTGCATTCTGTACCAGCTGGAGCTTCCAGACCAGGCACTGCATGTTAGCTCAGTCGGTAGAGCGTGAGACTTTTAATTTCAGGGTCGTGGGTTCAAGCCCCATGTTGGACAAAAGATTCCTGCATCACAGGGGGTTGGACCTTATGGTCCCTTCCAAATCTACAACTATGTGTTGCAACCAGTGATGGGCAAACTGATGATTCTGAGCTGGATAGCTGATTTAGAAGTCAAATGTTATAAACCTTACTGAAAGCTCTCCAGTATACAGTGGTACCTCGGGTTAAGTACTTAATTTGTTCCGGAGGTCCGTACTTAACCTGAAACTGTTCTTAACCTGAAGCACCACTTTAGCTAATGGGGCCTCCTGCTGCTGCTGCGCTGCCGGAGCCCAATTTCTGTTCTCATCCTGAAGCAAAGTTCTTAACCGGAAGCACTATTTCTGGGTTAGCAGAGTCTGTAACCTGAGGCGTATGTAACCTGAAGCGTATGTAACCCGAGGTACCCCTGTACTGATATTTTGATACACGGATGAATTTCAACAGATGTGTATCATTACTAAAGCTGCATATTTTTCTGGCCATTGTCATTTGTGGTTTGTTTATGGGGTGGCAGCTGTGGTTGGTTTCTATGGTAATTAAAGAGTTAAAAGTAAAACCCTTCTGAGCATGTGCTGACATTCTCATTTTGTTGGGTAACCTGAGGTGTTATAGTAAACAACATGGGAGCCTCCACGAAGATGGCTGAGTTTGCTTGTTTAGTCATGTGAATCATGTAGATTACACAAGTGGAGAGAAGAGAAATTAACTTGTAATAAATCTGTTTTAATTATGAAAATATTACAATTTCACTGGATCAAAGTCAGGACTCATTATATAAATGGGAAATATGAGCAGCTTAGATGCAAAATACAGACTGACTAATTACAAGTTTGGGTGGCATTGCTAGTTGCAACATTGTCCTACGTATGTTTATTCGTAAGTTAGCCCCATCACATTAAATGCAACTTGTTCCCGACCAGGTGCAACTTGGAATGCACTGCTAGGTTGACTCACTTACAACTTATTCATGACATATGGTAGAATCATAGAGTATAGAACAGCAGACCTAGAAGGTATCCCAAGGGTCTTCTTTTCTAATCCCCTGTAATTCAGGAATCACAGCTCAAGAACCCGTGACAGGTGGCCATCTGACCTCCAGTGAAGGAGAGTCCACCAATTGCAGTAGCTGAATTTAAAGAGTGCTTATTGTGCCCATGTCCTCCTTGTGGACTTCCCACAGACATCTGGTTGGCCCCTAGAATGCAAGTGAGGAAATCTCACAGAAGCCAACCCTTGGCTTTGCAGCATTTAAGAGAGCCTGCCCACTGTGGTCTATAGCTATAAGTCCAAGACACAACTGCCCTTATTTAAAAAGGTAATAGGGTCAGGAATTCCGTTTCCTGCTGACCCGGAAAGCAGAGCGGAGACAATCGCTCCAATCGCTCTGTGGTTTACAGGAGAGGAAGGGGGGCGTGTCAAGGCGAGGCACCCCCCTAAAAAAAATCACAAGCGTCTGTGACATCTCGAGGGGTCCGGCTGAGCGCTTAAACATACCAAATTCAGAGGCTTAAAAAATTATATTTATGTTTTGGCTTGACAAATCAGACAGCAGATGCTAAGGAACCCCCAACCCCCACCCCCCGTTTGTATCAGTCCTCCTTGCTTATTTAAACTCAAAAGCGAATGTAATATGTGAAATCCAAATTATGAAGATTGCACTCGTTGCTCTTGCAAATGAAGCTGCTGGAGTTTGACCTCTTCGACTAGATTGAATCCCTGCTGCTTTCTCTTACTTAATTCACTCTACATCATAATACGATAAGAAGTCTAGGTGGCAGTGCCAGTCCTCTGCCCACGTCTGTCAGAGGGACTGAAGGCACCCTGGGTTCATGCCACACGATATACAAGCAGCCTCTGCATATCAGGCATAATATGCACGTAAACAAGCCCCACATATGGGCATCTGCATTCCATGGGCAGATGCAGGAAGGATTGGGTGTTCTTCCAATGGCAGTTATATGCCTTGTTTGGTTTCAGTGTCCTCAACCTGTTCAAACAGGCAGATGGCTGAAGGATTCGGCTCTCTCTGAAACCCCCCCCCCCGGCTTCTCCTCCTCAAACTGGGCTGTATGGACTGGAGTTTAATATTGTCAATGTCACTGGGATTCAAAAAGTACAATGGTGCGGCTACAAGCAATTGCAGCCCTGCACCAGCTTCCCTGCCAGTTGCTTCCTTTTCACTTGGTCTCCAGATTTGAATACCCTGTTGCTTCTCCACCCACTGCAGAAATAAAAAATTAGAAGCAATTTTAAAATTAAACGTTTTTTTTAAAAAAGGAATATAATCAAAAGTTTTAAATTACAACGGTCTCCTAATAATAATAATAGAAGTAGCAGTAATACAGTCATACCTCATGTTACGTCCGCTTCATGTTACGTTCTTTTAGGTTACATCCTGCGGCGACCCAGAAGTACCAGAAAGGGTTACTTCTAGGTTTCGTCGCTCGCGCATGCACAAAAGCGCAAAATGATGTCACGCACATGCGCAGTAGCTGGGAATTGCAATCCGCGTGTGCGCAGATGTGCTGCTATGGGTTGCTTTCTTTTTATGTTGTGAATGTGCCTCCGGAACGGATCCTGTTCGCAAGCAGAGGTACCACTGCAATAATAATGATGATGATGATTAATAATAATAATAATAACAATAACAATAACAATAACAATAACAATAACAATAACAATAACAATAATAATTTATTATTTATAACCCACCCATCTGGCTGGGTTCCCCCAGCCACTCTGGGCAGCTCCCAATAGAATATTAAACACACGATAAAACATCAAACATTACAAACTTCCCTAAACAGGACTGCTGTCAGATGCCTTCTAAAAGTCAGATAGTTGTTTATTTCCTTGACATCTGATGGGAAGGCGTTCCATAGGGCGGGCGCCACTACTGAGAAGGCCCTCTGCCTGGTTCCCTGTAACCTCACATCTCGCAGTGAGGGAACCACCAGAAGGCCCTCAGCGCTGGACCTCAGTGTCAGGGCTGAATGATGGGGGAGGAGACACTCCTTCAGGTATACTGGGCCGAGGCTGTTAAGGGCTTTAAAGGTCAGCACCAACACTTTGAATTGTGCTTGGAAATGTAAAATGTACTGGGAGCCACTGTAGGTCTTTCAGGACTGGTGCTATATTGTCTCGGTGGTCACTCCCAGTCACCAGTCTAGCTGCTGCATTCTGGATTAATTGTAGTTTCCTTAAAGACTACTGCTGAAGTTCAAACACACTTTGCATCAGGATGGGGTTTGGATTGGGCTGAAGTGTCCCTCTTCTCAGACCTGCCAACTGTCCCATTTTAAGTGGGCCATCCCAGATCAGAGAAGCCAATCTCAGCTTCTGTTTCAATCCCAGAAAGTCCTGCTTTTTTTGGTCTGGTGCTCTGGTGTGAGACACTCACTCTGGTGATTGTCAACAGCATCCGGCCCAAGCACCTTGTGGTCCAGCGATCTGGTGCAACTCTGTTGATGACCACCAGAGCACTGGATGAGAGGAGAGAGGGCGGCGAGAATGGGCAGAGAGGGTGAGCCGCAAGGGCAGGAGTGGGTGGGGAGGGCGAGCAGTGAGAGAGGGCAGGGAGGGCAACCAGCATGGGTGGCAGTGGTGGTGGGGGGCTGAGAGATCCTGCGCGAATGGGGAGTGGGTGGTTGAGCAGGCAGGTGGCAGCAGCATAATGGCTATCTTGCATTTTGGTTTTTAAAAGTTGAGGGTATGCCCTGCTGGCCCCAGAAGCTGCTGCCTGTGGGGTGGGGCCTGGGTCACTGTATTGGAGTTCCCTGCTCTGACTGTCAAATATATGACTGGTTGGAAGTGTCCTGGCTGGATCCTTGCTGTCAGCAGCTTGCAGAATGTCTCAAAAGGGGGAGTTCTGATAAAAGAGGGGTTGGAGCAGGCCTGGGAACTGCTGGATCCCAAGCCAGCCGCACATTTCTTGTGGCACAAACCCCTACAGACCAGAACCCACCATCAGTTGGCTAAGAAAGCTTAGGCCACAATTTATTTTTTTGCTCTTTTTCCCCCTGTGGCAGACTAAAAAAGCTGGCGTGAAAGTTAAATGGGCTGTTCTGTCCAGTGCAAACAACAGGCTCCTTTGCCCCGTTTCGCAGAGTACAGTGGTACCTCTGGTTAAGAACTTAATTTGTTCTGGAGGTCCGTTCTTAACCTGAAGCACCACTTAAGCTAATGGGGCCTCCTGCTGCCGCCGCGCCGCCGCCATGTGATTTCTGTTCTTATCCTGAAGCAAAGTTCTTAACCCGAGGTACTATTTCTGGGTTAGCAGAGTCTGTAACCTGAAGTGTCTGTAACCTGAAGCGTCTGTAACCCGAGGTACCACTGTATCTCACAATTCAAATTTGTCCCTATCCCCATCCCCTGAAAAACCCTCACACTGATCAAAGGAGGAAAAAATTGTGTCCCTTTGGTTTCTGTGCCTTGTTCACTTTTCGGGGGAGAGCACATAACCTCCAACATTTCTCCAGTGGAAAGAGGAAGGTCCAAAGGAAAAGCAGGACATTCTAGGATCAAATCAGAAACCGGGATGGCTTCTGTGAATCTGGGACTGTTCCTGGAAAACAGGGAAACTTGGAAGGTCTGAGAGCAGCAGCAGTCAGTGTTCAGTTGATTCTGGTGGGGTTGAAGTTAATCTGACCCATGCAGCTCTCTCTGTGGTCAAGGCACCCTCCCCAGCGAGAAGAGGGGCTTTGGGTTAAGCCAGAGAGATGACACCTCTTCATCAGGCACATTGCAGAAAGACCAATTAATACTTGCTGGAAGGCATAGAGTATAATTCAGCTCAAGCTGCAAAGATGCCAGATGTCCCATCAAGGAACATTTTTGCCTCCTCTTCCTGCAGAAATCTGCTCACTGTCTTCTCACAGATCCACCTATGAAAGTCAGAAGAGATAGCAAGGCTAGACTCAGTACGTTTTACATACAGAAGGTATCATTTCGCCAGATGTGGTTTTCCTTCTTCCCATCGCAGCCCTGCAATGATGGAAGAAGTCACATAGCACATGAGAGTTTCCTAGGCTTGCCATCTGTTAGGAAATTCCCCCACATGTCCTGGTTTTCAGGTGTAAAAATGTTGTCAGGGGGATTGGCAAAATGTCAGGGCAACGTGATGGGAAAAGCAGCAAAAACAGCTCTGAAAGCTTAAAATCACTTTGCGGGTGTTAGGACTTCTACTTTTTGAAATATGGCAACCCTAGAGTTTTCCTTTCTATGCTACTCTCCTGAAAACTATGTACACGCCCCTCTAAAAGCCAGGACCAGCCTTCTGGCTCAATGGCAGAGCAAACATTTTGGGCTTTCCAACATCTTTTAAGGGCTTGACAGTAGCTGGGTATCTGCGACCGACTCTGGAAGCTTATGTTTAGCTCCTCTGCCTGTGGGCTTAAAATAATGGTAATGCCACAGCCCTGAACTTTATTCTCACTCCGCTAGGAAAAAAAGAAAGACATAATACAGGGGAACTGGCTGTTTCCCCTGGTGGGGCCATAACAGCTTTGTTGGGGAATTAAGTTAGGAAAATGCTGTGGACATCTCCCGCTTGCTGTTTTGCTGTAGTGAACCAGTTCCACCCCATCTCATGGCTCCTTTAAAGTCATTTTTTTAAAAAAGGACACTGGCTCTCTTGCATCATCACATGTTTGGCTCTCAGTTGATCTCCCTTTCTGTCCCACACGTATGCCTTTGCCCAGTCCTTTTCATGATATGGGGGGGAAACCATAAAGCTAGCCAATGCCTCTACATAGCTCCATCCTTCTTTCAGATATCATGATATATCAATATATTGCAATGTTTAGCTGGTGATTTATGTTGCAAACCAGATGTTGCCCAGCTCTAGACCTGGACCTAGAAAACCTGTGCCTAGGAACATGGAGCAAAGGTAAGTGTGGATGACCCCTTAGAGCACCTACTTTGCATGCAAAAGGGTCCCAGGTTCTACCCTGGCATCTGCAAATAGGGCTGGTTAGACATCCTGCAGAGTCTCTGCCAATCCATTCAAAAAGGTAAAAGGTAAAGGACCCCTGGACGGTTAAGTCCAATCAAAGGTGACTATGGTATTGTGGCGCTCATCTTGCTTTCAGGCCAAGGGAGCCGGCGTTTGTCCACAGACAGCTTTCTGGGTCATGTAGCCAGCAAGACTAAACCACTTCTGGCACAACAGAACAACCTGATGGAAACCAGAGCGCACGGAAATGCCATTTCCCTTCCCGCTGCAGCGGTACCTATTTATCTACTTGCACTGGTGTGCTTTTGAACTGCTAGGATGGCAGGAGCAAGGATTGAGCAACGGGAGCTCACTCCGTCGCGGGGATTTGAACTGCCGATCTTCTGATTGGAAAGCCCGAGAGGCTCAGTGGTTTAGACCACAGCGCCACCCGCGTCCCTATCCATGTAGGCAATAGTGAGCTACGTGGATCAGTGTTCCGATTTCCTATGAGGCAGGCACCCCCAAACTCGGCCCTCCAGATGTTTTGGGACTACAGTTCCCATCATCCCTGACCACTGGTCCTGTTAGCTAGGGATGATGGGAGTTGTGGTCCCAACACATTTGGAGGGCCGAGTTTGGGGGTGCCTGCTAGAAGGAAACCAGGCAGAGGGCCTTCTCTGTAGTGGCACCCACCCTGTGGAATGCCCTCCCACCAGATGTCAAAGAGAACAACAACTACCAGACTTTTAGATGACATCTGAAGGCAGCCCTGTTTAGGGAAGCTTTTAATGTTTGAGGCATTACTGTATTTTAATATCGTGTTGGAAGCCACCCAGAGTGGCTGGGGAAGCCCAGCCAGATGGGCAGGGTATAAATATATTATTGTTGTTGTTGTTGTTGTTGTTGTTGTTGTTGTTGTTGTTGTTGTTGTTCTTCTTCTTCTTCTTCTTCTTCTTCTTCTTCTTCTTCTTCTTCTTCTTCTTCTTCTTCTTCTTCTTCTTCTTCTTCTTCTTCTTCTTCCTATGACCCTTTAAGAAAGAGAGTTCAGAAGTCTTCAGTAAAACACTATATCCCACACAATGGAGCTATGAAGGAAGGTTCGGGTGGTGGCAGCAATCCTTGGGTCTGGCCTCTGGGCTGCAAACCTGCAAGGAGGTGAGGCACTTGACTGGAAATGCTACGGAGAGGCTGCCAAGTACATTTCGTATTGCTGAAGTACATCCTAGTATTACTGGAGAGACAGCAGTCCTCAGCAAGTTCAATGGTGCATTGCAGGATACTGAACGTACATCCTCACCAGAGCAGAAAAGGAGGTACAAAATGGATATTTCGATACTGTTTCCTGAGCCAGCTTCTGATGGAATAGTACTGGGTGTGTAAGCTTTGGGGCTCTAGTTGGCCTTTGAGGAAGCAGTCCTCTGTTACTGCCAGCTATTGAAAGGGAACCAGAACCTTTCCAGTAAGGGAAGTCTAAAGCATGTGAGGCATTATAGTTGAGAGATATATATTACTATGCCAGGGCATGATTAGAGGCGTATAATATTATGCATGACGGAGATAGATTGAATAATTCTCTCGTAATTTGGGGTATTCTAATGAACTTCCTTTGACAGCGATAGCAGCTAGGGAGGACAACTTCAGTCAGGGAAATGGTGGAAATGAAAGAGTTAAGCCTATAATACTTTTAAACCTGTGGTTCCCAACCCAATGGTTACTTTTAACCAAAGTAAAAGACTGTTCCATGGTACATGTAGTTTGACTTTCAGTTTTTCAGTTTATCCTCTGGCCATGATCCCTAAAGTCATACAGAAGATGGATGCATCAACACCATCAAGTTTGAACAAAAGCTATCATCTTTATTACTTTGGAACATGTCTGAGGTTTTCCACACTTGTAGCTCCAGCATCTACAAATCTTTTCTTTAGGAAATGGGTTGGCAACCAGGGGAACCCAGTTCCTTTCTCTCCTTCCCAACCTCTCTCCAATTTGTTTTTTTGAAACAGTATGGAGACAGGAAAAACAAAGAGTGAGTGATTAATAATAATAAATAATAATAATAATAATAATAATAATAATAATAATAATAATTTATTTGTAACCCGCCCATCTGGCTGGGTTTCCCCAGCCACTCTGGGGGCTTCCAACAAAGATTAAAAATACATTAAAATGTCACACATTAAAAACTTCCCTGAACAGGGCTGCCTTAAGATGTCTTCTGAATGTCAGGTAGTTGTTTATCGCTTTGACATCTGATGGGAGGGCATTCCACAGGGCGGGCGCCACTACCGAGAAGGCCCTCTGCCTGGTTCCCTGTAGCTTTGCTTCTCGCAATGAGGGAACTGCCAGAAGGCCCTCGGCGCTGGACCTCAGTGTCCGGGTAGAACGATGGGGGTGGAGACGCTCCTTCAGGTATACTGGGCCGAGGCCGTTTAGGGCTTTAAAGGTCAACACCAGCACTTTGAATTGTGCTTGGAAACGTCCTGGGAGCCAGTGTAGGTCTTTCAAGACCAGTGTTATGTGGTCTCGGCAGCCGCTCCCAGTCACCAGTCTAGCTGCCGCATTCTGGATTAATTGCAGTTTCCGGGTCACCTTCAAAGGTAGCCCCATGTAGAGCACATTGCAGTAGTCCAAGCGAGAGATAACTAGAGCATGCACCACTCTGGCCTCCCATTAGAACATTTCAGTCTTTCCACCATCTTTTCCCATCAGGAAAGCAGTCGGATGGGAAGGGTGGCTGAGAAAGTCATTCCCAGGACAAAAGAGTTTCTCTTCTTCCTGCTGCCTGGTGTCAGCATTCTGACTATGACCCTCCTGTACCTCACATTCCCAACCCCATTTCTGGGAATGGTGGCCTGGTTTGGTCTCCAACCCCATTCTGAGGGCTCTGTTGGTAAAATGAGTTGGTGGCTAGAGACTTAGGAGCTTATATTGGTGTCTGCAAGGTGTCCAACAGATTACTAAATGGGTTGTTAATTTATTTCTGTTATGTACTGAGTTGAATAGGATCCAAAATGCAGCAATCTGATTGGTCCTAGAACAATAGGCTCCAGAATGCAGCAGTCTGATTGGTCCTAGAACAATAGGCTCCAGAATGCAGCAGTCTGATTGGTCCACAGGAGCCACCCAATCCAGCTCCAAGTGGAAGTGAATCAGTGACCTGACTGGCCTACAGGAGAATCCTGGAATTAGCCAATCACGTGGGGCCCATTGTATAAATAATGTATATAAAACAGACATTCTGGGGGAACTTCCATTCCTCCTCACCACTATGAGCTGAATAAAGAGCATGAAATCCACTCTTGACTCCGAGTATATTTCAATTTCCCTCCCCACTTATGGCTTGAACAAGATCAGATGGGGGGGCGGGTTCCGTGGAGTGCTGTTCTCCAAAGGGGTCACCCAGTTTGATTCCCCTCCCCCCATTCCATTGTGCTGACTGTCAGCCCAAGAGACAAAGAGACAAGCTGAGGGCAGCCATGGAAAGATCTCTTCTGCGGTGATCATGCAAACTCATATATATTGCATACCCTCCAACATTTATCCAGTGAAAATAGGGACATCCTATTCAACAACAACAACAGCAACAATATTATTATTAAGACTTCACCCATCTGGCTGGGTTGCCCCAGCCACTCTGGGCGGCTTCCAAAATAATAAAACATTAAACATTAAAAAAACTTCCTCATACAGGGCTGCTGTAAAGGGAATTGGGGTTGCTCGTGCGTAAGGGGGCTGCTGCTCTAGGCAACGTTGTCTGGCTAAACCTTTCCCTGGCTGGACAGCCCTTTCTCCGTGGCTGTGTCAGTCACTGGCAGAATCCGTCAGTGGGTGTTTCCTGAACTTCTTCCAACATAAAAGCTGCTTGACGCCAAGTCTCCGCCTAGCCTCCCTGCGCGGAAGTCTTCTGCGCAGAGTGGGCGTGGCCAGCGGAGGTCCTGGGCTCTCCCCGCTGGTCTCTGTGGAAGAGTCTTGGAGCCATCTCTCCGAAGTCCTTCCCTGCTCCCCTTTCTTCCTGGTGTCACGCCGATTTCCTTCCCCAAAGGAAGTGTTCTCTCTCTCCCTGCTGGTCCCCTCTCCTGCATCGTTGGGGAGCCTTACCTCCACTCTTGGCTCCGAGGGCAGTTCCCTGACAGCTGCCTTCAGATGTCTTCTAAAAGTTGTATAGTTACTTATCTCCTTGGCTCAGGGGTCGCATAACTCCATACCCTCCAACATTTCTCTGATGAAAATAGGGACATCCTACCATACTCTCCAGCATTTCTCTGATGGAAACAGGGACGTCCTAAGGAAAAGCGGGACATTCCAGGATCAAATCAGAAACCATGATGGCTCCTGTAAATCTGGGATTGTCCCTGGAAAATAGGGATGCTTGGAGGGTCTGTATACTGCAAGCCCTACAGGAAAGGTGACTGTTGAACATATGTAGGTCCGGGATTTACTGAGCTTTCAAAGTCTGGGGGCAAAAAAAGCTCAACAACTTTCTGGGTGAAATATGGCAAGGCTAGCACATGCGTGTGTGTGTACACATGCACACCCCTGCCCCTTGCCTACCATGCCATTTTTAGCTGATCCCCCAGCTTAGTTCCATTTGTTTGCCTTTGTGCTTTGCAGAAGCCAGCCAGCAGCAGCTGTATGGCAATGGCACAGCAGCCGTTCAGTTCCTAGCCAAGAACCCTGTGAAATTAATCCACATCTCGCTGAAATCCTACCCAGCATTCGGGTCACTGCCTCGTTCCAGCACTGCGAAAGGAGGGATTCCGCCATGATTTATTACTGGCCCCAACGCACATATTATTATGAAATGAGTTTATTACACTCTAAATCTCCTGTTAATGTGCTACTGTTTTAATCCCTTTATCCAATTTTCAGTCTCTCAGGCTTGGCTGCCATTCACTTGCACAAAACTCTCCATTCTGAAGGTTTTATTGTGCGATATCCATATTCATTTATCCTGCTTTAAGGCTGTGGTGTAGAGGTGGGGGAAGATGAGAGGAAGGGAGAAGGGGATCGGAGAGGCAGGAATGTGTGCGAAGGGATGGAGGTGGCGGAGGGGGCGGGGAGGGAGAGGAAGACTGCAGAAGCAGCAGTTTAAAGGAGAGAGTAAAGGCAGAGCGAGAGGAGAAGGGTCACATGGAACTGACTGGCCAGACTAAAGGGAAGGTGGGTGGGTGGTGGTGGGGAAGCACGACTATCTATAGATGGAAGGGGAAATGATAGAAGCTTGTGTTTATCTATGATGCCCCAGTTTTTAAGGTTAGTACAATGGAGAAGACCAACTCCATGGAGGGCAGCGCTCTAGAAAGAGGAAGGGCTTTGCAAAGCACATGGAAGAACTAAGAGGTGGGGCTGGGAGTCTATTTTATAGTATTGTATTATTACTCTATGTATATCATACCATCCAACATTTCTCCGATGAAAATAGGGGGGTCCTATTCCATTATTAGGGACGCGAGTGGCGCTGTGGGTTAAACCACAGAGCCTAGGACTTGCTGATCAGAAGGTCGGCAGCTTGAATCCCCGCGACGGGGTGAGCTCCCGTTGCTCGGTCCCAGCTCCTGCCAACCTAGCAGTTCGAAAGCACGTCAAAGTGCAAGTAGATAAATAGGTACCACTCTGGCAGGAAGGTAAACGGTGTTTCCGTGCGCTGCTCTGGTTCGCCAGAAGTGGCTTAGTCATGCTGGCCACATGACCCGGAAGCTGTACGCCGGCTCCCTCGGCCAATTAAGTGAGATGAGCGCCACAAGCGCAGAGTTGTCACGACTGGACCTTATGGTCAGGGGTCCCTTTAACTTTACCTAGTCCATTATTATTATTATTATTATTATTATTATTATTATTATACTGTGCCCATCTGACTGGGTTGCCCCAACCACTCTGGGTGGCTTCCAACACACATAGAAATGTAATAAAACACTCAACGTTAAAATAGCTTCCCTCTACAGGGAAGATGTCTTCTAAAGGTCTTATAGTTACTTATCTCCTTGGCTCAGGGGTTCCATAACTCCATGCCCATCCAACATTTCTTTTTTGGAGGGATGTCCTGAGGAAAAGCGGGACATTCCAGGATCAAATAAGAAACACCAGTGTGGTTAAGAGCAGTGGACTCGTAATCTGGTGAATCAGGTTCGCTTCCCTGCTTCTCCACATGCAGCTTCTGGGTGACCTTGGGCTAGTCATACTTCTCTGAAGTCTCTCAGCCTCACTCACCTCACAGAGTGTTTGTTGTGGGGGAGCAGACTTCTTAGGGTAGTGATAAAGCGGGATATCAAATCCAAACTCTTCTTCTTCTTCTTCTTCTTCTTCTTCTTCTTCTTCTTCTTCTTTAACTCCTCCTCCTCCTCTTCATCTTCTTCTTCTGTAAATCCAGGACTGTCCCTGGAAAATAGGGACACTTGGTGGGTCTGTATGTATTATAACTTTCCTCCAAGGAGCTCAAGATGTCACAAATGGTTCCCCCTCTCCCCATTTGATCATCACAACGGCCCATGTGGAAGTTTAGGCAGTGGTTGTGCCACTTGGCTGGGTGAGCTTCTTGGCTGGGTCGAGATTTGAATGCTGATTTCTCAGGTTCTAGTCCTTCTATACTATGGTGGCAAATACCACACAGTATCTGGAGCACTCTAGTCTCTGCAGATATATATGATTGTTCCCTTTTCCAAAGTTTTGCCATTGTGCCACTAGTCAGAAGGTCAAGGCGTGTGAGCCACCACCTCTCACATATATGAAAACGTGTTGAGGGATCTCTGAAATCTTATGCTGGATGGACAAGTTGTGAGGTTAAACGAAGCTCCATCAAATATACTGACTAGCTCAGCTTTGGATCTGGCCTAATTTTGAAAAAGAACCAGATTAAACATCCATAGACATGATTAAGTTTTGGAGTGGGTTCTGCCATGTGATAAAGAGAGGGCTATGTGTGTTTAGGTCTATTCCTTGCATGTCTTCCATTGGTCAGGCTAATGGTTCTCCAAGCGCATGCCTGCCTTGCTTTGTGCAATAGTCCTCCTGGAGGTCACTAACTCAAGTTCAAAAGAAAAAGCCTAACTGGCTACAGGTGTCAGGGTAAGAGGTAATCAAAACCATGAGTTAATCTTTAATCAGTTTCACTTTCACTCTGTGAGATGGCAGTGGAATTGGTTAACCATTAGCTTAAACGTCCCAGCCCAGGAAAAAACCACTACTGTTGTGTATTAAACATGCCCATGCAAAGTTCTGGAGTAGATGGGAGGTGGTAGCTGATACATGACACTTTTCAAAGCTTAGAACTATTTTTTTATTAAATGCGGGACTGGGGAGGGGGGCAGGGAGAGTATGTAGCCCTCACTGAATTATGATTACTATTTATTATTAGTAGTACTGGCAGTAGCAGCAGCAGCAGCAGCACTATTAAAAACTCAACTTCAAAAGTGTTGCCATTGGGTGGAATTTGTTAACTTTGGAAAAAGAAACGAAATTCTGGTCTTTGTAACGCTGCTACTGTCTGCAGAAGTATTGTCAAAGAACAGTAACTTCTGGTGCCTGTTTTAAACACACACACACGAGTGTGCTTTTTTCTTTAAAAAATGTTTAGGGGTACTCTCATTTTGACTCAAGAAAATCACCATTTTAGAGTTCAAATCGGGGAAAATAAATACAATAAATGGACAAAACGTTTAGGGGTATGCATACCCCTGCGTCCCCCTGGGAAAAAAGCACTGTGTGTGTGTGTGTGTGTGTGTGTGTGTGTGTGTGTCTATATATATATATATATATATATATATATATATATATATATATAATTATTTAAGGTATTTATATATTTCTTAATTACCAAAGTTTCTAAATGGTGTACATAGAACTTAGGGGCCCCATCCCCACTTACTTTTTGCCCCGTGCTTTCTAATAATAAGAATAATTTTTATTATTTATAAATAAATAAATTTATTCTAGGCACAGGTCCATTCTCTCTCAGCCAAGGAGATTTAAAGTGCCTAGAAATGCGCAGCAAAAGTAAGTGTGGATGAGCCCATAAAAAGCATACAATGGATAGAACCAATTCAAAGTAATCGTAAAAAAAGAAGACTTCTTCAAAACCTCTGCTGAAAAAGAAAGGTCTTCATCAAGCGCCTGAAGTTCCAACAGGGAAGGGGCCTGTCTGATCTCAGGGAGTTCCACAGAGGGAGTTCCACAGAATCAGGCCCACAGTGTGGGAAAATGTAAAATGAAGCATTGGGCATTGGGTTCAGCCTCCTTTACTCCTTTAAACAGCAAGTGCCATGAAGCCCTTATGAGTGGAGATACATTTCAGTGTCTGCTGAAACCTATGTAGCCTGAGAAGCGAAAGGCTAAATAGGATTTCTAAGGGGTCAGCACGCAGGGAATGGATTTTAAGGCCAACAAATCCCTTCACAACGTTTACCTAGAGAAATGCCCATTGTATTATTACCATATTTGTGCATTCCCATGCAATTTATGCTTATAATCCAAACATTCTCTTTCCAAGGGCTGAATGGGGAAAACAAACATGGCTGCTTCGACATCATCCCATGGGGGCAGCCATCTTTTTCACATCTCCCCTGGAAATGTTACACAACCACATAACTACAATATCTAGGGATATTTCCAGCCCCTCTTTTGTAAAGTTGGAGGGAGGATAATAATAATAATAATAATAATAATAATAATAATAATAATAATAGGGAGATGAATGAAGAGCCCTTGAACCATCTCACATTAAGTATAATTTGAAGATACAGTGGTACCTCAGGTTGCATACGCTTCAGGTTACAGACTCCGCTAACCCAGAAATAGTGCTTCAGGTTAAGAACTTTGCTTCAGGATAAGAACAGAAATCGTGCTTCGGCAGCGGAGCGGCAGCAGGAGCCCCATTAGCTAAAGTGGTGCTTCAGGTTAAGAACAGTTTCAGGTTAAGTACGGACCTCCGGAACGAATTAAGTACTTAACCTGAGGTATCACTGTACACCAAACTCTTGCAAAAAGAAGACGATGAGGGAACTTGAACCCAAGCTCACCAGTCATTAACCATATGTACTGGAAAAAGGTACAGTCATATCTTGCATTGCGATAGGTTCATGTTGCGTCTTTTCGGCTTGCGAACATAGCAAACCTGGAAGTGTATACCTCCGGATTTCACTGTGTGTGCGTGCGCAGAAGCGATCTATGCTTCGCGCATGCGCAGAAGCACTCTATCGTGCTCCGCGCTTGCGTAGAAGTACTGTTCTAGTTGCGGACTTTTTGGGGTGCGATGGCACTCTGGAATGGATCGTGTCCGCAACTAGAGGTACCACTGTATGTCAAATTTTCCTACTAAGGCTTCCCTGAATTCAGCCAGCCCTGACTGGGTTGCTCTTGGCATCCAGTCTCCATAGCTAGGTAAGAATCATAGAACTGTAGAGTTGGAAAGGGACCCCTAGGTTCATCTAGTCCAAACCTCTTCAATGCAGAAATCTCAGCTAAAGAACCCATGACAGAAGGCCATCCAACCTCTGCATAAAAATCTCCACGGAAGGAGAGTCCACAACCTCCTGAGGGAGACTGTCAAGTAGCTCTGTTGAACAGAGTGCTTAGCGATCTTCTACCAAGTAAGCCACATATGAATTTTGATAAACAAAAGATCAGAAAAGGCCTTTTGTAATTATTAAGGTGGACACCGTCATGCAGAGTCCTGAAGAAAACCATTAGAACTCCCCTCTTTCTTCTTAACGCTGTGGGTTCAAGGTTCATTGGAAGGCAACTTTCATGGTCTGAAACCCCAGTCACTGCCTGGTAGACATAGTGGGCTTTGACTGTACAGTGGTACCTTGGGTTACAGACGCTTCAGGTTACAGACGCTTCAGGTTACAGACTCCACTAACCCAGAAATAGTACCCCGGGTTAAGAACTTTGCTTTAGGATGAGAACAGAAATCGCGCAACAGCAGCGGGAGGCCCATTAGCTAAAGTGGTACCTCAGGTTGAGAACAGTTTCAGGTTAAGAACGGATCTCCAGAACGAATTAAGTTCTTAGCCCAAGGTACCACTGTAGTAAAATGGCGTCTCCCTTCCAACCTGTTTCTAGAGCCCCATCCTCATGGGAAAAAGACTCCACCACCACTGTTCCTCAAAGTGAAGGGAGTTAAAGGGGTGGGACTGTACCACTTTGAGAAGGGGTACATTGAAGAGTCTGATGAGGATAAGGCCCAGTTACTCTTTGCAGGGACTGGCTACCACACATCGACATAACCAGTGTTGGAAACCAGACACTGGGTCAAACCAGTGGCCTGACCTATGTTGGCTTTGTGGAAGGTGTTTCTCATGACCCAACTTTCACGTTCCCCTGCTCACTCCCACCACGGCCCCCTTCCCCTTTCCTTGCTATTCTTCTCTCCATCTTCTCTTTGCTCTCCCGCACCCTCTTTTCCTCCTTCCTGTACCCCAACATCTCCCCCTCCTCCCTCGCTCTCCTTTGTTCTTGCTCCCCTCCCACTCCTTTGCTCCTTTCCCTTCCTCTCCGCTGTGATGTCAAGCAGTTCCTTCTCCACTCTGACACAGAAGCCTGTACCACTTCCAAGGCTCCTGCTGTCAGCTGGGGAATAGATAAAGATAAATGATATTATGTTAAATTCCACTTAATGACAAATTTTTAATTTTCTGAACATGGTCATTTTCTGGCTAGTGAATCAAGTGTAGGGAGCTAATTACATGAAGATCTGAACAAAAATAACTCCTAATTTTCAAGGATAATGGAAGAGAAATGTTGGAGATTAATGGCACTATTTATCTTTTTTAAATTTCTATCTTTCTCTGTGATAGCAGTGCTCCCCAAGGAAAATATTCATAAAATGAAATTGAAGTCGTAACTTAATAGGTTATTAAAATTTTTGAGTGCATATCACTTTCCTTCCGCCGCACTGTAAATTTAAATTGAAGTTTGCAGCTCCCCGAGTCACCAGTGGAGGTTTTTTTTTATGATGGCACAATAGAGGGAAACATGCATCTTTGTCAAGAGGTATTTGCTATTCTAATTTTATGGCAGGCCGGATTATCAGAAAGGAATGTCAGAGTACGGGGAAGCTGACAACACCACAGCCTTAAGCCATGTGTTTCCATTAGCGCCCAAAGCCGTCCAGGGGTTTCTCAGCCCGTTATTTTCCATTTCAGTCTTTTATCTTGATTTAAAGTGAGGGCGCTGAAAATTCAGCTCCTGTCATTTTTCTCTCTCTTGCCCAACACACACTCACTGTTACTTCTCTCTCTCTCTCTCTCTCTCTCTCTCTCTCTCTCTCTCTCTCCTCCCCACCCCTCTGGTCACTGTCTCTGTTTTTTATATTTTTCTTGCCCTTCTTCACCAGCTGAGCCTTGGTCAGTAAGTAGGGGGAAAGTGCTGCTGCTTGTGGGGCAGAAATGTCCAAACAAGGAAGAAAGTGTAGTTGTGTCTGCATCACCTCTTCACTCTTAGGAGTCAGAAGGCTGGGGCCACAGGAGAAGGAGTTTTGCAGAAAAGGCTCTCCACAGTGTCGAGTTGTAGCCAGGACACACCAGCCTAAATAGTCCCGAAATATCTTTTGAAAGGTCCAGTGCTCAGACATGGCAACCTGACCTTCTCCCTCAGTCCAGCTCTAGGAAGCATTACTCCCTGAAGCCTACATGTAATGGAGAACCATTTGTGGGCCCTAAATACTGTGAGTTTTGGGTTCTGCTATGGCCTTGTGACAACAGAAGCAATGCTTGCTAGGGCCAAGGCTTCGGCCTTGAACCCGGGATGGTGCTTCTCTGACCTGCTCAGTTGCTGCTGTGGACAATTCTGGGGCTCTCTTTCCTTTTCCCACAGTTTTATCTACTTGACCTGCAGGCTGGTCAAGGGCATAGTATTGGCAAAGCATCTCTTCCAGCCCAGGTAGGGCTGGCAGAGACCCTTGTCCAAAACCCTGGAGAGCTCCTGATAGCCAGTGCATACCCTTCAATTGTGCCAATTTAAGCAGGACATCCCAGAATTACAGAAGCCATCCTGACTTCGGATTTGATCCCAGAATGTCCCTTTTTTTGGTCTGGCGCTCGTTTTTTGGTCTTGTGCTTTCGTTTGAATTAGCTGGCTCACACCAAAGTGCTGGACCGAAAAATGCTCATTTTTGGTCTTACACTCTTGTGTGAATCGGCTCCTCCGAGAGCTCAGGACCCAAAAACGAGCATCCCGATCTTGTTGGGTGGGATGTAGGAGGGTATGCCATTTTAGGACTGGTGGGATGGCCAGTGCATACCCTTCAATTGTGCCAATTTAAGCAGGACATCCCAGAATTACAGAAGCCATCCTGACTTCTGATTCGATCCCAGAATGTCCCTTTTTTTGGCCTGGCGCTCGTTTTTTGGTCTTGTGCTTTTGTTTGAATTAGCTGGCTCACACCAAAGTGCTGGACCGAAAAATGCTCATTTTTGGTCTTACACTCTTGTGTGAATCGGCTCCTCCGAGAGCTCAGGACCCAAAAACGAGCATCCCGATCTTGTTGGGTGGGATGTAGGAGGGTATGCCATTTTAGGACTGGTGGGATGGCCAGTGCATACCCTTCAATTGTGCCAATTTAAGCAGGACATCCCAGAATTACAGAAGCCATCCTGACTTCTGATTCGATCCCAGAATGTCCCTTTTTTTGGCCTGGCGCTCGTTTTTTGGTCTTGTGCTTTTGTTTGAATTAGCTGGCTCACACCAAAGTGCTGGACCGAAAAATGCTCATTTTTGGTCTTACACTCTTGTGTGAATCGGCTCCTCCGAGAGCTCAGGACCCAAAAATGAGCATCCCGATCTTGTTGGGTGGGATGTAGGAGGGTATGCCATTTTAGGACTGGTGATGTCAGGAGCTGGACTGAGGAAGAATGGTGGGAACTGCCCCCGCTCTTCCAGGACCTTTCCGAGAAGAGGAGGACAGTATAGATTTAGAACAGTGGCTTGCAGAAGGCCATAGCTCAGTAGCTGCAGAGGGGAGAAGCTGGGAAATATTGGGAGAGCAGCAGGAAGAAGCAGCATCATGGGAAAGACAGCTAATAGACTCAGTGTCCCTAGAAAGCCTTCCTGACTCCCCTCTCCCAGGACCAGGCGTGCCTTGAGAGTAGTAGAACGGAAAGCTCAGAGGCAGAAGGCACAGATCAGCCGGTGCAGGGTGATGTAGAATAGCAGAGATGGAGGGGGTGGGACTTGACTTGGAGCAACGTCATTATCTAAGAGAGACCACATTCCTTCGTCTCTCTCTGTGAATATTGAATAAACCACATGGTAAGAACTCTTATTGGCATCCAAATGCCAGTGTGGTGTAGTGGTTAAGAGCGGTGGACTCGTAATCTGGTGAACTGGGTTCGCATCTCTGTTCCTCCACATGCAGCTGCTGGGTGACCTTGGGCTAGTCACACTTCTTTGAAGTCTCTCAGCCCCACTCACCTCACAGAGTGTTTGTTGTGGGGGAGGAAGGGAAAGGAGAATGTTAGCTGCTTTGAGACTCCTTCGGGTAGTGATAAAGCGGGATATCAAATCCAAACTCCTCCTCCTCTTCTTCTTCTCCTCACCGTGGAAGGGATAGGATTCTCTGAAGCCTTGACAGGCTCGGTATGAGGCGGCTTCCAGTCTTCCATGAGGGGCAGTCATATTATTTGGTCTTGCACAACTGCTAGCATTGCTTCCCTAGGTAATTCTCCAAAATTACCAGTACTTGAGATGGTTGGCTTAGACTCCCACTTTCCCTGTCATGTCACGATGCCAACTTCAAGCAGCAACACCAAAACTGAAGCAGAGGGAGAGGGTCCAGCTAAGTTGAGAGGGTCAGTGGAACATGCTGCACTATACAGAGTCATACCATTGGCCCATCCAGCTCAGGATGTGTCTACATTGATTGGCTGCAACTCTCCAGGGTTTCAGACAGTGGTCTTTCCCAACACTACCTTGAGTACAGGGAACCAGGCAGAGGGCCTTTTCAGCAGTGGCAGCCTCCCTGTGGAACACCCTCCCATCAGATGTCAAGGAGATAAATAACTACACAACTTTTAGAAGACATCTGAAGGTAGCTCTGTATCAGGAAGTTTGAATGTTTGATGTTTTATTATATTTTTATGTGTTGGAAGCTGCCCAGATGGGCAGATGATGATGATGATGATGATGATGATGATGATGATGATAATAATAATAATGATGATGATGATGATGGCAAAATCTTCCAGGAAGGCCTGGAAGAACATACATGGACTGCATTTCTGTCTAGAATTCTTAGTACCTTGAAGTATGCTTGTTTTCCCAAGGTACCTCAAGCTTATTTATGGCTGAAAGATACATTTGGGGGTCTGACAACTGACATTTTGCCTCCCCCCATGTGTAGCAATATACTCTTAGGCCTCATAATGCTGGGATAGTAATGGAAGATGCACCAACACTGACATGCTCTTCACTTGCTGGATTTGGAGTTTTATGGGAACGGGTGGCTCTGTGGTTTAAACCACTGAGCTTCTTGGGCTTGCAGATTGGAAGGTTGGTGGTTCGAATCCCCGCGATGGGGTGAGCTCCCATTGCTCTGTCCCAGCTCCTGCCAACCTAGCTGTTCCAAAGCATGCCAGTGCAAGTAGATAAATAGGTACCACTGTGGCGGGAAGGTAAACGGCATTTCCATGCGCTCTGGTTTCCATCACAGTGTCCTGTTGCAGCAGAAGTGGTTTAGTCATGCTGGTCACATGACTTGGAAAGCTGTCTGTGGACAAACGCCAGCTCCCTTGGCCTGAAAGCGAGACGAGCGCCGCAACCCCATGGTTGCCTTTGACAGGACTTAACCGTCCAGGGGTCCTTTACCATTATTATTATTATTATTATTATTATTATTATTATTAGTTCTTTTCCTATAGGAAATTGTCATGGGGAACTGATCAGTAAAGATAACAGATATTGCTAGGCACTGACCAGGATCCTGCCTTGGCTGAAAAAGGCCTTAAGAATGAAAGTCACTGGGTTGCCAAGGAGGTCCGACAGTGAAACTTTCTTGAAGGGGATAACAATGGTGAACCTATCCTTTACTGATGTGCACTCAGGAAAAAAACCCACAACATTATACAGTGGTACCTCGGGTTACAGATGCTTCAGTTTACAGACGCTTCAGGTTACAGACTCCACTAACCCAGAAATAGTACCTTGAGTTAAGAACTTTGCTTCAAGATGAGAACAGAAATCGTGCAGCAGCAGCGCAGCGGCAGCAGGAGGCCCCATTAGCTAAAGTGGTGCTTCAGGTTAAGAACAGTTTCAGGTTAAGAACTGACCTCCGGAATGAATTAAGTACTTAACCCGAGGTACCACTGTACAATCTGGTAGGCTTTGGTGACACGCTGAATTGCCCTCAACATTGGGGGGAGGGGAGCGATTGCATGTGCATGATGTCACACACATACTGTCAGGAGTTATTCGAATGCTTTCAATGCTCTTACGCAAATTGCCTCTCCAGGAAATAGCAATTTTGAAAGAGTTGTGGATTTGTTGAAGGCTGTATTTTGCTTCTAACACATACCAATCCTCCTATTAGCTAGTTACTGGGTATGTCAATTCCATTCTCTCTCACCACTTGCAAAACAAACAAACAAACAAACAAACAAACAAACAAACAAACAAACAGGCCCTAGCTGTATTTGATTTATTATTTATATCATTAATTTATTTTGATCTTTATTATCCATTGATTAATCAAGTCCTCTGAGGGGGTTCTAAAAAAACACACAATAAAATAGGCAACAGTAAAAAGTAAAAACAATGCATTTATTCCTGCATTGCAGGGGGGTTGGACTAGATGACCCTTGGTGTCCCTTCTGACGCTGCAATTCTAAGATTCCATGAATGCATTCAGCATGAAGAGCCACACAAAACCCAACACGTGGTCTGAAATAAATCCAAAACAGCTCCCAAGTTCCAAGGACTAACATACACAAACATAATAATAGTCCTAAAACCTTGTTTTTCAATTTTCTCTTCACCTGGTGCTGAGAGGTTTTACCTAGGTGTGCTGGTCCCGAGGGTTAACCGTGCAGCAAGGTCTGAGGCCAGTCCAAGGTCAAGGGTGCAGTATGGAGGCTGTCCATCAAAGCTGAAGCTGGGTCCAAGGCAGGGAGCCGGGTGAGGTCAGGAATTCTGACAGAAGAGCAAGACAGGGTGCAGGCAGGAACAGACTACCAACAATGTTGCTCCCGCAACCTGGGACTGGGCTGGCTGGCTTTTATCTGCCCCGAGGCATAGGGCGGCCCCGGTTCACAGGTGACTCGCCTCTCCTGGCCTGGAGGCGAGCACTCCTCCTGTGGGAACTTAGTTCCCTCCGCCTCTCTGCCCTGAGCCTCTGCAGCTCAGGAGAGGCTGGAGGGTTACCGGACCCAGAGGCAACCTCAGCTTCCCCTGCCGGGACTGAGAGTGGAGCACCTGCAGGCAATTGGTCCTCCATCACCTCAGGAGCCAGAGCAGACTCAGCTGGTGCCTGCACCTGAGGATCCAGCACAGGTGAGGACCCTTCAGGCTCAAGCCCCAGCCCCGGCTCAGCTGGTTCTGGAGGCGGGGACTCCTGTGCAGGCTGGGATTCCTCAGGTTCAGCCTCCGAGTCCGAATCCCAGGCCATCACACCAGGTGTGAAATAAACCTCACTGGGGTGGGTTATTCCCTTCCCCATTGATAAGTTCAGTGTTAAATATTTTTAGGTCTCTTTGTCTCTGAGTTCATTCACTTTTTAATGGGGTGTCCACATGAGCCCATCACCCAATCCTTGTCACCCTATTTTCCTCCAGTGTTTTTCCCCCTAATTTTTCTCAGACTGCAGAAAGATCTTCTGCCTGCAGCAGAACAGAAAAATAGCACATCTCCAAGAATGCAAGGCCCTTAGCACTACTATTCCATCTCTTTAAAGGGCAGGGTTTTGATATGGGCCATGATGTATTAGGAAAATGAACCTTATACAGTGGCACCTCAGGTTACATACGCTTCAGGTTACAGACTCCGCTAACCCAGAAATAGTGCTTCAGGTTAAGAGCTTTGCTTCAGGATGAGAACAGAAATTGGGCAATGGCGGCATGGCGGCAGCAGGAGGCCCCATTAGCTAAAGTGGTGCTTCAGGTTAAGAACAGTTTCAGGTTAAGTACGGACCTCCAGAACGAATTAAGTACTTAACCCGAGGTACCACTGTACATCAGCACACATTTATTATACGATATGCAGCGACCGTCATTTCATTCGCCAGTTGGGTTTTTTAATTGATCTTTTAATAATCACTGAAACACTTTCCCATGTATATTTGTAATGAAACAACGTGATGCTTTAAGAATAATAGCATATACAACCAACTTGTATAAAGAATAATATACAACCAACTTGTACATTTCAATGTTATAAGCACTACAAAAACCAACATTTTAGCCTCATGGCATTGAAGTACTATACCTTTCTTTCATGAACACCTAGCTTTCTCTCTATCCATTTATCGCCGGAGAAGCGTCTTAGCAATAATCAAAAGACGGGTTTCTGAAAATAAAATGGAGTCGTAAAATGGCGCTACCGGAAGGGTTGTAGTAAACGTGTGCTGAGACTCAAATGGCCCAAAGCGCAGGTGGCGTGTCAGGCCCCCTAGTGTGGATGGCACAGAGCAGGGAGCACACAGAGGAAAATTGCAAATAAACCTAACAGTATAATAATAATAATAATAATAATAATAATAATAATAATAATTATTTATACCACACCCATCTGGCTGAGTTTCCCCAGCCACTCTGGGCGGCTCCCAACAGAATATTAAAAACACAATACAACATCAAACATTAAAAACTTCCCTAAACAGGGCTGCCTTCAGATGTCTTCTAAAAGTCAGATAAGTGTCTATTTCCTTGACATCTGATGGGAGGGTGTTCCACAGGGCAGGCGCCACTGCCGAGAAGGCCCTCTGCCTGGTTCCCTGTAACCTCACTTCTCACAGGGAGGGAACCGCCAGAAGGCCCTCGGAGCTGGACCTCAGTGTCTAGGCTGAACGATGGGGGTGGAGGAGCTCCTTCAGGTATACTGAGCCAAGGCCATTCTTGGCTTTAAAGATCAGCACCAACACTTTGAATTGTGCTCAGAAACGTACTAGGAGCCATGTAGGTCTTTCAGGACTGGTGTTAAATGGTCTTGGTGGCCACTCCCAGTATGGAAAGGAGGGCTGTGTTGATGCTCTGAGCAGTCTTTATAAGGTGAATGAGAGCTCTTTTCATTTACTTCAAATGTTTTTTAGAACTCCAATGCCCCCTCATGTGATCACTTGATCACCCAAGGAAGCCCCACCAGGCTGGAGTCTTGTGTGTCAAGAGTCATCCACAGCTGCTGAGATTTAGCAGGTCTCATCCCTGTGTTTTGAAGGATCTTGAAGGTCTCTCCCCCCCATGGCCTGTATTCAAAAATTACGCTGGGCCTCATCTTTTCATTCTTTGGTTGTGTTTTTATTTTTAGAGTGTTCATGGGTTGAATATATATATATATATATATATATATATATATATATATATATATATATGGTTTTTCATAATATTTATATGCAACATATATAACCATTCAAAGAAAATAAAAAATAAAACAAAAAGTTCCTCGAACCTTTGAACCTCCCTCCTTTCCTCCATGCGTTCTAATTCAATCTTTCATTTCTGCATCTTTTACTGTAATCTATATAGTAAATATCCATAGTTTCCAAATTTCATGTTACTTTTACAAGTGTCATTGTATTCCTGCTAATGAATGCAACTGTTTACAGTGGTCTCTCAAATACATTGGTACCTTGGGTTACATACGCTTCAGGTTACATACGCTTCAGGTTACAGACTCCGCTAACGCAGAAATAGTACCTCGGGTTAAGAACTTTGCTGCAGGATGAGAACAGAAATCATGCTGCGGCAGCAGGAGGCCCCATTAGCTGAAGTGGTGCTTCAGGTTAAGAACAGTTTCAGGTTTAGAACAGACCTCTGGAACAAATTAAGTTCTTAACCGGAGGTACCACTGTATGTTAGAAAGTTATTCCAGTCTTTCACAAATATTTGGTCTTCCTGGTTTCTAATCTTCCCCATCATACTTGCCATTTTGGCATATTCCATCAACTTGGTCTGCCACTCTTCTCTGGTCGGTCCTTTTTCTTCTTTCCATCTCTGGGCTAAGAGCATCCTTGCTGCTGTCGTTGCATACATAAACAGCCTTTTCTTTTCTTCGGATAGTTTTGCAGCTATAATCCCTAACAAAAATGCTTCTGGTTTTTTAACAAACGTTATCTTGAACATTTTTTTCCAATTCATTATATATAATTTCCCAGAATGCGTTCACCACCATGAGTTGAATATTTTGTTATATACTGCAATGCTGTTGTGATTTCAAATATCATTGTAAACCCCTTTAAGAGGAAGCTTTATATGCAGTAACAGCAGCAAGAATATTATTGGCCCAAAAATGGAAGCAAGAAGAACTACCAACATTAGAAGAATGGAGGATGAAATTGATGGACTACGCAGAATTAGACAAGCTAACAGGAAGGATCCGAGAGCGGCAGGACCAGAGGTTTACCGAAGACTGGACTAAATTTACTGAGTATCTGAAAAGTATTTGTGATGATCAGATTACATTTGTAGGACTACAAGAAGTTCTGTGAGGAGTAATTTAAGAAATATTGTAAAAATGGAAAGGGAGAAATGATTTGTTAGAAAAGGCAAAGGCAATATTAAGTTAAGAATTGCAGGAGAAATAATCAAGACGGAAGGCTATCAGAGATGCTGAAGGAAGTCCAAACAATGACATATGTATAATAATTTGTGTGGTATGTCTTAAAAATTTTTGTATGCTAAAAATTAATTAAAAATATTATAAAAAAAGAGAAATGGAAGCTTTATCAAAAAGTGGGCTATGCATTTAGGAGGTCCCCCACCACCCTGTGTCTTCGTGATTCACCTAGGAGGCAATCACTTTGGCCAGAGGCCCACTGAGTATATAAGTACAAGAGGGTATCCCATTGATTCAGGCCAGATGGCTCGGAGGCAAGTGGTCTGGCTCAAGTGGAACCACATCCTGGCATGCTGCACCCATTTATGGTGGATGGAGTTTACATCTCAAACAACTGTTACCACATTTCCCCTGGATATCTGTTCTCTAGAACTGGTGAGCAAGGGAGCTAAGCAAAGGAGGAGGAGGAATTGATGAGCATCCTGGGCATCTTTAGGAACGGAGGCTCTCAAAGCCAGCACCTCAGGGCATTTGGCCAAGAGTGTGTGCGACTTGGGCAAGCCTCCCTCAACACACCTGTGAACGTGTAACAGCAAGGGGTTCAGCACCAAGGTGAAGCTTACCTGGATTAGAAGATGTGAAGCATGCAGAGACAGGCCTTCTGATGTCTCTATCTGGGAATCTAGCTACACTGTGGGTCATGACTCTGCTGTTCTTCTGACCTTTCATCAGCAGGAACCCACAAGGCTGCATGAGTACCAGCACCTTGGATAGCTCCAAGTACCCAACTTGCTCCAACAAAATCTATAGGTTGACTGAGGCCTTGTAAGTTTGGTCACCCCTCCAAGAGCCAGTGTGGTGTAGTGGTTAAGAGAGGTAGACTTGTAATCTGGTGAACCGGGTTCGCGTCTCCGCTCCTCCACATGCAGCTGCTGGGTGACCTTGGGCCAGTCACACTTCTCTGAAGTCTCTCAGCCCCACTCACCTCACAGAGTGTTTGTTGTGGGGGAGGAAGGGAAAGGAGAATGTTAGCCTCTTTGAGACTCTTTCGGGTAGTGATAAAGCAGGATATCAAATCCAAACTCTTCTTCTTCCAAAACTCCATCACCACTGCCTGAGAGGTGTGACTTCTTCAAACGACGGCCGCATAGCCTGAAGGCAAGTGGTTTCCTTCCTCTTGGTGGCCTCTTCCCTGGTGTACTGTACCTTGTGCATTGCTGGGTAGAATGTTGTGGGATGGGAAGTTCTCGATCCTCAGGTGGATCGTCTTTGAGACAGGGGGAAGGATCTGTGGGGATCCCAGCTCAAGTTTGCAGGTTCATCACCATCAGCCTCAGGTTCAGTATTAGAAATTGGATTCAATTATTGACAGAAGTAAAGTAGCCACAGACAGGACAGCACAATCTCCTCTGTTTGAGGAGGTTGAGGCTGGGATAGCTGCAGATTTTTGTGTGCAAATAGCTCATAAGCTGTGGCCCTTGTCTCAAGCCAGTTATGCTGTCCTACCTCTTGGTCCTCACTTGGGATGCATCTCTCTCCCCTTAGTGCAGAAGTATCCTGTTATTAATTTGCTTATTTTCTCATATATTTTATTGTTTTCACTTCTTTATACAAAGAACAACACCTGGCAATCAGCAATCCCACCCCTAACAGAAGGATCAAGTGTCCATTTAATTACATTAAACTTTTGAGTCATTTCAATTTTTAAACAAAGGTCTCATTCCACATGTCATATGTCAGCAGAGGCTTGCAGTGATGTTCTATCAATGTAGCATATGCAATAAAACTGTGCCTGGTTGGTTGAGAAGTCGCGGGTTTGTTTTGTCTGTTCAACTCCCTCAAACATGGGATGTAAGTCCTAAATTTGTGAGGATCCAGAGCTCAAACACTTACTTATTATTAAAGCCCTATACAGCTTAGGACCCTTGTACCTACGGGACCGCCTCTCCTGGTATGTCCCACTGAGGACCTTATGGTCTTCAAACAAAAACATCTTGGAGGTCCCTGGCCACAGAGAGGTTAGGCTGGCCTCAACTAGAGCCAGGGCTTTTTCGGCTGTGGCTCCGATCTGGTGGAACGCTCTGTCACAAGAGACTAGGGCCCTGCGGGATTTGACATCTTTCCACAGGGCCTTCAAGACAGAGCTGTTCCATCAGGCCTTTGGTCAAGGCACAGTCTCATTTGGTAATCCTCACAGAACTCTAGCCCAATGGTTGTCATCAATTTGATTTGAACTGATTTTATAATGAATTGATTTTAGAATGCTATATTATTTCACTGTTGTTAGCCGCTCTGAGCCCGGCTTCAGCTGGGGAGGGCGGGATATAAATAATTTATTATTATTATTATTATTAATGAAATTTACAAACATATTATCAGGGTGACTTATAACAGAATCTGAAAATCTAGGGCTGTAACTTGTCCTCCAGCATCTCAAAGGTTTTCTTCCCTTGTGAAAGAGGTTTCCATTTTTCTGCCTCATTCTCAAGTCATTGCAAAATGTATTTAGATTTTTTTTTTGGGGGGAAGGGTCTAATTTATGTGGGTGTTTCCCTCCCTCACATTAAATATTACTCCAGCACTCTGAAACATATCTGGCTATCTGGGTTTCCGGATCTGTAAAAGCTCCATAAGAGGAGTTACCTCATGATGTTTCCCACTCGGATTTAAGTGAAGTGGAAGAAGGCCCCTTGTGAGGTAATATGCAGAAAGGAAGAAGGGGCACTCACATAGCACAACAACAAAAACTGCACCTGACTCATGAGGATTTCACCGAAATGTTCTATCCCCTTTGATAATTTTTGAATGCAGTTTTTTTTCTCGCTAACTGGTGGAGAGCAGTTGAAAAAAAATGTGGGAAAGTTTCGGCACAGCATTATTTTTAAATAAAATAACTAATGCAAATCAAAAAGAGCTAGCAACAGCAAATCTATTTTTTAAAGCAGCATGAAAACAGCAAATCTATTTTTTAAAGCTGCATGAAAACAGTGAGATTAAAACAGACCAACAAAACTTCAAAGCAAACATAAAAGTAAAAAGGGGGGATTGGCTGGCCCTGAAATTAAGTCCAAGTAAATTTCCCCATGAAAGGAATTCCAAAGCTGGGGTTTCACCACTGAAAAGGCCCTGTCCTAGTAACCAATTGCCATGCCTTAGACCAGACTTCCTCAACCTCGGCCCTCCAGATGCTTTTGGCCTACAACTCCCATGATCCCTAGCTAGCAGGACCAGTGGTCAGGGATGATGGGAATTGTAGTCTCAAAACACTGGAGGGCCGAGGTTGAGGACGCCTGCCTTAGAGCACAAGGATTCTAGTGAAGGGTTTCTGATGATGATCTTAACGCATGGGCAGGCAATCCTCTAGATACCCTAGCCCCAAGCTGTGAAGGGCTTTAAAGGTCAACACCAGCATTTTGGCTTGGATTGGCAAATGGACCAGGTGTGGTGCAGTTGGTGGAGCACCAGCATAATTTATGCTCCTAATATCCTATATATCCTATATATCTTAATATCCATAACTCCTAATATCACTTAGCGGATATCACAAAAATACAGAACCCAGGGTCCTCCCACTGGTTTCCCCGACTGAAATCAGTCAAAACCTGCGCCAATTATTTGGTGAATATCACCAACCCCACCCTTCGGAGAGCTTTCACCATGGCCCGTTTTCAAACCATTCCTACGGCCTATTTGTCAGGCAGATATGCAAAAATCCCAGTAGAGCAGCGTATATGTCCTTGTCATATGAGAACCAAAGAGGATCTCACACATTACATGTTGTATTGTCCCATCTATTCGGCCTTCAGGGATGCGATGTTACAAACTATTCCCAAATCAATAGCCCTGAGGACCAAGTAAAGTTTTTACTGGTGGACGCTGATCCACGGATTTCTCACGTGGTAGCGGTCTTTGTGGTGAAGGCTATGAAAACTAGGGTACGGTTCCTGGAGGAAATGGTGAGGTTCCTCCCATTGCTCTCCTAACCTGTTGCTGTATCTTCTTTCCTGAATGGCGAGTTTTTTTGGGTAGTTTCCTTGCTGGGACAGCATGGCATGAATTTTAGCTTATTTTTATAATTTTATTGTTTATCTTTTAATAATGTTTTATGGTATTTTGTGTAAAGGCATGGACCTCACAAATCTAATAAACTTTGACTTTGACACTTAGCGGATAAGTAGTTGTATTCTAAACTAACTGTAGTTTCTAGACCATTCAAACCAGGAGGAGCATGGATAACTGAGGCCAGACTCCCTCTGTCCAGATGAACCAACCCAGGTGATAAAAGATGCTCCACGCCTTGGGGGAAACCTTCAAGGAGCACCCCCAAGCCACAAACTTGTTCCTTCAGAAGGAGTATAGCCAGTGGCGTAGCGTGGGTTGTCAGCACCCGGGGCAAGGCAAGTAATTTGCGCCCCCTAACCCGTTGATTTGCGCCCCTAACCCTAACCCCCAGATGTTGCGGCCGGCACCCCCTACACCCCCCACGCTACGCCACTGAGTATAGCTTATCCCAAACAAGAGAATTAGCCATTGCCTGGATAGATGAACCACTTGCTTAACACCTCTTTCACCTTAACTGAAATGAGCCTCAGTTTGTTGACCGCCATGTTGTCGCCATGATCAAGCACCGGTTTTGCACTTTCACTTCTCCACCTGAAGTAGATGAAAAAGAGGAATAAGTCTCATTGACATACTGATTGCTTCCCACCCCAAACCCTGCAGTGACTTCATTCCACAGTTTCATGTAGGTGATAAAAAGCACAGAGGACAAGACCACTGGAGAACCCCATATAACAATCCATGGTAACGAACAGGCTAACCGGCAGTAAGAAGTCTCCCATCAGTTCAAGGTATGGTAGCTTTGTACAGTGGTACCTTGGGTTAAGTACTTAATTCGTTCCGGAGGTCCGTTCTTAACCTGAAACTGTTCTTAACCTGAAGCACCACTTTAGCTAATGGGGCCTTCCTGCTGCTGCTGTGCCGCCAGAGCACTATTTGTGTTCTTTTCCTGAAGCAAAGTTCTTAACCTGAAGCACTATTTCTGGGTTAGCGGAGTCTGTAACCTGAAGCGTATGTAACCTGAAGCGTATGTAACCTGAGGTACCACTGTATACAGAAACAAACATACAGAGCGGAGCTTCCCGCTCCCTCTCAGTGACAATAGATGTTGGAATCTGAATCAGAGTTCTGCCTCCAGCAGGAATGACGTCAGAACCTCATATTTCCACCTCTCTGCTTCTGCTCCTCTTTGCGGCGTTCCCAACTTTGAGATCGAGGACTGGGAGCCTGGAATGGTCCTTCCCCACTCTCAGTGGATAGAGTTTCTGAGCCTCTCTTATCTGTTTCTACCTAGTGAAGTGAGGGCCTTGGACTGTCAGCTTTGGAATCTAGCTCTTCTCCCTCATCAGAAAAGTCAGTTTAACCCTGAAGTTTAACCCTTCTGCCTCATCAGAAGAGCCAGCCTCTTGTCCACTTCCCGAGGATAACCCTTCTGCTGGGTCCTGGGGGGCCACCTTCCTGACACCCCATAGCATCAGCGCCAAGTGGTCCCTCTGCACCTCCTTCTGGAATTGACCACCCGAATAGGATCAAAACCACTGTAAAACAATGCCTCTACTTCCTTTTTTTAAAAAACAATTTTTATTCATTTTAAAACATTTATATTGTCATACATTTTACAAATTTCCATCTCTTATACAATCTTTTGGACTTCCATCAGCTCCTCTGATGATCTTCCGTCTTTATAGTTTCTCCTGCATTTCTTAAATTTATATTACCTTTTAAAATCATAACCAATACCAACCTTTTCATTAAATAAGGCAGTAGTTCAAATGATTCCCCTTACAAAACTTCCTGCAAACCTACGAATGTAATCAACTCATCACAATTACTTTTCATATAGTCCGTAAATTTACGCCAATCTTCTATGAATCTCTGGTCCCGCCGGTTTCGAATTCTTCCCGTTAGTTTGTCAAGTTCTGCATAGTCCATCAGTTTCATCCTCCAATCTTCTTTCGTCAGTAATTCTTCTTGCTTCCATTTTTGTGCCCCTAAAATTCTTGCTGCTGTCATTGCATACAAAAACAACTTACAATCATTTCTATTTATATCAGCTCCTACAATGCCTAGTAAAAATGCTTCTGGTTTTTTTTAATAAATGTATATTTCAACATTTTCTTCATCTCATTATATATCATTTCCCAGAATTTTTTTACCTTTTTACATTCCCACCACATATGATAAAATGTTCCTTCTTTTTCTTTACATTTCCAACATTTGTTGCTTACCTTATACATTTTAGCAAGTTTAACGGGTGTGATATACAATCTATAAAACATTTTCATCACATTTTCTTTTAAGGCACTGCATGCAGTAAATTTTAAACCTTCTTTCCATAATTTCCCCCAGTTGTTCAGTTGTATATTGTACCCAAAATCAGTGAAATCAAGAAGGTACTTAAGTGTACCTTTCATAAGAAACCAGAGGCCTTTCTCCTGGGCATGGTAGGCCAATTGGTGTCAAGGAAAGATAGGACGTTCTTTATGTATGCTACAACAGCAGCAAGAGTTCTTTTAGCAAAGTATTGGAAGACACAAGAACTACCCACACTGGAAGAGTGGCAGACGAAAGTGATTGACTATATGGGACTGGCTGAGATGACTGGCAGAATCCGTGACCAAGGGAAAGAGACGGTGGAAGAAGATTGGAAGAAATTTAAAGTTTATCTTAAGAACTGTTGTAAAATTAATGAGTGCTAAAATGTCATGGGTAAGGTAAAACAGAATTGCAGTGATAAATAATTGGGTAAGAGGAAAAAGATTAGAAACTGAATTACAAGTATTGAAATTAGGGGTTGCTGGAAAAGTTTAAAACAGGGATGCAGAAAAGGGAGGTATGGGGAAGTCGTTGAAACAAGGTTCAAGAAAGAGAGGTTAAGAAATTATATGTGTTTACATGTTTGTTTGTTTATGTGTTATGTCGTTAATTGTTAGTTGTATTGTGTTTTAATATATGTTGTAAAATCAATAAAAATCTATTATATATATATATATATATATATATATATATATATATATATATATATATTGTACCCAAAATCTTTAGCCCAGTTAATCATAACCGACTTTACCTTCTCATCCTTTAAATGCCATTCAAGCAGCAATTTATACATTTTTGACAAAATTTTACATTTATTACTTAATATCTCAACCTCAGACTTTGACAACAATACCTCTACTTCCAAATCTAGACAGCCTATTCAGAAAGGTATCTGAAAGCCACTGAGAAATCCAGGGTCACCCTCCGCTTTGCATAAGCCATCCATCAGAGTAACCAAGGAAGACTAGACCTGAAGTAAGAGCTCTACTGCTTTTTAACACATCAGGTGGCGGCAGTCATTGATTCTTTGGGGATAGATTGGGTCCCAGCAGTATAACCGGAGCAACAAGATATATTCATCTAATCTGGTTTTGCCAATTGACCCCCTGGGGTACAAGGTTAAGGAGAAGGCAAGGAACTCTCCAAAAGACCCCAGAGATGTTACCGCCATATTACACTTGAGGTTCCGGAGAAATGAAAACTGACTCTGCCCACGTTCTCTGGGACTGACGTATCAACAGCTGTCTATGCCAATAAGGAGTTAAATGAGAATAAATAATGTGTTGGTGCAGCAGAGAGAGAAAGAGAGAGGTAACTCATCTGGAATCTGAATACCCTCCAGGGTGTTAATCAATGTGCATTTAAAAAAGAGTGTGGATTAGGGTTTTGTGTGTGTGTGTGTGTGTGTGTGTGTGTGTGTGTGTGGACCAGTCCTGTACAGTTTAGAGACCTATTTCCCCCTCTCAGTTTCCCCATCCTGGTAATATTGCCTTCAGGAATGCATAAGACTCAGGCAGCTATCATCTGTGGTTTATGGGAACGGCACTATAATATGCAAAACCAGCCTCAGACCTTCAGCATAATCTCCTCTTCTCTCCCTCTGACTGAGCAGCTTTAGAAGCTGCGAGTCCTCAAGGGCCGAGAAGGAAATAAACTTTTCAGGCTCCTTTTATTTTCCATGCCCATAAGGAACCTGAGGAATAAATGAATCATGAATGCTCTGATGATGAAACCATTTATATAATTCTGCCTGTGGATATGGACCCCGGAAGATACATGAGAAGAGGACATCCTCAGCAGTTGGGGGGGGGGAGAGGGGGAGTGCCACTTGCTGCTAGGTAAGTGGGGCTTGGTCTGGTACAGAAGCAGAGGTGGATTTTCAACATCGAAAGGGTTGGTATTGGGAGATAAAGGTAAAGGGACCCCTGACCGTTAGGTCCAGTTGCGGACGACTCTGGGGTTGCGGCGCTCATCTTGCTTTATTGGCCGAGGGAGCCGGCGTACAGCTTCCGGGTCATGTGGCCAGCATGGCTAAGCCGCTTCTGGTGAACCAGAGCAGAGCACAGAAATGCTGTTTACCTTCCCGCCGGAGTGGTACCTATTTATCTACTTGCACTTTGACTGCTAGGTTGGCAGGAGCAAGGACTGAGCAATGGGAGCTCACCCTGTCCCGGGGATTCGAAACGCAAACCTTCGGATCTGCACACTTTCTCCTTATCTCCATGGGTATCTCAGATGTTGGAAAGAGCCCACAGGGGGCTGATTGACCCAAGAATGGCTGGTCAATTAAAGTGGGTTTTTAAATTTCATTTTATGCCATCGCCCCAAGCAATTGAAATGAGCTCATACTGCTTCACACATGTTTCAGTGGGCCCCATGCCCCCTAATAATCTGATACAATTCCATGGCAAACAATAGTGGGCCAAATCCTCAGCTGCCATAGCTGTGTGTTAAAGAGGAACGATCACTCACATGGGGGTTAGTTAGCATTTCTGGGGGGAAAATGTTATTATTTATTAAATTTATATATTGCCCTAGATCAGAGGATGTCAGGGTGGAAATAGCTCAGATGATCATTCTGGCGTACACGCTGCCACTATTTTGGCGCCACTTATCCATCCAGCTCTGTAGCCACTTTTCAAAGCTCTGGGAGCTCCCAGGTACCCTTGCTTGGGCATCCCTGTTTCTGCCGCCGCCTCTTCTCTGCCATAATTCCTTGTACTTAATTTGATTCTTATTAATGTGAGCAGCTTGGGTCCTGGTAAATCAGCCTTGAGCCCATGAGGGAGGGGGCTGGGATGGGTTTCCTCACCAGACAACAAGGCCAATCAACCCTTTATAATTGAGCATGAATGGACTCTGAGAGGGGCGTCTCTCTTTGGGGAGCAGCCTCAGCTGGCAACCCAGGGGAATGTGGTCCTATTGAAATCATACTTCATTGCCATGGAGAATTATAACTGTTCTTTGCTTAGGGGAGGCAAATGAGGAGGGGCTATTAAAAGGAAATAAAATACCCTCTTTCCCCCTGGGGGAAAGCAAGCTGGAAGCTGTGCCCTGGTTTAACCCCTGCAAGAAAGTTTCCCCTACAACTGAGCTGCGGAGAAGATTAAACATGCTATCTATCTATCTGTCTGTCTATATCTATCTATCTATCTCTATCTATCTATCTATCATCTATATCTATCTATCATCTATCTATCATCTATCTATCTATCTATCATCTATCTATCTATCTATCTATATCTATCTATCATCTATCATCTATCATCTATCTATCTATCTATCATCTATCTATCATCTATCTATCTATCTATCTATCTATCTATCTATCTATCTATCATCTATCTATATCTATATCTATATCTATATCTATATCTATATCTATCTATCTATCTATCTATCTATCATCTATCTATCATCATCTATCTATCATCTATCTATCTATCTATCATCTATCTATCTATCTATCTATCTATCTATCTATCTATCTATCATCTATCTATCTATCATCTATCTATATCTATCTATCTATCATCTATCTATCTATCTATCTATCTATCTATCATCTATCTATCTATCTATAATCTATCATCTATCATCTATCTATATCTATCATCTATCATCTATCATCTATCATCTATCATCTATCTATCATCTATCTATCTATCTATCTATCATATATCTATCTATCTATCATCTATCTATCTATCTATCATATATCTATCTATCTATCTATCTATCTATCTATCTATCTATATCTATCTATCTATATCTATCTATCTATCATCTATCTAACTAACTATCTATCATCCATCTATCTATCATCTATTTATCTATATCTATCTACAGTGGTACCTCGGGTTAAGTACTTAATTCGTTCCGGAGGTCCGTACTTAACCTGAAACTGTTCTTAACCTGAAGCACCACTTTAGCTAATGGGGCCTCCTGGTGCTGCTGCGCCGCCGGAGCACGATTTCTGTTCTCATCCTGAAGCAAAGTTCTTAACCTGAAGCACTATTTCTGGGTTAGCGGAGTCTGTAACCTGAAGCGTATGTAACCCGAGATACCACTGTATCATCTCCAGGGTTTGTGAAGAGGAGACAATCTCAGGGAACAACTATGGGAACTTTGCTAGAAAAGCCAGAGGCCACTCAAGAGACAGAATAAAGTCACTCTCTTATTTATGTGTGTGTGGTTTTTCCCTAGCAAAATGAAGAATCCATTCATTTCAAATGCATTGCCCATGTGGAAACAGGAGAAAGCTACATTTCCCACAGTCCTTGGCATGCAGATGCAGACACCCAACGTATCTCCCCAACCTGAACATAATCAATGCTTTTGGCTTGTTGACATTCACATATCTCTATACCTACAGGAGATGAAATTAGAAAGGGGAGACATGAGCATGCTTTTCACATATCTGAAATGATGCCAATATTGATGTGGAGAAGAAACGTTTATTGGGGCCTCCCAGGGAAACAGCAACAGCGATGACTTCTGATTTCAAAAAACAGAGTTAGGCAGAGTATTACAAAATGTTTCTGACATGATATTACATTGTACTAGTATTTCTAAGGTCCGTATAGTTAAAGCTATGGTTTTCCCAGTAGTGATGTATGGAAGTGAGAGCTGGACCATAAAGAAGGCTGATCGCCTAAGAATTGACGCTTTTGAATTATGGTGCTGGAGGAGACTCTTGAGAGTCCCATGGACTACAAGAAGATCAAACCTCTCCATTCTGAAGGAAATCAGCCCTGAGTGCTCACTGGAAGGACAGATCCTGAAGCTGAGGCTCCAATACTTTGGCCATCTCATGAGAAGAGAAGACAACCTGGAAAAGACCCTGATGTTGGGAAAGATGGAGGGCACAAGGAGAAGGGGACGACAGAGGACGAGATGGTTGGACAGTGTTCTCGAAGCTACAAACATGAGTCTGACCAAACTGCGGGAGGCGGTGGAAGACAGGAGGGCCTGGTGTGCTCTGGTCCAGGGGGTCACGAAGAGTCAGACATGACTAAATAACTAAACAACAACAAAGTATTTCTATCAGAAGTCCATATGCAGCTCTTCAACCTGGAGGTCAGATCTGGACATTACTCACCACACCCATCACTGGGGAGGGCAGATTTCAGGAGCAATAATGAGCCAGAGAGACTAGTGTGGGGTAAAGATGGCCACAACCAGTGCTCCCCCCTGAAGATAAATAGGTGTCAGAATTCATCATGAAGTTGTTACAGGAAGACGTTGCGCGAAATTAGGCAGCCCTGAACAGATGCCTGTTTGACAACAGCCGCATTCACTGCCAGCGGAGGTGCTAAAACTATGGCAAGCTGTCTCCCTAGCTGGTTTGGGGGTCAGCCGTGGTTCTGGTGCAAGTCAAATAAATGTGCCCCCCCCCCACTTCCAGTACCACTTGGACCCACTGTAGTACTGTGGCCACATCCCACTCTGGCTACCCCACCCCCTCTAGCCTGCAGGTGGCTTGTTGTTTAGTCGTTTAGTCGTGTCCGACTCTTCATGACCCCATGGACCAGAGCACGCCAGGCACTCCTGTCTTCCATTGCCTCCCACAGTTTGGTCAGACTCATGCTGGTAGCTTCGAGAACACTGTCCAGCCATCTCGTCCTCTGTCGTCCCCTCCTCCTTGTGCCCTCCATCTTTCCCAACACCAGGGTCTTTTCCAGGGAGTCTTCTCTTCTCATGAGGTGGCCAAGGTACTGGAGCCTCAGCTTCAGGATCTGTCCTTCCAGTGAGCACTCAGGGCTGATTTCCTTCAGAATGGAGAGGTTTGAACTTCTTGCAGTCCATGGGACTCTTAAGAGTCTCCTCCAGCACCAGAATTCAAAAGCATCAATTCTTCGGCTATCAGCCTTATATTGGTCCAGCTCTAGCATTAACAGCCTGGCCACAGGAATCACTGTGTGATCCGCTCAGGTATCTTTTTCTCTGCCTGTGGAAAGCTGCCGTATCCTGCCTCCTAGCAGTCTTCAGGCCTAGCTGAGCTGAAGAATCGTCTGACTCCCCAGCCACAGTCTCTCATTAGAAAGAAATTAAAAGCCACTCAATTTTGGCTAATATCCCTCTGTAGGCCCTTAACTCCACCTGTGACTAACCCATCCATAATAGCTCTGTTTTAGTAGCTCGGGCTGATGTATCCTCAATTAATTTGGGAGGAGAATGGCATCTCTCTTTGTCTCCCTGCCTCTCTCTGACGTCTATTTCATCGGCTGCAACCCCAACCCCATTTGACATTTCCTTCTCCCCCTTTTCGTCTCCTCCCAGGACTTTCTTCCCGGTTTCTCATTTATGCTTCAGGTCTTTCCCATTATAGGTGACCCCCCCTTCCAAGCAAAGTCTTTTTCATCTCGCGACTGCGACCATTTGCATGGCTGCCCTCCTGCTCATGCAACAACCCGCACCATCTCCTTTTGACTCCTGCTGTATCATTTCACCCTCCCCCCCCGTTTTGTACTTCCTCACCCCTTTCTCTGCATTAATTCCCCCCTCTTTCCCCACAGCAACCTGCCCTCTTTCCCCTCTCCTTCCCCCTCTCCTTTTTCTCAGCCTGGGCCTCGAACACCCTCCCTTCCCCCCTCGCCTACCCCCTTCCCTCATCTTGATTATTATTAATGATAAAAGCTAAAACATCACATCAGTAATTTCTGAGTGAGTTTTGCAATGAAGCCGGGGCCTTCATGGCCCCTCCCGAGTCCCACAAATTTTACTTTTGCAATTTCACGCCTTTGGTTATTATCACGCTGCTTCGTCCCTGCTCGGCCTCTCCATGCCCCTCCCCCCTTCTCTGGAGAGAGTACTTAAACTTGTTTTCATTCCCTTATTCTTTATTTTTTTTAATGTCCACTCTCTCTGGAGCCAGTAATGTTCCTCCACTTTTTTCTCTCCCATTTTCTGTTAATTCTGCGCCATCTGCCTTAGCATCTGTTAAAAATAAAATTTCCCTCACAATGAGAAGCCCTCGCTGCCTTCCTTCCCGGCTCCCGATATTTCTTACCACAGTTCTCAGAAACTCCTTCTCTCTTGGGGTAACTTTAGCTCCCTAGACCCAGTTCCCCACACTGCCTTAAACTGCCTCTAAGGGGGGTTTCGAGCAAGAAGCTTCACGAAAGGAGGGCACTGGAAACTTAGCAGCCCTTATTGCTTTTCCTGATGGCACCTCATGCCAGTGCTTGCTGCTCGAGAGGGCCTTGCATCAGCGGAAAGGAGCACAAAGTGATAAATCCAGAAGAGAAGGCTGGATTGTTTTCATTATTCATTTATCCACAGGGAGAGGAAGAAGGAGTATGCACTGAAACCTAAAGGATTAGTACTTCCTCGCTTCTAGCTACAAAAGCCTTGCCAGCGACATCTACATCCAAAGGCCAGGCCAGGCCACTTCATGACTTACGGTCCAAACAAGAAGATGAAAACCGTTTTCTTTTTTTTAGCATGCAACAGTTCCAACCAGACCCTCCAAGTGTCCCTATTTTCCAGGGACAGTTCCAGATTTACAGAAGCCGTCCAGGCTTCTGACTTGGTCCTATAATGTCCCACTTTCCTTAGGATGTCCTTGTTTTCACATGAGAAATGTTGGAAGGTATGGAGTTATGTGACCCACGAGTCAAGGAGAAAAGTAATGATACAACCTTTAGAAGACATCTGAAGGAAGCCCTCTATAGGAAAGTTTTTTATGTTTAATGTTTTTTTATGTTTTTATATATGTTGGAAGCTGCCCAGAGTGGCTGGGGCAGCCCAGTCATATGGGTGGAGTATAAATAATAAAATTATTATTATTATTATTATTATTATTATTATTATTATTATTATTATTATTATTATTAACATCCCTGTTTTCATTGGAGAAATGTTGGAGGATATACTTCTAATCTTGCTTTTCTACTGACAGGAAATGCTCTGGAGGGGAGGAGACAAAAAAATGGGGGGGGGTCAAGGAGGATCAGTTGTTGGGGGAGTGAGAAAGGTCTCTATTTTCATTTGAGTAATATTGGAGCGTATGTCCTACCATATGATAAGTTGGGGGAATACCCTGTCCTACTTCCTGTGTTTCGGCAATGGACATGGGCTTTTCTAAAAATGACTTATAGCAATCTGACCCATTGCTGGGAGGAAGGAGGAATAGCTGTGTATAGTCGTACCTTAGAATCCGTTCCGGAAGTCCGTTCAACTTCCAAAGCATGGCTTCTGATTGGCTGCAGGCGCTTCCTGCAGCCAATCAGAAGCTGTGGAAGCCCCGCTAGACGTTCGGCTTCCTAAAGAACGTTCGCAAACCGGAACGCACACTCCGGGTTTGGAGCATTCGGGAGCCAGAAGGTTTGACTGCTAAGGTGTTCATCAACCAAGGTACGACTGTATTTATTGTCTCTTTATCCAGGTCTCAGGCCACTCCTCAAGCCACACGTCTTTTCCAGCCCAGTGCTGCTCATTCTTCGAATGCTTTTGCCTCACTCGAATTTTGTTTACAGGACTGCAGTGCTGCCTGTTGTGCAAAGGTAAGAGTCACTTGCACCAGGGGTGTCTTGCCCATAGAGGCAAGTGACGCGGGGCACCAGGGCGCCAAGTTCTGGAGGGCGCCAGGGAAGAGCCGGAGGCTGGACGCAGCACCTTCCAGCATCAGCTCACTACCCTTGCCCTCCTCTGCCATGCCGCACCGAAGCAGCGCCGCACCTGGAACCTCCGTCTGCCGTGGCCACAGTGGCACGGGCGCCAAGGAAGAGGCAGAGGCTGGGCATGGCACCTCCTGACATCAGCTCACCGCCCTCGCCCGCCTCTTCCATGCCACAGGAGCCACCCTCCAGCCGCTGCCCGCCTCCTTCAGCCCTGCAAAGCTGCCGGCAGCGCCGTAAAAAGGTCAGCAACTCCGAAATGGGGGGCGCCAGAGGGATCTTTGCACCACAGCGCCGGGTATACTTAAGACGGCCCTGACTTGCACTACCCCGCCTAATTTTACCTCAGGCCCCAACCGCCACTGGCAGGCAGAGCCCATGAGCTAGTGTGTTCTCCCAGTACCAGATTCAGGCGATGTGGGAGGTTCCTTAGCAGAGGGCGCAGAGCTGAGGGAGCGCAAAACTGAGAAGATCTATAATTGAGAAGGTCTGTTTGGAGGCACCAAATTTTGTCCTCGCTCAGGGCAACATATTACCCAATATTATCCAAGTCCACTCTGGTTCCTCACTCCTGTGATAAATAGGGAGAGGTTCCAAGAGTGCAGGGGCAAGATAATTTACTAGCCCAGTATGTACATCATCTGGTCCTGAAAGCCCAAACTATCTCTCTCTCTCTCTCTCTCTCTCTCTCTCTCTCTCTCTCTCTCTCTTCAATATACTATTCAAATCTTTTCACAATAACCTTCAAATCACATAATTACATTGACTTCCAACCCTCACCTCTACAGCGTTTTTACTCAGCCCTTTTCTACTGCATTATATCTTATATTTTTATCTATTAATAAAAATTTCTCTGTTCCAATTATTTTATCATTTTTCTTCCACTGCTGTTATCTCGAATCCTGCCTGCGATTTCATTTGACTGTAATATAGATAGTCCACAAAAGGCCTCCAATCTTCTATAAAAAGTTTATCTTTTGATCTCTTAATTTTGCAGTCAGCTTTGCCATCTCTGCATGGTCCATTACTCTCAAAAGCCACTCCTCCTTCGCTGCAACCTTCTCTTCTTTCCATTTTTGTGAATATAATATTCTGGCTGCTGTTGTCACGTACATAAATAATTTAGTCATCTTCTTTGGAGCCTCTGTCCCTATTATAGCTATTAGGAATGCTTCTGGTCTTTTGGGAATTGCCCATTTAAACATTTCCCTCATTCCTGAAGGCACACACTCATTTAAGGTAGCTAGGCATTTCTTCACGAACTCCTTTCCAACCCTGAACTTCAGACCTCTCCTGAAACCCATCTGACTACACTCAGCTTCCCAGAATATCATTAATTACAGCATTACACAATCCACTTAAATCTCATTGTTAATCTCATTGACTGTTTCCAGCGAGAGCTGACACCCTCATTCTTGCCCAAGCCTGGTCCACAAGGAGGGAGACTTGTGATGTCAGTGGACCACCCATATTTTGACACCCAAGGCAATGTGCCTTCAGAGTCATTCCACATGGGAAAATGAAGATTTTATTTGAACCCAAAGCTTTGCTATGGCTTTAGCTGGTCTTGCTATGGCTGTGGAAGGGGGAGAACATAGGGCAGTGGTGGTATCGTCTCCAAGTCTTTCCTCAGCACTGGTTTTCTTAGAAAACATTTTCCATGGTTTTAATAGAGGAGCTAAACATTTTAGCACACGTCTTGTGTGGAACTTGAAATGGAACTCCACTGCCTGCACTCCTCTGTTCAACAAAGAACATTTCCTTCCATATTGACCTACCCTTGCTATAACATCAGCAGGTCAAGTAACCATAGGAGGTATGTAGGATGGGAACCCAGGAAAGGGCCTTTTCAGTGGCAACTCCCTGTATGTGGTGCTCCCTTCCTACAAAGGTACACCTGGTCTAATAATAATAATAATAATAATAATAATAATAATAATACAGTAATTATATTATTATTTATACCCCACCCATCTGGCTGGGTTTCCCCAGCCACTCTGAGCAGCTACCAACAGAACACTAAAAACAGAATAAAACTTCAAAAGTTAAAAACTACCCTAAACATCCCTCTGTAGCTGGAAGTGATTTGTTATGACCAGAGGTAGGGAACCTTTGACCCTCTAGATCAGGCATCCCCAACCTGCGGCCCTCCAGATGTTTTGGCCTACAACTCCCAGGATCCCTAGCTAACAGGACCAGTGGTCAGGGATGATGGGAATTGTAGTCCAAAACATCTGGAGGGCCGCAGGTTGGGGATGCCTGATCTAGATGTTTCTGGATGCCAACTCCTAATCATTGGCTACATTGGCTGGACTAGCGTCCAACAACATCTGGATGGCCCTTAGACATTTGGAGGAAACGAGACCTGATTGCTGCTATTCAGTCAGAGATTTGTTGTTATGGGTGGAAGTCAGTGTTGCACTGTTGCAAACAGTAAATAATAATAATAATAATAATAATAATAATAATAATAATAATTTATTATTTATACCCTGCCCATCTGGCTGGGTTTCCCCAGCCACTCTGGGCCGCTTCAAACAAAACACTAAAATACAATAACCTATTAAACATTAAAAGCTTCCCTAAACAGGGCTGCCTTTTGATGTCTTCTAAAAGTTTGGTAGTTATTTTTCTCTTTGACATCTGGTGGGAGGGCGTTCCGCAGGACAGGTGCTACTACTGAGAAGGCCCTCTGCCTGGTTCCCTGTAACTTGGCTTCTCGCAGTGAGGGAACCACCAGAAGGCCGTTGGTGCTGGACCTCAGTGTCCGGGCAAAACGATGGAGGTGGAGATGCTCCTTCAGGTATACTGGACCGAGGCCGTTTAGGGCTTTAAAGGTCAGCACCAACACTTTGAATTGTGCTCGGAAACGTACTGGGAGCCAGTGTAGGTCTTTCAAGACCGGTATTATATGGTCTCAGTGGCCACTTCCAGTCACCAGTCTAGCTGCCACATTCTGGATTAGTTGCAGTTTCTGGGTCACCTTCAAAGGTAGCCCCACATAGAGTGCATTGCAGTAGTCCAAGCAGGAGATAACCAGAGCATTTCCGCCAGATTTCCGCCGCATTTCCCCAGGATTGACAGAACGATCTTCCTGCTCCTCCCTTAGTTGGGTCTCCCTGTGGCTGTGGAGGACCTTGCCAAGCAACCCCATGGATGTGGAGGGCCTGGTTGGGCCTCCCCACAGTGGTGGAGGGCCCCGTTGGGTCTACCCATGGAGTCGGAGGGCCTCTCTCTGGTGGCAGAGGGCCTTGTGGGGTCCTGTGGCCTCCTCCCAACACATCACATACACATGATGAGCCCCCACAATGTTGCACAGAACTCGGCGCCTCTGCCCAAGGCTACAGTAGGGGGAGAATATGTTCTAGGTACCATACACATATGTCTTTCCTCCATGAGGCAAATAGTCTCTTTGGGAATGTGCAATTCAGATAAGGAAAATGGTATAGGAAAAAGAATTGAACACACACACCCCATAAAACCACAACCCTAATTCTTGACCTAAATACTATACAACAGCGATACCAAAGAAGACAGGACTATAAAACACAACAGCAGATTCGGAGGGGTTCCTGAAAATATTTTTCCAAACATAGTGTCTAGGCAACACAACGACTGAAGAATTTACCATTAATAAGAGCAAAATTTTAGCCTAGCGGTTATTCTGACCTCATAGCTAAGCATACACAGTGCTAGATTTCGAACTGCCTGCAACTATTTGGAAAAGAGATGTCAAGTCCTAGTGGAAATGTCCACAAAACAGCAACCCTGTACTTGACAATAATGAACTCAAATGGAGTTTTGACAACATTTGAAATCTGCTAAAAGTTGACAGTTCTGATGTTGAATAGTAAAGTGCTGGTGTCCTGAATTTCGAAAAGAAGTTTTTTGTGAAATGCCTTGTCACCAGCGTTTGGTATTTTCCACAGACACATAAGCCCAAAACTAAAACATGGCCCAAAACTATCCCCAACCCTTTTCGTCCCATCTTTTAAGTTTATTTCTGAATGCAACGTTCACAATACAATATTTGGATTGCTACGTGTGAATTTGAAATGTGAAGGGTTAGAAGGTAGATTTTAACCAACATGCATTTTAGCTCGCTAATCTTTTTTGCCTGTGTATACATGTTTTCCTGGAAGTGTTTGTGTGGTGATACACCCCGAAATGTGTTTATGCCTGCTTATTTGCCTGCCTATGAATGTAGACTTCTTTCCTCTACGCATGTTTATTGGGACATATGACGTGAGGCTTTAATGTGCCTCCTCCTTGTGCGTTTAGGAAAATCAGAAATGGCACAACTGAGGGCCTGCACAATAACTTTGATATTCAGCTAACAAGCCCTCTTAAGCTCTTCAATCCGCCCCTTCAAATGATTTCTCTGCCGCTCCCTTTGAATCCCACCGACAATGGTCGGTTTCTGGAGTCCACCACACAGCCAGGGCGGCAGAGCCACAAAGCCAGCAAACCTTGACAGGAATTCTTTGGCAAGCTCCTGGTTGCTGAGGCGAATGAGAAGGGCACTTCCTACCGCAAAGCCCTCTTACCGCCACGGGGCTCTTTCTCTCCTTTTGTTTGATAGACACTGAGCCATAATAATCTCATTCCGCCCCAAGGGGGACAACAGCTTTTGTGAAACAGACTTTTACAAACTGTTTTGACCCCATCATTCCCTGCTTCTCCCCCTACACACACACACACACACACACACACACACTGCCGGCTGTATCATTGTCACACAATTAAATCAGCGGTCCTATTTGCCCTTGTTTCCTGCTAATCGTTTCCTCACAGCCAGGATTAGTGACTTGAGGTGATATTTTAAATTTCACATGTTGGTTCTGCCACAGGAAGCCACACTCTTCAATCTGATTCCCACTCCACCGGCACTGCTGCTACCAATAAATAAATAGGAACAGACAAACAAAAATGGAACCATTCCCAAAGCGTAATTTTGAACAGATATTTGGGGCACTGCTGGGAACCTCAGCAACTTTAAGGGAGATGTGTGTGTGTGTGTGTGTGTGTGAGAATATATTTACAGTGGTACCTTGGGTTACAGACGCTTCAGGTTACAGATGCTTCAGGTTACAGACGCTTCAGGTTACAGACTCAGCTAACCCAGAAATAATACCTCGGGTTAAGAACTTTGCTTCAGGATGAGAACAGAAATCGCACAGCGGCAGCGGGAGGTCCCATTAGCTAAAGTGGTACCTCAGGTTAAGAACAGTTTCAGGTTAAGAACGGACCTCCAGAACAAATTAAGTTCTTAATCTGAGGTAAAAGGTAAAGGTAAAGGGACCCCTGACCATTAGGTCCAGTCATGACTGACTCTACCACTGTATAAATTTGCAGAACAATTGTGTGGGAAGGTTCAGCTCTGTTGAAAAGACAGTGGACTGAATAAAAACTTTGGGTCAAGGTTTGAGGAGAGCGTAGGTGACTCCCTGCTCTGTGTCTGCCATACAGACAAGGTTTTTGTGTGTGTGTCTTGTACTGATGATGATGATTCAGGATATGATGGTAGAGAACAGCAGACAACCAGACCTGACAATTTCAACACAGTTGCTCACTAAGAGCGGTCAGGTAATAGAGACCTTTTCTTCCGGGGAACTGTTACACCCTTTGGACACACGGGGACAATTTCATACATTGTGGAAAATGACACAAACAACACTCTCTTTCCCATTCAGTATTCTTCTTATGTACCGAAGACCTTGAGATAAAGATGCAAAAGAACCAGAAACCTTTATTCCAACCACCCTGGTTGTCACATTGATATATGGATGCGAGAAGCCAGGGCTTTCACTTAGAGGAGAGCAGCAAACTTAGGCTCTCTACATTAGACAACTGAGATGCAATATCTGTCCATTGCTGGAGGGAGGGGGTAGAGGCTGTTGGGGGTTTTTAAAGCATAAATCCAGCCCCCTGCCCCTATTGCTGGCCAGAAGAGGGGGCAATTCCAAAGGGATCCTTGATTTTGCCAGAGAATAGGATAGCTGTCGATCAGTTGGGAAAGCAAGATATGAGAGATGTTGAATATTTTAATCATATAAACCAAAGCAGCTAACTCCCATCCCATCCCTGTTCACTAACTTACTGTCTCATCTTCCTTCAATGCTTCCAGTTACTACCCTAGTTCTCTCCCTTAAAGAAACCGAGTAGTCCATTAGGTCCTTTATCCTACACCCTCGCTCAAAACTTCCCTATCCCCCTCTCCTAGAAGAAAATCCTTCCCTTTCCAGTTCTTACTTCCTCCCTTAGCACCACCTCACTTCCAATGAGCACAGTCCGTTTTTATGACTTACTAGACCCCATTAATTACAAAGAGCCAACTCCAGCTACTCAGTCAATGGAAGGGCGAAAGATTATTTAAGGGGTTAGTCAGAATTAAAACCCGGCAGATGTCACCTTTAAAAAGGAACACATACGGTAAGGAGGTCTAGTATGAATCCTGAGAGGCAGCTGGGAATGTCACTTGTTTCAGGACTAGAGACCTTGAAGGTGGCAAAAATGCCCTTAACCCAATCATATTGGCGTGCGTGCGCAAACGACCTTTGCAGCGCCAGATCTTCTTTAAAGAATAAACTACTATGAAGGGACTTGTGGGAATAAAATCATGAAAAACAAATGTAGTCATATGTGCTTGTAGTTATTTCTGTTTCTAATAAAACCTAATGGTAATTTCTACAGTAACCATTTTACTTCCACAATCACTACTGGTGTTATTTGTTATTATTTATTAAATTTCTATACCATCCTCCATCCATACATCACAGGTTTACAATAAAGGTTCAGGGTGCTATACCTGAAGTTGCACCTATAATTCTTTCCTCTGGCACCAGTGTTTCATCAATCAACCAACCAACCAACCAATGAACCAGCCCATCATTCTATTTGTATTGTTGTTGTTATTTAGTCATTTAGTCGTGTCTGACTCTTCGTGAGCCCATGGACCAGAGCACGCCAGGCACTCCTGTCTTCCACTGCCTCCCGCAGTTTGGTCAAACTTATGCTGGTAGCTTTGAGAACACTGTCCAACCATCTCATCCTGTGTCGTCCCCTTCTCCTTGTGCCCTCCATTTTCCCCAACATCAGGGTCTTTTCCAGGGAGTCTTCTCTTCTCATGAGGTGGCCAAAGTATTGGAGCCTCAGCTTCACGATCTGTCCTTCCAGTGAGCACTCAGGGCTGATTTCCTTCAGAATGGATAGGTTTGATCTTCTTGCAGTCCATGGGACTCTCGAGAGTCTTCTCCAGCACCATAATTCAAAAGCATCAATTTTTCGGCGATCAGCCTTCTTTATGGTCTAGCTCTCACTTCCATACATCACCACTGGGAAAACCATAGCATTAACTATACGGACCTTTGTCGGCAAGGTGATGTCTCTGCTTTTTAAGATGCTGTCTAGGTTTGTCATCACAAACCCAGACAGCATCTTAAAAAGCAGGGACATCACCTTGCCGACAAAGGTCCGTATAGTTAAAGCTCAAACAATGCTCAATGTGGCTTGCAACATGTTAAAAATTCCAAGCTTAACAAAAGTAGCCATAAGAAGAAGAAGAAGAGTTTGGATTTGATATCCCACCTTTCACTCCCTTTAAGGAGTCTCAAAGCGGCTAACATTCTCCTTTCCCTTCCTCTCCCACAACAAACACTCTGTGAGGTGAGTGGGGCTGAGAGACTTCAGAGAAGTGTGACTGGCCCAAGGTCACCCAGCAGCTGCATGTGGAGGAGCTGGGAAGCGAACCCAGTTCACCAGATTACGAGTCTATCGCTCTTAACCACTAACCACTACACCACCCTGGCTCTCAATAAACAATAAAAATATCAAAAAGTACACAACCAAATAATCGTGCATCCACACTATAGGGCATGACACAATTGTGTCAGTGGGGAAGGGAGCACCCTGTTTAAAAATAATAATTTTTAATCAACTGCTAATAACCTTCAAAAAATCACGCTAGAACTCCTTTTCACTAAAGAGCTATTGAGGATGGGTTTTATTTTTATTTTTAAGGCAAAATGGCATCTTATCACAAATGAAGCAATTTATGAAAAATAAACACGCTGATCAAAGGACACTGGCAGGCGAGGAAATAGGGAAGATGTACTGAAATAGATGCATGGTGACAGGCTCACCTGCTGGATTTAGCATAACACATATCAAAAGTATGGTTTTTTAATGAAAAACTATTCATGAAAAACACCTAGTGTGGATGCTTCTCTTTGTTGTTGTTGTTTAGTGGTTTAGTCGTGTCCGACTCTTCATGACCCCATGGACCAGAGCACGCCAGGCACTCCTGTCTTCCACTGCATCCCGCAGTTTGGTCAAACTCATGCTGGTAGCTTCGAGAACACTATCCAACCATCTCGTCCTCTGTCATCCCTTTCTCTTTCCCAACATCAGGGTCTTTTCCAGGGAGTCTTCCTTTCTCATGAGGTGGCCAAAGTACTGGAGTCTCAGCTTCACGATCTGTCCTTCCAGTGAGCACTCAGGGCTGCTTTCCCTCAGAATGGATAGGTTTGATGTTCTTGCAGTCCATGGGACTCTCAAGAGTAGCCTCCAGCACCAATGCTTCTCTTAGCAGACTGTGTATTCCCTGTCCATGGTGCTGAATGGTTTGCTACTACAGTGGTACCTTGGGTTAAGTACTTAATTCGTTCCGGAGGTCCATATTTAACCTGAAACTGTTCTTAACCTGCAGCACCACTTTAGGTAATGGGGCCTCCTCCTCCTCCTGCTGCCGCCGCGCCGCCGGAGCACGATTTCTGTTCTCATCCTGAAGCAAAGTTCTTAACCCGAGGTACTTTTTCTGGGTTAGCGGAGTCTGTAACCTGAAGCGTATGTAACCTGAAGCGTATGTAACCCGAGGTACCACTGTACTAAAGTACCTTTTCGTAACTCAGTACAAAAACATTTTTCGTTTCATCCTTTAATATTATGCCCGTTGAAGTGCTTGTGGAGGATCTTAAATCGGTAGCACCAGGAATCTAAAACTGCCTTCGCTAGCTTGATGCCCTCCAGATATTTTGGACAACAACTCCCATCAGCCCCAGGCAGCACAGTGAAGACAGTGGTGACTTGTTCAGTGCATAAGGAAATTTAAAAGCAAGGAAACACTCAACACCACCCCAAAAGGAAAGCTGCAAATGGATGCTGGATATATATATATATATATATATATATATATATATATATATGTGTGTGTGTGTGTGTGTGTGTGTGTGTGTGTGTGTATGTATAATATTATTACAAAAACCCCTACATGGCTAAGCTGACACAAGTGCTTAGACTTAGCAACAAGCCCTTTTTTAATTACATGAATTAACTGACACGCTTCCTCTTCCACTGCCTTGTAACACAGATTATTGCTTCATCTGAACTTCACAAATGGTGGGTTGCTCCAAACACTAGTTGTTAACAAGCCAAACAGTTTCTGACCTGTTAAAAATCAACAACTATGGTTTGAATAGTTGCTAATCAGGAGGGGAAGCTTTCAGTTGCCTCCCTTCATATTCAGTGGGGAAGAAGAGCCTGAGGCTGGTGTTACATCAGAACCAGGTCATAGTCTCTGAAAAACATGTTCCGGGAACTAGAACTTGGAGGAAGTACATTTCTGAAACAGGAGAACTCACAGCTATTCCCCCTGAGGAAGACATTCTGTCAAAAGGTGTTGGGCAGTGGACAGTTTGCAATAAATTATCCAACAGCAATAGTTAGAGAACTCACTATTTCTTTTTCTTCTCTCTCTCTCTCTCTCTCCCATTTTTTCTTCTTGCTTGAATTGTTCAGTAAAGTGATAAGTCAGAATATATTTTATTGAAGTAATAGGAGTAGCCTTTTCTTATATGATACTTCTAGAGGATTCTCAAGATTTTAAGAACACAATACAGACAGTGTTGAAAGACAGTGCACATGTTTGATGTTTAAAACGATATTTTATTTATTACACATTTAATATGTTCAGTTTGTATATTGCAAATTCATAATAGAGCTATATACATGGTTTAGTGTTTTTATTTTAAAAAAATAACTTTATATATTACAAATATGTAAAAGGAAAAGAAGTGGTTAGAGAGCACCTTGCGACTTTGAATTAATTCAGATCTCCAGGGCCTGTTGAGCTACACTCAATGGCAATAAAGGAGCTTGCAGATATAATTTCAGAGCTTCTGTCTATAATTTTCAAGAATTCTTGAAGAACAGATGAGGTCCCTGCAGACTGAAAGAGGCCATATGTTGCCCCATCTTCAAAAAAAAAGGGGGGGGGAGAGAAGACCCAAGTAACTACTTTTTTTATAAAATATTTATTAAGGTTTTACAAAAAACAGAAGTTTACAGAATAAAAAGAAAGCAAAAAAAGAAAGAAATAAGGGAAAAGACAGAAAATACAAAAATACATAGAAAAAAGAAGAAAATACAAAATACAAAAAACAAATAGATAGAAAAAATTAAAAACAAATTCATTTTTTGAAATCTTTAAGCTCATTTGCTTATTTCCTTGACCTCCTCACACCTCCCCTTTTTGTATTCCCATTTACATAATCAATTCAGCAAATCCTTATCCTCTTTAATTTGTCTTAACTCTATATCTTAGCATATTATAACTATATAATTTCATCCATTATCAATTCATTTTTTGCATATTCTTATTAACCTTGTTGCTAATACCACCTAATTTCAATCCAGCATCATTTTAACATTCATTAATTTTACAATATTTCTGCAAATAGTCTTTAAATTTCTTCCAATCTTCTTCCACCAACTCTTCTCCCTGGTCTCGGATTCTGCCAGTCATTTCTGCCAATTCCATATAGTCCATCACCTTCATCTGCCACTCTTCCAGGGTGGGTAAATCTTGTGTCTTCCAATACTTTGCAATCAGTATTCTTGCTGCTGTTGTTGCATACATAAAGAAAGTTCTATCCTTCTTTGGCACCAATTGGCCGACTATGCCCAGGAGAAAGGCCTCTGGTTTCTTCAGGAAGGTATATTTAAATACCTTTTTCATTTCATTATAGATCATCTCCCAGAAAGCCTTAATCTTTGGGCACGTCCACCAAAGGTGAAAGAATGTACCTTCATTTTCTTTACATTTCCAACATTTATTATCGGGCAGATGATATATTTTTGCAAGCTTGACTGGTGTCATGTACCACCTGTATATCATTTTCATAATATTCTCTCTTAAGGCATTACGTGCCGTAAATTTCATACCAGTGGTCCTCAACTGTTCCCAGTCAGCAAACATAATGTTATGTCCAACATCTTGTGCCCATTTAATCATAGCAGATTTAACCGTTTCATCCTGCGTATTCCATTTTAACAGCAAGTTATACATTCTTGAAAGTATCTTAGTTTTGGGATCTAACAGTTCTGTTTCCAATTTTGATTTTTCCACCTGGAAGCCAATTTTTTTGTCCAAATTATAAGCCTCTCTTATTTGATAATAGTGAAGCCAGTCTCGCACTTTATCTTTTAATTTCTCAAAACTCTGCAATTTCAATTTGTCTCCTTCTTGCTCCAAAATTTCCCAATATTTCGGCCACTTGGCCTCCATATTGAGCTTTTTCTGAGCCTTTGCTTCCATCGGTGATAACCACCTTGGGGTTTTATTTTCAAGTAAGTCTTTATATCTTATCCAGACATTAAACAATGCTTTCCTGACAATATGGTGACCCAAGTAACTACTGACCAGTTAGCTTGACGTCAATACTAGGAAAGATCCTTAAACAGATAATTAAATGGTCAATCTGTGAGCACTTAGGAAAGGATGCTGTGTTTACTAAGACTCAGCATGGGTTTCTCAAAAACAAGTCATGCTAGATGAATCTTATTTCCTTTTTTGATAGAGTTACAAGCTTGGTGGATCAGGGGGATGCTGTGGACATCTTGATTTCAGCTTTGTTTTGTTTTGTTTTTTGAAATTCTTGTGGAGAAGCTGAATGATGGAATACAAAGAGTGTTCAAAGGTCCCTCAACATCCTGGGAAAAAGTGATGAGTGGGGTACCACAGTATTATTCTTTGTAAAATACGATATGTTTTCCTTAGAAATAAATGGCAAACATTGTGGGTCGTCTTATATATGGATGGCCGAGGTGGGATGGGCAATTGCTGGCGGGCAGGCTGTAGAGCGATTAGTGGTGGTGACCTCCCCAAAAACCAAGCTCAACAACTTTTGGCAATCCCCCCCCCTATTTTCTTTGCTGCGGTCCAAAAAAATAGGGGTTGTCTTATACATGGGTGTGTGTATGTTATACATGGAAAAACATGGTGTATATGTACACATACACACACCACCCATGATCTAAAAATATATAAGGTTGTGTTCAACATAACACCAAGTAATTAGTTCTGAGAATGCAAGGATTTCTGCTTGTGCAACAGAACTCCCCCCCCTTCTCTTCCCCGGGCCCCCAATCTGTTGCCCCCCCAATCCATCCCTCCACAGCAGATTTGGGAGGGCACAGGGCACACATCGAGGTAGGAGAGGGGAGAAAGTCCTGTTGTGCAAGCAGAAATTCCTTCCCTGATTGGTCAGTTTTGTTGAATACCTCTCTAAGCAGTTCACAGCCAACTAAAATACAAGCACATCAAAACCAATGCAATAAATGCAGCGTTACCCATAACTAGCTGAGGTGGAGCAAGTCATAATAGACCTTGAAGAGTAAATCAGTAGGTTTTCAAGAAGCAGTGGAAGGACTTTACCTTTGGTGCTGATCTTGGGGAGGAGATTCCATAGGGCGGGTGGCATGAAAGAGAAATCCCATTCATTGGTTACTGCCAGATGAGCAACCTGCAAGGTGTGGTAGCAACAGAAGGGTCTCACACACACATCTCAGTGACCAGGTAGGTCCAATATGGCAGGAGGCATTCTCTCAAATAACTTCTCCCAAAGTTGGTGAGGGGACGCGGGTGGCGCTGTGGGTTAAACCACAGACCTTAGGACTTGCCGATCAGAAGGTCAGCGGTTCGAATCCCCGCAACAGGGTGAGCTCCCATTGCTCGGTCCCTGCTCCTGCCAACCTAGCAGTTTGAAAGCACATCAAAGTGCAAGTAGATCAATAGGTACCCCTCTGGCGGGAAGGTAAACGGCGTTTCCGTGCGCTGCTCTGGTTCGCCAGAAGCGGCTTAGTCATGCTGGCCACGTGACCCGGAAGCTGTACGCCGGCTCCCTTGGCCAATAAAGCGAGATGAGCGCTGCAACCCCAGAGTCGGCCACAACTGGACCTAATGGTCAGGGGTCCCTTTACCTTTACCTAAGTTGGTGAGAGCTTTATAAATCATCAATAAAACCTTAAACTTGGCCAGGTAGCAAACTACCACCAAGGACAAATATTTCAAAAGCAGGTGGGTATCTAGCCTTCTCTCTGCATGCTGCATCTGAAAAGCCTGTGAAGACAAGGAGATTTCAGAAAAACGGAAAGTGCCAAAACTAGGACAGAAAGATGGTATATGCCAGGAAATAGCCATTTATTGGCAATGAATCAAGAGGCTTGTTTTGCTCACTTTCAGCGTGTGACTGATTGCTCTTTTGGTGTCAAATGGAATTTAGGTTTGACTGGCTAATGACCCATGGGTATGTGCCTGAGGGTTATCTTTCCCTTGGTTTCCATGCTCAAGTCATCTGGAACAATTGCTCTACACTGTACAAAATCTACAGAGTCTTTATTTTTCTCTGCTTGTGATTTGGACAACACACGTAATGAAGTGGGGTGTCAGTGGGTGCCATTCTTAGAACTAGAGAAAACTGCGGTGATGAGAGATTCCCTTCTGCAGAATAGAGAGTAATTCTGAGGCCATTTTGCACCACCAAGTCCAGAGCACAGTCTTCTCCAGCAATCTCCTGCTGCTATCTATTCGTTCTAATGAGATATCTCATTTCACCAAAGCCAAGAGTTGAAATTCAACGTATTTTCTGGTTTAGCACCAATTGCAGAGTTTGTGGTCACACTCACCTATGGTTTATGACTCTGCCTGGCTGCCTAGATTCTAGAGTCTGCATCACCTCTGGCAGTTGCAACCTTTGCTATGCATTTCAACCAGAAAGGATGAAGTCTGAACAACAGAGGAACATAAGTAGCATGAAATGCAATCATAGTAGGACCGTGAAGTATCTGCATGATTGTGAAATAAGCCAAATCCCACTAGAAGAGTATCTGCTTCTCATGCACAAGCTTCCAAGTTCAATCCAGTTAAGAATTAGAATGTTATCCATTCACTGGGTATGTGTGTTAAAACATTTGTCAGTCCCCATCCTTAGACTGACTATCTTTGCTTCCCTCTGAGGTAGCCATGAGAACATAAAAGCAGCCTGATGATGATTGTCAGGGAACTGCCATCGGAGCCAGAGGCGGAGGCAAGGCTCCAGAGCAATGCTGGAGAGGGGCCCAGCAGGGAGAGAGGCAGCCCATCTGTTGGGGAAGGAAATCAGCGTAACACCAGGGGTGAAGGGGGGCAGATGGGGGAATCGGCGAAGGGGCTCCAGGACTCCTCGCCGGAGACCAGCGGGGAGAGCACGGGTACTCCGCTGCCCACACCCTCCCTGCGCAGAAGACTTCCACGCAGGGAGAGTAGGCGGCGACTTGGCGTCAAAGAACTTCTTTGCTGGAAGAAGTTCAAGAAACGCCCACTGACGGATTCTGCCAGCGACTGAAACAGCCACGAAGTGAAGGGCTGTCCAGACAGAAAGGGTTTAACCAGGTAACCTAGCCAGGAGTGGCAGCAACTTACGCACGAGCAACCCCTATAACCATTACAATGATGAAGAAGAGTTTGGACTTGATATCCTGCCTTTCACTCCCCTTAAGGAGTCTCAAAGCGGCTAACAATCTCCTTTCCCTTCCTCCCCCACAACAAACACTCTGTGAGGTGAGTGGGGCCGAGAGACTTCAAGGAAGTATGACTAGCCCAAGGTCAACTTTTCCCTTTTCTTGCAAGGAATCCTATTCGGAATAAGGGAATTTCCCTTAAAAAAAGGGAAACGTTGACAGCTATGCACCCAGCAGCTGCATGTGGAGGAGCGGAGATGCAAACCCGGTTCACCAGATTACAAGTCTACCCCTCCTAACCACTACACCCTTACCTTTCCCGTCCTGACCTGGCCACAGTGATCCATGCGACGGTCACCTCCAGGCTTAACTACTGTAATTCGCTCTACACGGGGCTGCCCTTGAAGCTGTCCCAGAAACTCCAGAGGGTGCAGAATGCTGCAGCGAGGCTCCTCACGGGGTCTCTGCCATGGGAGCATATTCACCCAGTGCTTTTCCAGCTGCACTGGCTCCCGGTGGAGTACAGGGTCAGATTTAAGGTGCTGCTTTTGACCTTTAAAGCCCTTCACAGCCTAGGATCCTCGTACCTACGGGACCGCCTCTTCCTGTATGCCCCACGGAGAGCCTCAAGGTCCATAAATAGCAACACCCTAGTGGTCCTGGGCCCTAAGGAAGTTAGATTATCTTCAACCAGAGCCAGGGCCTTCTCAACACTGGCTCCGGCCTGGTGGAACACTCTGCCTCATGAGACCAGGGCCCTGCAGGATCTGATTTCTTTCCACAGGGCCTGTAAGACAGAGTTGTTCCACCTGGCCTTTGGCTTGGAGCCAATTTGATTCCCTCCCCCTCTTTCTTATACTTTTTCCTTTCTCCTCCTGTGATGAGGCTGCATTTTAATATTTTAATGTTGTATTTTAATCTTGTTTTTAAGTTGTATTCATTCAACTTGTTTTTATTATTGCTTGTTAGCCGCCCTGAGCCCGGCCTTGGCTGGGGAGGGCGGGGTATAAATAAAAATTATTATTATTATTATTATTATTATTATTACACCACACTGGCCTGCTGGATCAGGTCAATGGCCTATCTAGTCCAGCAGCCTGTTCTCATAGTGGCCAACCTGTAAGAAACCCCCAAGCAGGATACCAACCTGCCCCACCCATGTCTCATCTCAGTAAGTGGCGGCTGCTGGGAGCCCAGTTCCATGGTGCTGCCCCAGTCCACTCTGTCCACAGAGTGGACAGAGTATCAACAGTCAGTGAACCTCCAAAAGCTTCTTTGCTGATCTACCTGGAAAGGTCTTTGAACTCTATCTAAAGGAGCAGGTTTAGCACTTCTGAATTGCTGCCTAAAACGGAAGAGGAAAAAATGTCGAGAAATTCCCATTCTCTGCACGAATTAGCAGAACTCAACTAAAGTATTGCTAGAGGAACACTCGACCGAAAGTTGCTCCAGCCCATAGTAAGAAGAGGTTCTGAAATTAATTATATAACAATGTCACGGTCTGGCTGGATGCAGAGGAAATTTTGTGAGAAACCAGTTGCAGATTCCCCTACAGGGGAAGAAGGCTCAAAGCCAGGGGATTGGTGGTGGGACAACAAGGAATGGTCAGAGGGAGAAGAGGGAGCAGATTGGAAGGAGAAGGTGTCAGAAGCTGAAGAAGTAGCAGGGTTTAGTGAGCAGGAGGAGGCTGTGGCAGAGAGTGGTTTAGACTCAGAGGCAGGAGAGGTGCATAGCTGTCAACAGTCGCTTATTTGGCAGGAAAGTCCCTTATCCCAGCGCTGTGTCCCTCTGCTGTCCCTTATTGATGATGTCCCTTAAATTTCCCGGGTTTCAAAGGAAGCAGCTCCTCTCCCTCCCTCCCTGCCGGCCAGGGAGGAGGGAGGCTCCAACTGTGTTGCTTGGCTGCGTTGCTCACCCAATAAGGAGTCTAAGAACGACTGGGGGGTGGAGCTTGCATGCCTTGTGCCGATCAAATCGGCCGCGTTGTCAGGGGACTCGCCTTTGCTCAGCGCTTTACAGCGGAGAGGTGACGGTAGTTTTCCTTGCTGCATCCCCTTTGCTGGGTTGCTGCGCTGTGGGAACTACCGCTTGAGGCTTCATTTGGCTGCTGGCTGGGCTTTCTGCCTTTGGCTGGGAGGGGCTCAGAAGTTGAACATAGCTGTGCTCTGAAAATCCCTTATTTTGGCTGCTGATCCCTTACTTTCGAGGCTGCTGGTCCCTTATTTTCAAATCTGTAAGTTGACAGCTATGGAGAGGAGACAGAGGCGAGGCAGGCTGCTGAAGAATCCATGGACCAGCTCCCCTCTCCACTGGTCCCCCAGAACCAGAAGAAGTAGGAAGAGGGAGGTTCAAAGACAGACAAGATGGCGGAGACTCAGATTGCTCAGATTGCTTGGGAAGGAAGCCGGGGAGAAGGAGATTTAGAGAGCGGTGGGAATGAGGGGCCTGTCAGTCCTCGCAACTGCCTCATTGGGGCAAGACATACTGGAAAGTGTTGCTGTGATCACTAGGCCTGAGCTGTTTTGGTTTCTTTGAAGAAAGAGTTCATTTCACTGACACCAGGTGTTGTAATGCTCACCTGCTCCTGACAAATGCAGAGATTACTATGCATAAATATTACTACACCATATCGATATGCAACCAGCCCATTATTGCTTAGATAATAACTGGTATGTAATTATAACTGACACACATACACACACACACACACACACGTATTTATTTTTTATTTCATAATAATAACAAAACAACGACAACCCTCAGAGTGTTTTACAAAAAGATATAACAATGAAATCACAAAAAATACAACAATAAAACATGCAAAAGTTAAAATACCGAAACAGATTAAAATTATCTCAACTTTCAAAGCATCTGGGTAGGTTTGTCCAAACAAGAATGTTTTTAGCAATTATTGTCTACAGATATTATTTTTCCACTGTCTCATCTTTGCCCTACAGAGCCGCTCTCATGTTGACATTAGTGTCTTTAAAACTGTTTTTAAAAAATTCTGTCCACTAGAGGGCACAGGGGCCATTTTTTCATAGTGCATACAAAATCTATGAAACTGATACATTAACATATATAATAACCCTTATGGAATTGCCTTGAAATATGTAATGGCTCTGACATGCACCAAATTGACTCGCTTGCCCTTTGCTACAGAGGCTGGTCGTCAGAAGAAAGGCAGCCGCCTGGTCTGGGGTGGGAAGGTGCAGGATAAACAAATACCCCTTTACTTCTTCCTGCGTTCCAGAGAAAAAGAAGAACTGTAGACTCAGGAGACGCGGATTTTGTTGGGGGCATTCTGAGTTTTATTTTAGGATAGGGCAAGAACTAGCAACAATTCCCCACGACACCTACCCAATTAAAAAGTTAGCCATCTGGTTGTCAGGTGTGTGTTTGTGTGTTTTTTAAGGTATGCCTTGCAGGTACCTTGTGCACATACACAATGAGGAGCTCCAGAAATAAATTAGACTTAAATTACTCTTTGGAAACAAAATAAATCAGATAGGATAATAGTACCATCTCTTTATCTCATTTGTTCCCATACAATTAGGAGTTTTACTGCCATGTTGTGACAGGTGACTGTGTTTGACCTTTGACGGTTGGTTGGTTGGCTGGTGCTCAAACTAATGAAGACCCTTAATGGATTGGAGGGGTTAAAGAGAGGGAGAATGGTATGGCAGGCAGAGTCCAGAGAAGATCCTTCAATTAAACCCGAAGTCTATTAGCAAAGAAATATTGAGGAGGTCGAGGGAACAAGCAATGATTTAACTACCCGGAGGTCTTTGTGATTCATTAGAATTATTATTTCATTCGTTCGTCCATTCGTTTATTTATTTTTAAAGCCCACCTCAACTCCTGCTGTTTACCATTGACCATCCATATGGAATTCTTTGCGGTAGGACGGCCTAGAGCAGAGAGACCTCTTGGTCCTTCAAGGCTAGAAATAACTCACCAATCTTGCCCAGTCCACAATCATTCTTGCATCAGAAAAGGGATTGAGGACAAATCAAGCCATATTGGAAGCAAATAAGGAGTGATGCTTGCAAAAATGGAAGCCGATCTCTGGGATAAGCAAGACTTTGGGGGGCTGAATTGTTTTGCATGATGTAAATAAATTACAATAACAGAGGAGGAGGAAGGGGGAGGCAAGAAGCTGACCCACGTGGAGGCCATTTAAAGCAGCAGGGGGAAAGAAGGAGGATCTGGTGAGGACAGGAGACAGGTTGAGTAACTGTAGGGTAATAATAGTTTTCTCTAAAAAAGGAAACATTGGAAATAAACATGGTTTCTTTGGGTGTATCAAGGTAGGAGTTAATGTGAGATCTGTGTTGTATGCATGTAGCGGATGTTAAAAATGAATCCAGCGTTTGCCCCTCTCCCGAATTTAATCTAGATTTACCCTTTTCAGAGAAAACCATTATTATTATTATTATTATTATTATTATTATTATTATTATTAGGCTGGTAGCTGCTGCCACTGCTACCACCATACATGAAGGAGGAAAGAGATCACTCTGGCTGAGTGCTGGTGTTGGTAATTGGGAGAAGCCCTGGCTTGTTAACAGCAACTGATGACACCATCTCTCCGCACTGATGTACTATAGCTCTGGGTTGGTCTACCGTTACTGTTGTACCGACTTCACCTTGCCTCAAGTGAAGGCCACAGGATGCAGACATTTCACGGAGACCCCTTGAAACTGCTCCCCGTGGTGGCTATCTAAACACACAGCAAGCTGCCTCCACCCTGCTGCTCCCAGCACAGAGAGAAGGGGGATTTTATCCATGGCTCTTCAATTCTCACCCCTAAGACGTGTAATCCCCCCAAGCCAGTGGCGTAGCGTGGGGGGTGCAGGGGGGGCGGACCGCACCGGGCGCAACATCTGGGGTTAGGGCAAATCAATGGGTTAGGGGGCGCAAATCCACGGGTTAGGGGGCGCAAATCCACGGGTTAGGGGGCGTAAATTACTTGCCTTGCCCCGGGTGCTGACAACCCACGCTACGCCACTGCCCCAAGCACTCTCCCAGTGACACCCAACGTATTATCACAGGACCAGTCCTGTTTCTCCATGTGACACAAACCTACACACAAAGGCGCTCTCTCTCTCTCTCTCTCTCTCTCTCTCTCTCTCTCTCTCTCTAGCACACCCACACGGGCATTCTCGAATTCAACTGTTCCTCCTTGCCTCTGCATCTTCCCCCCTCTTCCCCACCACTTTGGGGAATAATTTAACATGTTACACACTAACTTTCCCATAATGGCATTCTGGCTTTTGAAATTCTGCCTCCCTGTTTTATGGCGAGCCCTCTAATGGCCCTCTCGCAGGCCTGCCTCTGGCGATCATGTAGGGAATAAATAGAAGCTGACACAGTAATTTACTTAAATCTTCTCTACACTTTTGCAGCATTTTCCTCCAGAGGATACCCTCGAAACAACAATTATTTGAAATGTCACGCGTTCCTGCCCCTAGGCGACCGACAAATGAACATTAAATCTATTAACAACAACCAAAAAAAATTAAATGTTTACTTTTCCGAGAAGGTGAGGAGAAGCTGCGGAAAAAAAAGAAGGGCCCCCTCCAATAAATTTATACTCAATAATAAAGAGGTGTAGTTAATGTTCTCTCTATACTGAGCCCACATCTGAGGGAGAGGGGAGGAGCTGTTGAAAGCGTGCCTGAGAAACTTGCTAGGACACAAGAAACTGCATTGAACAGCACAGGGGGAAACCAGGGTGGAGATCAGCTTCACTCAGGGGTACGGGTTAGAAGCTGCACGTTCTCATTCAGGATAGAGTCCCAGGCAGAAAGCTGTTCACATGCCATATAGCACCAAAAAATAATAATTTTTCGCTCTATAACACACACCCGACCATAACACGCACAGTTTTTAGAGGAGGAAAACAAGAAAAAAATATTCTAAAAGAAACAGTGGATGTATGATTTTTGTGGTTCATGCTGTGGCCACAGACATGTGATCTGACAGTGAGTTTGGAGTAGCCCAATGCAAAAATCCTGAGGATCCATGTGGATCCATGCTTTGTACCCACGTTTTTGCACCACTGCGGCCCCAGGCAACAGTGGGTGCATGATTTTTTTGGTGCAAGATGTAGCCATGGACATGCCATGTGATCTGATGGTGAATTTGGGGTGACCCAGTGCAAAAATCCTGAGGATCCATGTGGATCCGTGCTTTGTAACCACGTTTTAAGTGGGGAGGGAAGGAAAAGCACTCAAGGGACAAGGAGCACGCGTGGGGTGGGTGGAGAAGGATGCTGCTAATAATGCAGGAGAGGGGTATAAGGGGAGAAGGCTCCTCTCCTCTCCCACTTTGCTCCTTTAAAGCAAGCAGGCTCTGCTTTTCTCCCTCCTCCCCGCTCATCCCCGGCTTAGCCAGCTGAAAAACTTTGCTGCTATGTAGCGAGCTGAGTGGGGAGGAGAGAGGGACAGAGAGCCTGCTTGCTTTAAAGGAACCAATCGGACAGGAGCCGCTTACACGAGTGTAAGCGGCTCCTCTCCTCTCCTGCTTTGCTCCTTTAAAGAAGCAGGCTCTCTGTCCCTCTCTCCTCCCCACTCAGCGGCTCTTCTCCCGCTTTGCTGTTTCAAAGCGAGCCACGAAGGAGGGAAGGAAGGGGAACCATGGATCCTCTGCTCACGACTGCAGCAGATCCCCCCCGCCACCCGTAGGCATTCCCTCCATAACACGCACAGACATTTCCCCTTACTTTCTAGGAGGAAAAAAGTGAGTGTTATGGTGCAAAAAAATACGGTATAATGCGCAAGTTCAGGCAACTCCCCATTTACCATATTTTTCCGTGTATAAGACGCCCCCGTGTATAAGATTTGGGGACCCCAAATTAAGAAAATGGAGTTGTGGAGCTTTTTTTTTAGGGGGGATTGCCGAAAACTGCTCACCCGCCTGACCTACATTGCCACTCGTACGTGTCGCCAAAGCTGCCAATCGCCCGTCCAATTGCCGCAGCGACAGCCAATCAACACCAGCCCTTGCCGCAGCCACCAATAACACGCCCAATAGCGGCTGACAATCTCCGCCTTGCGGCAGCAATCAATCCCATCTCCCTCCAATGAACTATCCGTTTATAAGATGACCCCCAATTTTTAACATAATTTTAAAATAAAAACCCTTGTCTTACACAGTGGTACCTCGGGTTAAGAACGGTCCTGGAGGTCCGTTCTTAACCTGAAACTGTTCTTAACCTGAGGTACCACTTTAGCTAATGGGGCCTTCTGTTGCCGCCACTGCGCAATTTCTGTTCTCATCCTGATGCAAAGTTCTTAACCCGAGGTACTATTTCTGGGTTAGCGGAGTCTGTAACCTGAAGCGTCTGTAACCCGAGGTACCACTGTACATGGAAAAGTATGATATGTGGCCTGCAAACACCTTCTAAACATCTGGAAACCCTTGAAAACCCCTTAAAAAACCCAGCAACACTTACCACATGATGAACTCTTCGGAAATCCACCACAGTCACTTCTTCCAAACCTTCTTGCTCAAACTCCAGCTCTCCACAGGCCTTAACAGTCAATGCAAGGGCATACCATCCAATATTTCCCGGATGAAAATAGGGACGCCCTATTTAATAAACAAATAATAATAATAATAATAATAATAATAATAATAATAATAATAATAATATTTATACCCTGCCCATCTGACTGGGTTGCCCCAGCCACTCTGGGCAGCTTCCAACCTATATAAAAACACGATAAGACATTGAACATTTTAAAAAAATCTTCCCTATACAGTGGTAGCTCTGGTTATATACTTAATTCTTTCTGGAGGTCCGTTCTTAACCTGAAACTGTTCTTAACCTGAAGACCACTTTAGCTAATGGGGCCTCCCGCTGCTACCACGCTGCTGGAGCACGATTTCTGTTCTCATCCTGAAGCAAAGTTCTTAACCTGAGGAATATTTCTGGGTTAGCAGAGTCTGTAACCTGAAGCGTATGTAATCTGAAGCATATGTAACCCGAGGTACCACTGTACAGGGCTGCCTTCAGATTTCTTCTAAAGGTTGTATTGTGACTTATCTCCTCAGCACGGTGGGGTCGCATAACTCCATGCCCTCCAGCATTTCTCCAGTGAAAATAGGGACGTCCTAAGGAAAAGTGGGAGATTCCAGGATCAAATCAGAAACCAGGACAGCTTCTGTAAATCCAGGACTGTCCCTGGAAAATAGGGGCACTTGGAGGATTTGCAAGGGCTCCTGGGATTGCCCTTGCAAAGGCTTGTAGAATTGCTAGGCACTGTTTTGGTGCCTTCTTGCCCTTTCTGGGCTCTTTTAGGGCTCTTTTTGCCATTTTTAAAGTCACTTCTGAGTTTGGCGCAATGGCAATTGGGTGTGCATCAATTGGCCGTTGCCGGTAAGTGCACTTGCAAAATGCGATGCGTTTCCCAGATCCAGCTTTTTACAGAACAAGGGAGGGAAAGGTTGCAGAAAGAGGGTTAGATGAAAGATAGGAAGCTTCCTTATACCGAGTCAGACCATACGCCCATCTAGCTTATTATTGTCGACTGGTAGCACCTCTCTGACGTTTTAGGCAGGAGCTTTCCCCAGCCTTACAGGGACTGAACTAGGGACCTTCTGCATGCAATTCAGATAGATGCTCTGTCACTGAGCCACAGCTTTTAACAGTGGCGTAGCGTGGGTTGTCAGCACCCGGGGCAAGGCAAGTAATTTGCGCCCCCTAACCCGTGGATTTTAGTAGGGGCAGAGAGCTGCGAGTGCGAGCGCCCCCCCGATGTTGCGCCCGGTGCGGCCGGCCCCCCCCTGCACCCCCCACGCTACGCCACTGGCTTTTAAGGCGAGTGTCCGCATTACCACTTGACAACCATCTGTCTCAGGAGACAATGACGGAGTGCATCTTCAGAGGTCAATTCAAAGCGTTGACGAGTTGCAGCTCCTGCTGTGGCTGTAGAGACCGATATGGGAGAGACATGTTTTGTTGCAGGTGGGGCAGATTCAGATTTACATACATAAAAAGGTAAAGGTACCCCTGCCCGTACGGGCCAGTTGTGACCAACTCTGGGGTTCCGCGCCCATCTCGCTTAAGAGGCCGGGGGCCAGCGCTGTCCGAAGACACTTCCAGGTCACGTGGCCAGCATGACGAAGCTGCTCTGGCAAGCCGGCACCAGTGCAGCACACGGAAACGTCGTTTATCTTCCCGCTATAAAGCGGTACCTATTTATCTACTTGCACTTAAGGGTGCTTTTGAACTGCTAGGTGGGCAGGAGCTGGGACTGAACGATGGGAGCTCACCCTGCCGTGGGGTTTACATACATACAGATACATGAACCACGGTCATCCAGTGAGCTTCATAGCCCAGAGGGGATTTGAACCCTGGTCTCCCAGATCCTAGCCCAAGACTCTAACCACTGCACCACAGTGGCTCCTCCATGGACTTTTAGCAACTTGGGAGTCATATAGATCTGGAAAATAGTATGTGGGGGGAGTAGCTGACTTGACCCCAGTAAAGCTTCTCTGATCAAAACAAGAGTGCCTCGCAGCTGCTTTCACATGTGTGCTTGTGGAAGAGGAAAGCAGAGTGATCGGATCCTGAATCGTTTGTTTCCTAATTCATTCGCCTCATGCAAGTTTTTTTTAAAGGCCTCTATACACTTTCTAAAAAATTCTCTTTCACTTTGACAAGTGTCGGCCTCGCTATACAACCGCTTTTCCAAGTAAAAAAGATCACCCCCCCACTCCTCTCCATCAAAGCTCTAGGAAGACTTTTGAAGGGAAAGCTCAGCAGGGCAGGTTTGTCAAGCCCATGTTTAATCTTGTTTCCAGTTCCTCTTTCCTCGCAAGCCTCTTTGTTTACGAGATTCTCATTTCCTTTCTGTGAGGGTGAGGACAGAGCAGGTTGCCAGGCAGGCAGGAATGTGGCCGAAGTCATCCCCGAGAGATACGTCTTTGGGGAGTTCTTACTAGATCCTACAAAAACTGCCTCGTCCTTCCTCTTAATTCATCCCAGCCAGCCCAGAAACTTGGTTCGGGTGGATGACATTCAGAGTATCGAGATAATTCAGGAGCTAACTCTACACACACAAACACCCACCCACCCACTCTTGGGGACATGATGGCTAAAGTTGAAACATGCATGACAGGCTTCATGTTCTGAACCCCAGCCTAAAGGTAAAGGTAAAGGGACCCCTGACCATTAGGTCCAGTCGTGACTGACTCTGGGATTGCGGCGCTCATCTCGCTTTATTGGCTGAGGGAGCTGGCGTACAGCTTCCGGGTCATGTGGCCAGCATGACTAAGCCACTGCTGGCGAACCAGAGCAGCGCACAGAAATGCCGTTTACCTTCCCGCCGGAGTGGTACCTATTGATCTACTTGCACTTTGAAGTGCTTTCGAACTGCTAGGTTGGCAGGAGCAGGGACCGAGCAACAGGAGCTCACCCCGTCACGGGGATTCGATCCGCTGACCTTCTGATCAGCAAGTCCTAGGCTCTGTGGTTTAACCCACAGTGCCACCCGCGTCCCGAGCCTACCTGGCAGCAAATCAGTACGTCAGGGCCCCAGTCTGGGGTCAACCCATGTGTCCAAAGCCCAAAGTGAAGCACAGTCCCACAGAGACCCTGGAGCATCTATGTTGAGGTCCTTCAACAAGGGCAGTTGAGAATACACAGCACCTCAGCTCTGCTGCCCTTTTATACTCCACATGCTGGCTGCAGCATCTGGGCTTGACCCTCACCTGTTCCAAGTCCACTCAAGCTGAGGAGTCACACACCTCTGAGAGCTAGTGAGTCCCACCTGGCCAGCTAGGGAGCTGGGCTCTGAGCCCTTGCTTGCCTCAGCCCCTCTTGATGCTCCCTATGCCTCAGAGCATGGTGTTCGGGGAGACAGGGGACCCTCTGGCTCTGGTGATGGGTTGTGCTGCTCTGGTTCCTGTGCATTGACCCCCACCCCCACCCCATCCACTGTCACCCCATGAGTACTTCCTACACCAACCTTTCCTTCCCCATCTCCAGCTTGCCCCAGTGTGTCCCAGTCCCAGCTACCCCCTTCGCCGGGATCCTCTTCCTTCTCTTCTTGCTTCCCATTGCCTTGCCAGTTAATGACACTTTAATTTTACAATTGTGCTCTCCCCCCTTTGGATCAGGGGATGGGTGATTGGGGACGATTGTTCTGTTAAAATAGTCCCTATGTGGAGCCGAACGAAGTGGTAGAGTGGACTAGGAGAGTTTACACCAGGAGGTTGAGAACCTTATTCAGCCTGAGGTCCATAATTCCTTCATAGGTAACCTTCTGAGGACCACATGACAGTGGTGCCCAGGGGGCCAGAGGCACAACTGGGTGGAGCAATCGATGCAGTTCTTATTTTTGTACTGCAGGCCACATTGCAGCTGCACAAGAACCGGGGGTTTCTGCACACATGCATGTGCACTCGCATGCACACACACCAGATACCTCTCTCCATTCTCCATCCAGATAAGTTAGAAGCCTGATCACATGACTGTTCAAGGGCACAAGGCAGCCAGGCAGAAGCACATAGGAATGTGTAGAAATGGACAGAAGGAAGGAAGGAAGGAAGGAAGGAAGGAAGGAAGATTTTAGCATGCCTGAAGAGTCCTTTGCTCCACAACCCCAAAATCCCATCCACGAATAAATGCTTCAAGCACCACCCCTTCATTTCCAAAGTCATGGAGGGGAAATTAGACAGGATACCGCTATGCATGCTGTCTGTAAGCCCAGTTCTTATACACACAGGCCTTTCATAGAATCATAGAATTGGAGGGACCCTGAGCGTCATCTAGTCCAACCTCCAGCAGTGCCAGAATCTCAGCTAAAGCATCCATGACAGAAGGCCACCCAACCTCTGCTTAAAAACCTCCAAGGAAGGAGAGCCCACCACCTCCCGAGGGAGACTTTTCATGGTCTAGCAGCTTTTACTGTCAGAAAGTTCTTCCCGGTGTTATTGTTTACTGCTGGGGTGCTTGTGGAGGAGAAGGATTTGTGGTCCTCCTCCCACTGCCTGAGCTGCACTCCATCACCACACTTAATGCCCACCCACCACGGCCTGCAGCTGTTGCCCCCTAATGCCAGGGACATATCCCTAAAGTGGCAGAGAGTTCATGTGCTGCGCTGAGGCTTCGGGGGCAGTCTGGGAGTCATTTCAGCCTCCCCCCACCCTGAGATTTTCCTGAAGCGTTCAGGGCCATCTGTCATTTTCCAATAGTCAAGATGTCTTCTCCACCCAAGAAGGCATATATGTTTATGCGGGGTGGTCAACTTTGCTAATATGTTGATAGATAGATGGGCCACGTACATTCATTTTCAAATGGACTTACCACAAGGTGATGCAGATTCTATGCCAGGCATCCTCAAACTTGGCCCTCCAGCTGTTTTGGGACTACAATTCCCATCATCCCTGACCACTGGTCCTGTTAGCTAGGGATGATGGGAGTTGTAGTCCCCAAACAGCTGGAGGGCCGAGTTTGGGGATGCCTGGCATAGAGCAATAAGCTTTCATTTCCAGAATGAAACCAATTTCTCCAGAATTGCTTTCCAGGGGCTAAACAATATGCAGTGGATCTAGACTGTGTTGTGGACTATGTAGTAAAAACACAAAACAACAAGTACTCAAGTTTCCATTGATTCTGGAATAAAACACTGTCTGCAGGCAGCCATAGATGCTGGAATGCTTAGCAAATCACAGAAGCTCTCCCCACCTCTCTTTTCCTCTTCCGGAAAAAAGGGTTCGAACTATTACTCATGCTTGCTTCTCACTCTCCTATCCAGTGCCTGAGTTTATTTGGCACATCTGGCAAGGCACCAGATTTGCTGTGTTTGTCATTTCATTCTGCTTCTGCAGCAATCTTCCTCTTGTCCCAGCCAGGGACCGAGAGGCTAGCTTGTCCCGCATGGGAGCAGAGAGTGACAGAGATAAACCGAGGATCCTGATGGCTCCCCCAGCGCCCTTTTTCCCTCTGAACAGTTCCCTCGGCGCCTTTTTCCTGAGCCTTGTTTCTGTCTCAGCAGGGGAAGCCGCCTTGGCACAGCCCTCCGCAAATTGCATCGAGGAAAAGTCATTAGAGGGGATTGGAAAGAAAGAGACACTTACAAACTCAAACAAAAGAGAGACAGGATGTTCCTGCACAAAGCACTTTAGAACGCCAGCAAAGGAAGGCGACACTCCAGTGATCGGTCCAGTCCGTTGTCAGAGAAGAGGCCTCTCTGAACAGTTCTTCAGCGACACTTGAGTGGAGGCAGTGTGGTTAGGAAGGGCGGGAGGAGGGGAAAGAGGGCGAGAGCGAGGATCCTGCACTTAGGAAACAGTCTCTCTATAGTGCCAAAGTAAAGGTAAAGGGTAAAGGGACCCCTGACCATTAGGTCCAGTCGTGACCGACTCTGGGGTTGCGCGCTCATCTCGCTCTATAGGCTGAGGGAGCCACCGTTTGTCCACAGACAGCTTCCGGGTCATGTGCCCAGCATGACTAAGCCACTTCTGGTGAACCAGAGCAGCGCAGGGAAACGCTGTTTACCTTCCCGCCAGAGGGGTACCTATTGATCTACTTGCACTTTGACGTGCTTTCGAACTGCTAGGTTGGCAGGAGCAGGGACCAAACAACGGGAGCTCACCCAGTCGCGGGGATTTGAACTGCCGACCTTCTGATCGGCAAGCCCTAGGCTCTGTGGTTTAACCCACAGCTCCACCCACGTCCCCCTATAGTGCCAAAGATAGTGAAAAAGAAGAAATTGGCCTAGGGATGTTGGCCTGACCCAATTGGGTTGCCGTAGTTAGATTATTGATGGCTCACCATTCTTGGATTTTATTCTGTGAACCGCCCTGAGATTTTAGGATGAAGGGCTGTATATTATTATTCCACTGGTACCTCAGGTTAAGTACTTAATTCGTTCCAGAGGTCTGTACTTAACCTGAAACTGTTCTTAACCTGAAGCACCACTTTAGCTAATGGGGCCTCCTGCTGCTGCTGCTGCGCCGCTAGAGCACGATTTTGGTTCTCATCCTGAAGCAAAGTTCTTAACCTGAGGTAATATTTCTGGGTTAGCGTAGTCTGTAACCTGAAGCAAATGTAACCTGAAGCGTATGTAACCCAAGGTACCACTATATTATCATCATCATCATTATTATTATTATTATTATTATTATTATTATTATTACAATGGTACCTTGGTTTTTGAGCATCTCGGAAGCCAAACGTTTCTGTTTTCGAACGCCGAAAACCCAGAAGTGATTGCTTCCGTTTTCAAACGTGCCAAGGGAGTCGAACAGCTTCCGCTGTGTGTTTTTCAATTTTTCCAACTGAACTGCAGCCAGCCCTTTGCATCTCGGTTTTTGAACGTTTCAGAAGTTGAACAGTCTTCCAGAACGGATTACATTCGAGAACCGAGGTACCACTGTATTATTATTATTAAGTGCCAAGTCCAGTTTATCTTAAAGCTAACACCTGTTGTGAAGGTGCTACACTACTCCTGTATAATGGGTGCAAGATACCTTTCTTTAAAAAATGTACCCCCCCTCCCCCAGTTAGAGTAAATTACAATGTGCTACAGTGGGCCAAATATTCATTTGAAACTGGAAACTGAGTTACAGGGCAGCTTATTGTGGGCTCCCGCACACACATTTTTCACAGCACCCTTGTGACCTCATCCTCATCAAAATATCACCCCATATCACCCTACCTTCCACAATTTGAATTCAAAGTTACCATTTCAACAGGGTTTTCTTCTCTTTTTTTACGCACCAGATTTTCAATAACAGCGGTCAATCCGGATTAAATGGGCAAATAATATGGGGACGCGAGTGGCGCTGTTAGCTAGGGGTGATGGGAGATGTAGTCTCAAAATATCTGGAGGGCCGAGTTTGCCTATGCCTGACTTACAAACTGGACAAATTTTTATACCCTCTGGGTATAGGGCAGTATATAAATAATAATAATAATAAAACAACAACAACAACAACAACCAACAGAAACTTCAGCTCAGCAACTTCATATAGCCTTCTTTGTTGGTTACCATTTGTTATCAGGGCTGATAAAACTGACCACTACGGCTGGGCAATATCTGGTTTGCAACATCATGATAGCTCACCAGCTAAACATTACAACATACCAATATACCATCATATCTGAAATAAGGATGGAGCTATGTAGAGGCGTTGGCTGGCTTCACGGTTTCTCCCGCATCGTGGTTTTTGCTGCTGCCGGCACTTGTGATTCGCTGCCCGCTGCCTGAGACAGGGGAGAGCTGATCCGGCAGAGTTAACAGGGGCTGCAGGAATCGAGAGTAGCATCGGCTGGCTTCACGATTTCCACCCACATTGCGATTTTGGTATAGCACACACTCACACATGATGATTTGTGACATATTGCCAGGCCACAATATGGACTTCAAACCAGTTTTGGATGATATATTGATATATCGCCCAGCCCTAACAGGCAGGTGCATATTGTGGCAGATGAAAAACACACGGCAAGGCAGGTCGACAAATTCGTATCCAAGAAACACACTGCTGCATGGCAAACACCTGGTGCACACATGACTTGGACCTGTTGAAGGAAAAAGCCCTCTTCAGGTCAGAGGCGGATTAACGGGAGCACGACCGGTTTGCCCACAGTGGGTGCTGAGCTGAGAGGGTGCTACAAGGGGCATTGCAGCAATGACTTAGAACAGAAAGTGAGAGGCAGTGGGGCTGTTGAATTTCAGTGTCTCATAGGGTGCTACTGAAATTTGAAAGCTCAAATCTGCCACTCTTCAGGTGTTGTTTAGTCGTTTAGTCGTTTAGTCATGTCCGACTCTTTGTGACCCCATGGACCAGAGCACGCCAGGCACTCCTGTCTTCCACTGCCTCCGGCAGTTTGGTCAAACTCATGTTAGTAGCCTGTCCAACCATCTCGTCCTCTGTCGTCCCTTTCTCCTTGTGCCCTCCACCTTCCCCAACATCAGGGTCTTTTCCAGGGAGTCTTCTTTTCTCATGAGGTAGCCAAAGTATTGGAGCCTCAGCTTCAGGATCTGTCCTTCCAGTGAGCACTCAGGGCTAATTTCCTTCAGAATGGATAGGTTTGTTCTTCTTGCAGTCCATGGGACTCTCAAGAGTCTCCTCCAGCACCATAATTCAGAATACAAACTCCTCCAGGTCGCCACATTCCTCCAAATCCAGGCCCCTGGCTCGAAATGCATTCACTACTTCCAACAGGGAGCCCTTTCTTTCTTCTCAAGCTTCTTCTTCTTCTTTTTGCCAAGTACACTTGGCAAAAAGAAGAAGAAGAGTTTGGATTTGATATCCCACTTTATCACTACCCAAAGGAGACTCAAAGCGGCTAACATTCTCCTTTCCCTTCCTCCCCCACAACAAACACTCTGTGAGGTGAGTGGGGCTGAGAGACTTCAGAGAAGTGTGACTGGCCCAAGGTCACCCAGCAGCTGCATGTGGAGGAGTGGAGACGCAAACCCGGTTCACCAGATTACGAGTCCACCGCTCTTAACCACTACACCACACTGGAAGGGGGAAACGAGTGGCAGAGGCCTTGCTGACCAGTAGGACCTCATAGGCTTCATTTTTAACTGATCTAGATGCTTCTGAGCATCCTCAGGAAAGCACTCTTGGGCTGCAGAGCATGGGAGTTGTAATGTATTGTGCAATTCAGTAAGGTATGTAAGAAGAGAAGCGGGTGGATGTGGATTTGAGAAGAGACATTCCCTCTCCTTTGATTCTTGCTGATACCATTGTAAGTGCAAACAGAGTCTAAATTTCGAATCGGACTTGGATAAAACAAACTACTGTTTATTATTAGTCCTCTTATCTAGTTTGACAAGTCTAATTCCAATCCAGCCAAGTGGAGTTCACAGATGCCTTAAATAAATAAATAAATAAAACTGATTAAAAGATCGGAAGTCACTAGCAGCAGTTGGAAAGGTTCTAATTAAAAAAAAAGTTGGATAATAATAATAATAATAATAATAATAATAATAATAATAATAATAATTATTTATTATTTATACCCCACACATCTGGCTGGGGCACTCTGGGTGGCTTCCAACAGAATATTAAAATACAATAGTCTATCAAACATTAAAAGCTTCCCTAAACAGGGCTGCCTTCAGATGTCTTCTAAAAGTCTGGTAGTTGTTGCTCTCTTTGACATCTGGTGGGAGGGCGTTCCACAGGGCGGGTGCCACTACCGAGAAGGCCCTCTGCCTGATTCCCTGCAACTTGGCTTCTCGCAGCAAGGGAACCGCCAGAAGGCCCTTGGCACTGGACCTCAGTGTCTGGGCAGAACGATGGGATCTGAATTATGATTCTCCCCACAAAATTGAGTGTGTGTGATTTTTGTGACAATCTTCTTCTTTGGTGAGGTGTAAGTGGCCACTTGAGGGAGGAACTGAAATTTAAAGCACAATCGTTTCAGGAGCTCACAGTACCAAGGCTGTGTGTATGTGTGTGTTTTAAGGCACTCTCAGCCACCTTTGCGTACACAAGGTGAAAGAGGGACATAAGAACAGAAGGAGAGTCTCCTGGATCAGGCCCATGGCCCATCTAGTCCAGCAACCCTTTGTCACCGTGGCTAGAAGCCATCGCTATCCTTCACCTCCTCCACAAATTTGTTTAATCCTCTTTTAAAGCCCTCCATGTTGTTTGCCATCACTGTCTCCCGGGTGGGTGGGTTCCATAGCTTTGACCATGCGCCATGTGAATAATTATTTTCGTTTATCTGTCCTCAACCAAAATAAGGGGCCACATAAGGATGCTCAATTTGCACGTGGAAGTGAGCCACCATGGACCAGATGCCACAGACAAAACAACGCTTTGCAATTTAGTTCACACAAGTGTAAACGTAGAGTGCTGTAGGTGCGTGCATGTGCAAATTGGCTCCCTATCTACCAGTCAATTGGATCCCACCCCCTAACTTGGCCTCTACCTCTCCTCCACCTTCTGACCTCAGAAGCGGGGCATTTAATCGAAGACTGGCCCTGCATACAACATGGCACTCCCTCCACCTAAATACAATGTGTATTTAAAGGTACGTTGTTGAGTAGATGTTGCACACTCCATTTTTGCACGCTTAGCATCTATCTGACTCATTGAGAAACCATCAATGGTCGTATGTGAGCAGAGGGAGAAATGTACCTGCACACTCATGTGTGGTACGGATATGTATACAAACACATGCACATATTGTGGGCATAGGAGAGTGTGAGGAAGTTGTGTGTGTGTGTATGTGTGTGTGTGTGTGTGAATGCTATTTAAATAAAAAAGAAAGGAAGTGAATCAGGGTCGTTTCCATTTTAATTGTAAAACAGATAAGCACTAAACACTTTGAAAAAGTAAATGACTTGAGAATAATTACTATCTATTACTCGGCTTCCCAGGGGTGCAGTTGGAGGAGCCCAGATGGCTACAAAAATGGGATTTAGCAGAAAATTGAAGACATTATTCACCGTAACACATTATCAATTACCTTCATATCAATTACAATAACCTTACATTAAAAGAAGGGCCAGGAGACTCGCCAGCCCCAACCGGATTAGTAATTGAACCACCCCTGTGTCTGATGGGGAGGGCGAAAGGGGAGTTCGGCTGCCCATTTTGCTGGCAAGACTCTAGTAATAACATTGCCCCCCTCCCCAATATCACCTCACTGAGAGTTTTTCTCTGTCCTGTTTGTTTTAATTGTTTTTAAGGGCAGCTGATGTGGCTTCTTCCGAGAAAATTCTGCTTGGCTTGTTGTTTGAAGAGTTCAGGGACTCTGCTGTTGTTGCTGGGCTAGTTTTCGTTTTCTTCTCTTAACCACAGTGTCTCACGTTTTGTTATCATGACACTGGGACTTCCATTTAATGTAATTCGCAATAAGGACATGCCCCCTTTTCCATTGGCACGCATTTGTTTGCTTATCTGAGCATTTCTATCCCATCCTCTTGGTACAAATGCTCCCGCCTGGGGCAGCTTACACTGTTAAAAAAATTTCAATTTCATAAAACAGCAGTATGAGGCAATTAATGCAGAAAGGCTTAAAAAATAATCATAAAACACTGTGGTGGTGTTGTTTAGTCATTTAGTCGTGTCCGACTCTTTGTGACCCCATGGACCAGAGCACGCCAGGCACTCCTGTCTTCCACTGCCTCCCGCAGTTTGATCAGACTCACTGTCCTTTGAGAACACTGTCCAACCATCTCGTCCTCTGTCGTCCCCTTCTCCTTGTGTCCTCCATCTTTCCCAGCATCAGCTTCTTTTCCAGGGAGTCCTCTCTTCTCATGAGGTGGCCAAAGTACTTGAGCCTCTGCTTCACGATCTGTCCTTCCAGTGAGCACTCAGGGCTGATTTCCTTCAGAATGGAGAGGTCTGATCTTCTTGCAGTCCATGGGACTCTCAAGAGTCTCCTCCAGCACCAGAATTCATAAGCATCAATTCTTCAGTGATCAGCCTTCTTTATGGTCCAGCTCTCACTTCTATACATCACTACTGGGTAAACCATAGCTTTAACTATACGGACCTTTGTTGGCAAGGTAATGTCTCTAAACACTGTGTAGCTCAGAAAAACAAAAGCCTGCAAGAATAATAATAAAAAGGTCTTTGATAACCTCTGCAACTAAGCAAGGGCAAAATGTGGGGTTGGGTGGTAGGGATCTCTAGCACAAAGATTGTTTCATTGGAGCCTTTTACCAAGGGAGCTGGGAGCCAAGCGATCAGGGTAGGGGTGACCTGGAACCAGTTGCTCCCTCTCTCTTTCTTTCTCCTTTCTCAGGTATATGGCAGAGATGTTCTTCACAGCTCATTGTGACATGGAAATACGATCTTCCTGAGCTATAGGAACAGGGCAGCCTGCACTCCTGTGTCTCTAAGGAAGGATGTGAGCTTTCAGACAGATGGTTGGACACAAGCCTACACAAGCCTTGCCAAATAAGGAACAGAATGTGGGAAGCAGAATTACGCCGAGTGGAACCTAGAACCACCTACCTGTGGAGTCCACAAGGGTGTGATGATGGCCAGTAGTAAAAAAAGGAAAGCCTAGACAAATTCCTGTAGATTCAGAATGTAAAAAAAGCGGGGGAGAGAAAATCACATTGCAGCCATCCATGTGTTTAGTACTATTATCATAAAAGGGAGTACAGCACTCCATTATTGCTCAGATCAGTCCTGTGGTACCGTTATGATGGCTGGATACCAGCTGAGTCCTCTTTTCCAGCAATAGTAGAGCACTGGGATCTCATGAGCAGAACACTGCCACAAATGCTCCCTCCTGTTCTTTGCTTGTTCTATCTCTGTCTTAACTTGGTCTTACCACCCCCAAAATATGTTGGTAATTATTATTATTATTATTATTATTATTATTATTATTATTATTATTAAAGATTAGCTTGGTTTACAAAAGTATGAGCAATCTCTCTACCCCCCCCCCCCCAGTTACATTTTTATAGATCAGTTTCGTTTGTTGAGACATTAGTGTTACATTAGGAAGAAAAAAGGGGAAAGAGGTGGAGGGGGGAAAGGTGAGTGGGGTGGGGGGCGATGTTTCTATTTTACTTAATATATGTGTGGGGTTTTGTGTCAGAGTCGCTTGTGCAGGTTCTCTGCTATTTTCTTGTGTTCCTTTGGTGGTGAGAGAGGTTGGGGTTGGCCTAGGGTGTGGTTGTTCGTTTGTGATTGGCTGTGGTGAGCTTTGTTTTCACGTGTGAGTGGGGTGGGTGGGTGTTCGGATCAGCAGGAGGTTATGGGATGTATACTGATTGTAAATGGAGCACCAGGTGTGCCCCAAAACCTTTGTAGGCACCAACTTTAAAGGAAGTGGGGTTGCGTGTGACCACCCTGAGAGCAACCTCAGCCCAAGTCATCATGAATACGCAACAAAAAGGAAGGGCCCTTGAGCTGTCCATGGTGCTACTCAGCCAAAGTTTTCATTTTGCTACAACTGCTCTCTGTGTCTTAAACATGGTTAGTAGGTCTGGCTCTCTCTCCCTCACCTGCTGCTCTCCTCAGCTGCCTTCAAGGTGGGAGATGGACCCCGGGGCTTCTCAGTTGCTCTCACCGCCAATACCTTTCCCAACTCAGGTCTTCAGAATCTCCATCCTCTGGTTATTTGAACTGTGGGAACATCATGTCCCACCGCATGTCCTTGTGTCTGTGATGGAAAGGGCCCAGAATCTGAAAACCAGGGAAGTCACTGCCAGTTTGTACTGAGCTAGGGCTCATCTACATTCCTCTGGCCCTGCTGCTTCCCCACCAGGGAAAACCACTCTTTAGCACTTAGTTGGAGCAAACATCATTTCTGGTTTCCTCCGGGTTGACGTTTGCGCACGGAAATGCCATTTACCTTCCCGCCAGAGCGGTACCTATTTATCTACTTGCACTTTGATGTGCTTTCGAACTGCTAGGTTGGCAGGAGCAGGGACCGAGCGATGGGAGCTCACCCCGTCACGGGGATTTGAACCGCCGACCTTCTGATTGGCAAGTCCTAGGCTCTGTGGTTTAACCCACAGCGCCACCCACCTGCAAATAGCGGGCACAACCAGAGAAGGAGAGAAGTGCCAGTGGTAAAAGGAAACATGCAAAATTAATGTTTTGTGTTAAGTGCAGGGGAAAATGAGGAGCAGTGACTTGAGACTGGGCAAGTAGCACTCTGAAGTGTTTACAGAATATTGGCATGATAGAATCATAGAATTGTAGAGTTGGAAGGGCCATCTAGTCCAACCCCCTGCAATGCCAGACCCTCCAAGTGCCCCAATTTTCCAGGGACAGTCCCAGATCCACAGACGCCATCCAGTTTATGGTTTGGTCCCTGAATGTCCTGCTTTTCCTTAGGATGTCCCTATTTTCATCAGAGAAATGTTGGAGGGTATGGAGTTATGCAACCCCCGAGCCAAGGAGATAAATAACTATACAACCTCTAGAAGATATCTGAAGGTAGCCCAGTATAGGGATTTTAAAAAAAATGTTCAGTGTTTTATTATGTTTTTATATGTTTTTATATGTGCTGGAAGCTGCCCAGAGTGGCTGTGGCAACCCGGTCAGATGGGTGAGGTATAAATAAAATAATAATGACGACGATGATGACGATGATGATAATAGAACAGGACACCCCTATTTTCATCAGAGAAATGTTGGAAGGTATGGAGTTGTGCAACCCCCAAGCCAAGGAGATAAATAACTATACAACCTCTAGAAGATATCTGAAAGCAACCCAGTATAGGGATTTTTTAAAAAATGTTCAGTATTTTATTATGTTTTTATATGTGTTGGAAGCTGCCCAGAGTGGCTGTGGCAACCCAGTCAGATGGGTGGCGTATAGTAATAATAATAATAATAATAATAATAATAATAATAATAATAATGGAATGTCAGCTAAAGCATCCATGACTGATGACCGTCCAACCACCCTTTAAAAAAACCTCAGTGAAGGACTGTCCATGAAATTCCTACTAACAGTAGAGGAAGGTAATCAGTACAGGCTTCAAGCAAATGTACCTGTACACTAGTGAACTGCTGGCTGTGATGCGTGTGCAAATCCCAGAGTATTACAAACCTAAGCTGGCATTTGTAGCTTCCGTTTAGGCCCTGTCTCCAGCAGGTTGTCCAGTGTGTTGCTGCAGAGAGAGGGTTAATTGTTGTTAAAAGGCTTTAATCTCAGAGATTAGCTCTGGCTTCAGGCACTATTCACATATGAGGGAGACATTTCCAATGAGATGAACTCAAATTTGTCCCTGCTGTTTTGTTGATAGAAAATCATCTTCCCCCTTGGTTTCTTCCCCCCGTTATTTCTTTCGCTCTCACTTTCTTCCTCCCTGATAATTTGCTTTTTTCTCTTAGCCTCCAAATAAGCCATAAAGTCTTATTATTATTATTTTGCATTTGGAAACAAACTTTGATAATCATTTTTTTTTAATGGTGAGATGGGCTAAAGGAGGCTTGACAGCAAATCTAAATAATGTAAATCGAAAATATTCAAAAATCTTTCATTATGGTTATAACCTCTTCATAAGAAAGAGAAACTGTAAATCAATATAAGTGGTGGCGTTCCTGCTAATTCTCACATGAAGGGCTTTTGGAGACCCTCCAAAGTGTCCCGATTTTCCAGGAGCAGTCCCAGAATTAATGAAAGCCATCCCGGCTTCTGATTTGAAGAGTTTGGATTTGATATCCCGCTTTATCACTACCCGAAGGAGTCTCAAAGTGGCTAACATTCTCCTTTCCCTTCCTCCCCCACAACAAACACTCTGTGAGGTGAGAGGGGCTGAGATACTTCAGAGAAGTGTGACTAGCCCAAGGTCACCCAGCAGCTGCATGTGGAGGAGCGGAGACGCGAACCCGGTTCACCAGATTATGAATCTACCACTCTTAACCACTACACCACACTGGAATGTCCCTATTCCCCCCTCCAGTGCTGCCGCCATTGAGCTCAGGGACGAAGATGAGCCGGCACTTTCCCCAAACTACAGTGCCGGTGGCGAGGGAGCTTCCTGTTACTTCTCCATGGCCCCCTCCATTTTATCTGTCATGGGATAGATTAGGCCAAGAGAGAGCCATTGGTTCAAGGCAAGGGGGCCTTTTCACTCTCAGGATTGTGGTTGCCTGCCTCTGTCACTATGTGCAGGTATGTGCGTGTGACGTTGTGTGGTGACTGATGGCAGCTGTTCCTCCTCCTCTCTGCAGCTCGTGTCCGAGCCCCCCTGTGTCAGGGGTTGGACTGAGGAGGAATGATGGGAGCCACTCCCCCTTCTCCTGAGCCTTCCCAAGAGCAGGAGGACAGTGTTGATTTAGAACAGTGGTTTGCAGAAGGGCATAGACAAGAGGGGGAAAGCTGGGAAATGCTGGCTGAGGAACAGCGAGAAGAGGAAACACTAGGAGAGAGAGAGACAGCTGGCAGATTCAGTTTCCTTGGCCAGCATTCCTGACCCACCTTCGCCTAAGACTAGACGGGCTTTGAGAGTGATAGAACAGAGAGCGCAGAAGCAACAAGCTCAGATTATCTGATGTCATAGCTGTCAATTTACAGATTTGAAAATAAGGGACCAGCAGCCTCGAAAATAAGGGATCAGCAGCCAAAATAAGGGATTTTCAGGACACAGGTATGTTCAACTTCTGAGCCCCTCCGAGCCGAAGGCAGAAAGCCCAGCCAGCAGCCAAACGAAGCCTCAAGCGGTGGTTCCCACAGCGCAGCAACCCGGCAAAGGGGATGCAGCAAGGAAAACCACCCTCACCTCTCTGCTGGGAAGCGCTGAGCAAAGGCGAGTCCCCAGACAACGCGGCCGATTTGATCGGCACAAGGCATGCAAGCTGCACCCCCCAGTCGTTCTTAGACTCCTTATTGGGTGAGCAACGCAGCCAAGCAACACAGTTGGAGCCTCCCTGGCCGGCAGGGAGGGAGGGAGAGGAGCTGCTTCCTTTGAAACCCGGGAAATTTAAGGGACATAATCAATAAGGGACAGCAGCGGGACCCGGCACTGGGATAAGGGAGTTTCCCGCCAAATAAGGGATGGTTGACAGCTATGTCCGATGTAGCAGTAATGAAGATTATTGGGGTGGGGAGGGGGTAAACCTTTACTGGGAGCAATGCCATTTCTAGAGAGATATGCATTACTTTGTTTCTCGCTGTGATTATTAAAGAAACTAACTGGTAAGAATGCTCCTTTCGTTTGATCTGCTTATTTACTGCCACCGGGGGAGGGATCCGATTCCCCAAAGCCTGACACCCTGGAAAAGGGTGCCTCAGTGGCTGGCTGGCTGCGGAGGGCAGAGCTGAACCTCTCTCTCAGAGGCAGCACCGTTGCCGTCTGCTGGCTTTTCTCATTGACTTTGTGGGTGCCCGGCCTGCACAATTATATTATTATATTATTGTGGGTGCCCAAGCACCCATGGTCCCCTGGAGTTGGCCCCTATGGTTCAAGGCCACCATGATTCATGACTGAGTGATTTCCTTGGTCATAGTCCGGTTGAACAGAGGACTCATACAGCCACTTTGCCAAGGGCCCACAGCATCAGGGCTGCACTCTGGATAGCAGGCACGTTGACAGCTAAGGGCCTTTCACGAGGGGCAGGAATCATGTGGCTCAGGCCTAGGCTGTAATGCCATGTATTACGTTATGTGCAATGCAGTTCAATTCAAAGTGTTGGTGTTGACCTTTAAAGCCCTAAACAGCCTCGGCCCAGTATACCTGAAGGAGTGTCTCCACCTCCATCATCCATCCTGGACACTGAGGTCCAGCGCTGAGGGCCTTGTGGCGGTTCCCTCACTGCGAGACCTGAAGCTACAGGGAACCAGGCAGAGGGCCTTCTCGGTAGTGGCACCCACCCTGTGGAATGCCCTCCCATCAGATGTCAAGGAAATAATCAACTGTCTGACTTTTAGAAGGCATCTGTAATGTTTTATTATGTTTTTATATATGTTAGAAGCTGCCCAGAGTGGCTGTGGCAACCCAGTCAGATGGGCAGGGTACACATAATAAAATTGCTGTTGTTGTTGTAACTGGCATGTAGGACCTTGCTTCCACATCCCATGCAGGAGATTGACAACTGGGTGAGTGCATGAGCTGGTCCAGGGTGCTCATCACTTAAGCCACCACAGAGCCATCCTGATGTTTTGGCCTACAATTCCCAACATCCCTGTCCATTGGCCATGCAAGCTGAGACTGCTGGGAGTCAGGGATCCAAAACATCTGATATTGGATACCCCTGATTAAGCATTCTGTGAATCAGCCTGCAGTGCCACTGCTGTCAAGGTAAAATCCATATTGCCATTAGCATTGCCGAACCAGGTTTTTAAATGGCCAAAACTCTTTCATCTGATGCTATTCATAGGACAGAAATATAGAATAACTACACTGATATCCAGCTCTGAGGGCCTTCTGGCGGTTCCCTCACTGAGAAAAGTGAGGTTACATGGAACCAGGCAGAGGGCCTTCTCGGTAGTGGCACCCACCCTATGGAACGCCCTCCCATCAGATGTCAAACAAATAAAAAACTATCTGACTTTGAGAAGACATCTGAAGGCAGCCGTGTATAGGGGAGTTTTTAATGTTTGATGCAGGGGTCAGCAAAGTTTTTTTGACTTAGGCCGGTTCACGGTCCCGCAGACGCCACGGTGGGCCAGTGTGCGTGTGTGTGCACGCACGCATGAAGCATGCGCAAACGCTATTTCCGGCGCTCCTTCTGGTGCAGAGGAGGCGTGCACAGCTTCCTATTGGCTGCAGGAGCTTCCTGCAGCCAATGGGAAGCAGGCCAGCATCTCGGTAGGTGGTCCCCGCTCTGCTCCGCGTCAGTTTAGCGCTGCGCATGGGAGCCAACCGAGCGGGCATCAGGGGTCCATGGGTCAGTTAAACGACCCCCATGGGGTTCTTGCGGCCCATAGGCCTTTGGTTGCTGACCCCTGGTCTGATGTCTTGCTTTGTTGGGAGCTGCCTGGAGCGCAGATGGGTTGCATATTATTATTATTATTAATATTATTATTAGTAGTCCTGTTTTGTCTGCAGGCTGCATTGTCCTTTGCAAAGGTGCCTAGCTCTCCACACTTTATACGTCCCTATTCCCTGAACGGGGAACACTTAGGGACGCGGGTGGCACTGTGTGTTAAACCACAGAGCCTAGGACTTGCTGATCAGAAGGTCAGCGGTTTGAATCCCCGCAACGAGGTGAGCTCCCGTTGCTCGGTCCCTGCTCCTGCCAACCTAGCAGTTCAGAAGCACATCAAAGTGCGAGTAGATAAATAGGTACCACTGCGGTGGGAAGGTAAACAGCGTTTCTGTGCACTGCTCTGGTTCGCCAGAAGCGGCTTAGTCATGCTGGCCACATGACCCGGAAGCTGTACTCCCTCGGCCAGTAAAGCGAGATGAGCGCTGCAACCCCAGAGTCGGGCACGACTGGACCTAATGGTCAGGGGTCCCTTTACCTTTACCTTATCCCCTGAATGGGGAACACTTAGGAGAACAGTGCAGTATTCAGGGCTTTGGGAAAATGCTCTGCCCGATTATTTCTGCGCAGAAGGACATTTGCAATGAACAAATGGGTCAGCAGACGCACTTCCAAGGACGAAGAGCTTAGTCCAGGAGCCAGCAAATTTTTTCAGCAGGGAATGGTCCACTGTCCCTCAGACCTTGTGGGGGGGGGGGCGGACTACATTTTTTTAAAAAAAGAACCAATTCCTATGCCACACAAATAACCCCCGAGATGCATTTTAAATAAAAGAACACATTCTACTCATGTAAAAACATGCCAATTCCTGGGCTGTCTGTGGGCCGGATTGAGAAGGTGATTGGGCCAGATCCGGCCCCCGGGCCTTAGTTTGCCTACCCATGGCTTAGTCCATCTTCTCTTCTCCAATGTTTAACAGAAATGCCAAGAGGAAAGGTCTGGAGCTACCTAGACTGTGGTAGCAACTTAAGGCTGCTTTGCAGAGCCAAGATGGGGTGGGGGGAGCTGTTTTTCAGAATCCCTCTGCTCTGGAAAGAAGAGGAGGGGGCAGTATTCCAAATGGTGCCAAGGGACTTTGGAATGGTTTATGATGCAAATATGTTTAAAAGCAGTGAGTTGCCTCCCTGGGAAAAGGAGCTTAAAATTGAAGTCTAATGATAACAAATGATTGTTAATGAGTTGTCTAAACATAATAGATGGAAAGAATTAAAAGCCTAGAATAAACAGTGTTTCATTAAAGCACAATAAAGAAACAACACGCGTTTCATATCTCAGAATAAATGGGCCCTTGCACTGCTAGCGGGAGTCATCAGGGGAGATGGGCTGTTGTGGTGCGGGGGGGGGGGGGGAGAGAAGAAAGGAGAGGATGGGTGCTAGAGAGGGAAGACTGGATACTGGCCATTTGGATGGCAAAGGGAGGGTGGGAATAGCCAGGACAGCTCTAAACAGTTCCATGCAGAGCTTGTCTGACGCCCAGGGCAGGAGTCTCCAGTCAGCTGAGGGGCACAGGTCATTTGGGGCATGGCAGGGCCCCCTGACCAGCTGTGCCCTCCAAGGCCCAGGGCAAATGTATCCGGCTGCCCCACCTCTGCACAGGTCTGGCTCCCGGTGTTCTCCCAGTCCCACATATCACATCCAGGGCTGAGCGATATCTGGTTTTCAACACTGTGATATCTCCTTCTTTCTTCTTTGGCGATCACTCGTAGCCGAGTAACATTGTCTTCCATAAACACAGTTTTAAAAGTGAGTCTGTAAGTGACTGTGGAGGCCAATTGTGGATCCACACGTCCTTCCACAGTAGGGAAATTGGTTTCCGGGCGGGAGTTGATCACGGTGTGGATTTGCCCAGCGTGCCTTCCTCTTAGCGTGTTTCTCCTTTCCGCCCTGAGTTCGAGTGTCTTCAAAGCCCACGACACCTTTGGTAAAGGCTGTTGTTGATATACCAACCAGCTAAACACGGCGATATACACATATACAGGGGTGCGAACTTGAAAAAAAATATTGGGGCACCCAGATAAGCCCCGCCTTGCATAATCAATTACATGACGCCATGCACACACACCATTTGAATGACAGTGTCTATCAACTAGGGGTGGGGCCCCTCAAATATTTTATGGGGGCCCCGAGGCGACCTCAGATCCTGGGAGTTGGCTCCTATGCCAATATATCACAATGTCTGAAATAAGGATGGAGTTAAGAACTTAATTGGTTCTGGAGGTCTGTACTTAACCTGAAACCGTTCTTTTTTATATATATATAAGATGTTTATTAGGGTTTTACAAAAAGCAAAAATTAACAGAGTAAAAAGAAAACAAGAAAAAAGAAAGAAAGAAAAAATACAAAAATACATAAAAAAAGAAAATACAAATTACAAAAAAGAAATAAGTAGAAAAGGTTAAAAACAAATCCATTTTTTTCATATCTTTAAGCTCGTTTGCTTGTTTCCTTAACCTCCTCACACCTCCCTTTTATGTATTCCCGTTCACATAGTCAGTTCAGCAAATCCTTACCCTCTTTCACTTACCTTAACTCTATATCTTAACATATTATAACTATATATTTTCATCCATTATCAGTCCATTTTTACATATTCTTATTGGCCTTGTTGCTAATGCCACTTAATTTCAATCCAACATCATTTTAACATTCATTAATTTTACAATATTTCTGCAGATAGTCTTTAAATTTCTTCCAATCTTCTTCCACCAACTCTTCTCCCTGGTCTCGGATTCTGCCAGTCATTTCCGCCAGTTCCATATAGTCCATCACCTTCATCTGCCACTCTTCCAGGGTGGGTAAATCTTGTGTCTTCCAATACTTTGCAATAAGTATTCTTGCTGCTGTTGTAGCATACATAAAGAAAGTTCTATCCTTCTTTGGCACCAATTGGCCTGAAACCGTTCTTAACCTGAAGCACCACCTTAGCTAATGGGGCCTCCTGCTGCTGCCGCCGCGCCGCCAGAGCACAATTTCTGTTCTCATCCTGAAGCAAAGTTCTTAACCTGAGGTAATATTTCTGGGTTAGCGTAGTCTGTAACCTGAAGCGTATGTAACCTGAAGCGTATGTAACCCGAGGTACCACTGTAGAGGCATTGGCTGGCTTCACGGTTTCCCCCACCTTGTGATTTTTGCATACCACACACACACACACACATATGATTGGCGATATATTGCCAGGTCAAATTTTGCAAGGCAGTTCTCTACACAAAAAGCAGGCCCTCATTTGTGTGCCTCCTCCACGAGAGGTCCGGAGGGTGGCAACATGTGAATGGGCCTTTTTTGCAGTGGCTCCCCATTTGTGGGATGCTCTCCCCAGGGAAGTTTGCCTGGCAGCTTCATAATGCACCTTTAGGCACCAGGCAAAAACATTCCTCTTTAACCAGGCCCTTGGCTGATTTGACATCCAATACTCTTTTAAAAGGGGACGCGGGTGGCGCTGTGAGTTAAACCACAGAGCCCAGGACTTGCTGATCAGAAGGTCAGTGGTTCAAATCCCTGCGACGGGGTGAGCTCCCATTGCTCGGTCGCAGCTCCTGCCAACCTAACAGTTCAAAAGCACGTCAAAGTGCAAGTAGATAAATAGGTACCACTCTGGCGGGAAGGTAAACGGCGTTTCCGTGCGCTGCTCTGGTTCACCAGAAGCGGCTTAGTCATGCTGGCCACATGACCCGGAAGCTGTACCCCGGCTCCCTTGGCCAATAAAGTGAGATGAGCGCCGCAACCCCAGAGTCGGTCATGACTGGACCTAATGGTCAGGGGTCCCTTTACCTTTACCCTTTTAAAATGTGTTGGGGAGTGGGGATTAATGGGTTGTTCTTGTTTTTGTTTTATTATGTATTTTGTGTTTTTATCTTGTGGACTCCCCTGAGACCTGCAGGTATAGGACTGTATACAAATTAATAATAATAATAATAATAATAATAATAATAATAATAATAATAATAATAATTCAATGCATGCTGCCCAGGGTTGGATGTGGGTGTTTATCTTCCAAAACATCTGGGGGGAGGGGGCACCAGGCTGGCAAATGTTGCTCAGAAGCTATTGCCTGTTTCTTGCCTCTGCTACAGAAGGCAATCATCACTAGACTGCAGTAGCTGTTGACCTCTGTGCAAAGTGGGTTATGTGCGTGTGTTGGTTCCCCTGCGCATCTAATCTTCAAAACAGATTTCCCTCCCTGTTCCTGCCTGCATTCCAGTGCCAGGGGTATCTGTGTGCATGAACATGATGCAGTTTAATGACTCGAGGAGATGGGGAATTACATTCTCTTTCTCTCCTCCCCCCCTCCTCACCTCCCTTGCACTGTCCCTGCTCGTGATAGGAAGAGAATTGTTCACACCGGGTGTTTTGCTTTTTTGGGAGGGGGGTATTAGTGGCCCGTTAAGTAAATCATTCAGGAATCTGAGGATGTGACGGACTGTGCTGAACTTGGCCCAGCCTGGACAGCAGCTTCATCTTGCCTTGTAAAACTGCGGAGCCCATGACAAAAGAGTTAATCGCCACCTTTGTTTCTCTTCCTTTCCTCTCTTTTCCTCTTCTCCCGTTTCTTGCAGCATGACGGAAAGGCAAGACGAGAAGAGATCCATCACTGTCAGCCTCTTTCAGCAAAATCAGCACTTTTGGAGGGGGGTGTTATTGGGGCCTGGCCCATCAGCAGCTCTTCCAAACAGCAAATGCACTGCAGGCAAGTCTCTCCTCCTGAGCAGCGTTCTGGCAATCTAAGGAGCCTGCACCCAGGCCCTGAGTCCCACTGACCAGTGGCTTCATGATAAATGACTCCATGGAGCATCTCTGCTCGCCAATAAAGCCCTGAGGAGAGGCTGAATCCCGCTGCGGAACTGGGTGGTAGTGACATGGCTTGGTTCTGCAGCGGAAAGGTGCATAAACGTGGCGTTAACCGGCCCTTTCTGAGCCCACCTAGGCCTCTCCCTCCTTCTCTGGCCCCCTTCGAGTAATGCAAATGAGACAGAGGAGAAACAAGAGCAGAGAGCCATTGGATTGACAGGTTAATGAAGCAATTCATAATAGTGATGTATATTGTAACTACAGAAACAGCTTGTAAATACTCAGTTTGCCTTATACACATAAACACAAGCGTATCTATATATACATATAGATATATGCACACACACACACACACACACACACACACACACACAAATGACCGCATTCACCTCTCTGCACGTTCAAGCATACTCTGGCATGCTTAGAAAATAGCATTGATGCTGTAGGATAAGACACAGAGGCCGGTGGGAGGAGCAAAATTGTAACTTCTTGCCTAATTGTAATTCTCAGTGTTGTGGACCTTTGCAAAACTTTTAAATTGCCCCATGACCGAAAGAAAATCAAGTGGGTTGGTTGTTAAGTCCCCCCCCAGTGGAACTGTGATGTCACCAAAAGAGCCAACTCCTAGGGGTCAATATCTCTTCACCCCCCAGTAAAATATTTGTGGGGTCCTGGACCCCCCAAAGGGCACTGCCATTAAAATAGTGTGTGTGCACCACATCATGTGATCGATTATGCAGAGCAGGGCTTACCTGCCCCCCAATATTTTATTCAAGTTGCCACCCCTGGATGTCACCCTACATTAAAGAACAAGGGAACGTTCACCTGCTACAAAGAAAGGACACTGCTCTCTAAAACGCCCAGTTGTTTGGTGGCATTTATTGCTGTCAGTTATCAGCAGGTATTGTGTTTTACGTTCCTTTGCTCATCTACAAATATATGTCCTGCTTCTATAGATTAACGTTTAAAATACAGTCGTACCTCGGAAGTTGAACAGAATCCGTTCCGGAAGTCCGTTCGACTTCCAAAGCGTTCGGAAACCAAGACGCGGCTTCCGATTGGCTGCAAGAAGCTCCTGCAGCCAATTGGAAGCCACGGAAATGTCGTTGGACGTTCGGGTTCCAAAGAACGTTCGCAAAGCGGAACACTCACTTCCGGGTTTGCGGTGTCTGGAAGCCAAAAAGTTCGACTCGCAAGGCGTTCAAGATCCAAGGTACGACTGTAAAGAGTTTTCATTTTTAAACGAGAACAAATTCTAGTCCCCGCCCCCCATTGAAGACAGCACCTCGGAAAGGTTAATCAGTAACTAGTAAAGGCTTGGGTGGGATTTCCGATAGTGAACAGGAAAGATGTCTTCATTCTCCACCGTTCTCCATGTTCTTCCTGCCCTAAATCTCCCAGCCTTGTCTGTTTCCCACCGCGAATCCATGAGTCCCGCCTCGTCGTCTCTGTCTGCGCTATTTTAGAATCGGCCCTGCAACAAGAGACATTGTCTCTGGAATCCTCCACAACTGGTCTTGCTTTATACCTCCACAACCAAGATTGATGATAAACAATAAGCCATCAAACAGAAGCGATTTCTGTGCTAAACAATAATCACATTTTTATTGAATCTAGTTTTATCTCAGCTAGTGACCCAGGCAGGCAGGCAGACAGAAAGAGTCTCCCCTGTCAATCTTGCTGGCTCAGCATAGCTACCACTAGCTTTGCTGACAGTCAATTATAGAGATGGGTGAATCCAGGTAAAGTAGCACAAGTCCTTTTGCCGGAATTAATCCCCATATCCAGACAGCTTCTCAGAGATTCATGCTCTTTGGGAAATTCATGACCTCCTTCTCCTTCTCCCTCAAACGATGACTTCCAGATACGATGAGTGGACAATGTTGGGTCACCGTTGGGTCACATCATGTCTGCATCACTCTTGTATGTTTACACAGCTTCCTTAATAACTAGTAGGGACTCCTTTTAGCATTTATAAAGATGTGCAGCCGTACCTTGGAAGTCGAACGGAATTCGTTCCGGAAGTCCGTTCAACTTCCAAAACGCTCGGAAACCAAAGCACGGCTTTTGATTGGCTGCAGAAAGCTCCTGCAGCCAACCAGAAGACCCGTCAGATGTTCGGCTTCCAAAAATAGTTCGCAAACCGGAACAGTCATTTCCAGGTTTGCGGCATTCGGGAGCTAAAACGTTCGAGAACTAAGCTTTTTCGAAAACCAAGGTATGACTGTATCTCCTGATATCAGCCCTGTAACTGCCAATCAACTTCATTTGGGGGCGAGTCTGAATTCTCCTGTTAAAAAATGGAGGACAATGCCTCTGATCATTTTTATCCAGGCTCCACATTTGTAAGCTATGATAGCTAAGCTAAACTTCCACAGACAGTGGCAGTATTCCACCGAATGTCAGTTGCTGGTTTAGACCTTTACAGCAAGAGATGTCTCAGGACTGCAGTATCTCAAGGGTCCCCTCTCCCCATTTGAACCTCATCTTCTAAGGCCCTTCTTCATGTGCCTCCTCCTTAAGAGGTCTGGATGGTAGCAACATGAGAGCAGGCCTTTTCTGCAGTGGCTCCCCGATTGTAGAATGCTCTCCCCAGGAAGCCTTGCCTGGCTCCTTCATTAAATATCTTTAGGAGACAGGCAAAAGCATTTCTCTGCAAAGAGGCCTTTGACTGATTCACATTCGATGCCCTTTTAAATGTGTTTGTGGGAGGGGGTAATTGGTCTGTCTTTGTTTTTTTATTATGTATTTTGTACTTTATTATGTACTTTGTTTTTTATTATGTATTTTGTGTTCTCATTTTGTATTTTTATGTTGTGAACCACCCTGTGATCTTCAGATGAAGGGCAGGATACAAAACAAACAAACAAATAGTAACAGACCCTCCAAGCATCCCTGTTTTCCAAGGACAGTCCTGGATTTACAGAAGCCATCCTGGTTTCTGAGATGATCCCCAAAATACCCCACTTTTCCTTAGGACATCCGTATTTTCATCAGAGAAATTTTGGAGGGCATGGAGTTATGAGACCCCCCGAGCCAAGGAGATAATTCACTATACAACCTTTAGAAGACATCTGAAGGCAGCCCTGTATAGGGAAGTTTTAAAAAAATGTTTAATGTTGTATTATGTTTTTATATATGTTGGAAGCCAACTAGTCAGATGGGCAGGGTATAAATAATAAAACCGTTGTTGTTGTTGTCAATGTTTTGTTGTTGTCAATGTTTTGATCATACAAGTATTTCTTCCTCTTCTTCAGAAGCTTGAGTCCATAACTGTCTTCTTGTGCATTCCTTTTTAAATACCCAGCTCCCTTCTCAGGTGCCTTGAGCTGGAGCTGTGTGCAAATGACCCATCAAAATTATCTACCCCATACAGTACATGGATAGAGAAACCGAATATAAGAAAAGTGCAATTGGATCAGGCCAAACACTCTTCTTTGCAATGAGCTAATGTCATTTCCAGCAGTCTCTCTCTCTCTCTCTCTCTCTCTCTCTCTCTCTCAGTGTGCCAGTGTGGTGTAGTGGTTAAGAGCGGTAGTCTCGTAATCTGGGGAACCGGGTTCGCGTCTCCGCTCCTCCACATGCAGCTGCTGGGTGACCTTGGGCTAGTCACACTTCTTTGAAGTCTCTCAGCCCCACTCACCTCACAGAGTGTTTGTTGTGGGAGAGGAAGAGAAAGGAGAATGTTAGCCGCTTTGAGACTCCTGAAGGGGAGTGAAAGGTGGGATATCAAATCCAAACTACTACTACTACTACTACTACTACTACTACTACTACTCTTCTTCTTCTTCTTCTTCTTCTTCTTCTTCTTCTTCTTCTTCTTCTTCTTCTTCTTCTTCTTCTTCTCCCCTCTCTCTCTCTCTCTCTCTCTCTCTCTCTCTCTCTTTCTCTCTCTCTCTCTCTGTTGTGTATGTTGTGTGTGTGTAAGTAGCTGCCCCCATCCCTCCACCCCCTGCAAAAAATGGTGAATAGTATTCTGAGAAAATTCTTCAGCATGGTACCCTCCCCCCTTTTCACCCCCAGAAATTTTCTCAGGGGGGGGGAAAAGTCTTTGAGAAATTTCAGCTCAGCAACACCTGTAACTCATGCTGAACAGTAGATGCACGGTGTTAATGCTGTTGACCAGCAGAGCTGTCAGGCTTTAATAATTTGATGAAGAAACCCACTTGGGCATGGAGAGGAGGGATGGCTAATTGTGGCAACGAGGGAGAGGGAGAGCTTTGATTAGTTACATTAACCATGGCTTTGCTCAGGCTCTGCCTCAAAGTATATTTGTAAACGCGGGAGACTAATTTAAAATGGCAAAGGCACACGGACCTTTTGCATGGCTTCCGTAGGTCTGACTAGGTGCCGATGCAAAGCATCTTGGTGGACAGAGGAGCCCTTCTGCAACTACGAGGTGATAACAAAGGAATATAGTAACATTGCAGGTTTTCATCTCAAAATGCAGATTCCAAAGGTCATTCGAAGTGCTGATTTGAAAATAGAGCCTGCTGGTTTTGTGCATAATGCACAAAGTTACCTGTCTTTTTCTTCTTCTTCTTTGGCGATCACTCATAGCTGAGTAAGAATGTCTTCCATGAACACAGTCTTAACAGTGAGTCCATAAGTGACTGTGGAGGCCAATTCTGGATTCCCACGTCCTTCCACAGTGGGGACATAGGTTTCTGGGTGGGAGTTGATCACGGTGAGGGTTTGCCAAACATGCCTTCTTTTTAGCACGTTTCCCCCTTTCATCCTGAGTTCGAGCGTCTTCAAAGTCCATGACACCTTTGGTAAAGGCTGTTCTCCAGTTGGAGCACTCACAGGCCAGTGTTTCCCTATTGTCAGTGTTTATACTACATTTTTAAAGATTTGCCTTGAGACAGTCTTGAAACCTCTTTTGTTGATCACCAGCATTACACTTTCAATTTTTAAGTTCGGAATAGAGTAGTTGCTTTGGAAGATGACACTCAGGCATCTGAACGACATGACCAGTCCAACGAAGTTGATGTTGAAGAATCATTGCTTCAGCACTGGTGATCTTTACTTCTTCCAGTACACTGGTTCGCCTTGCTTCCCAAGTGATATGTAACATTTTTTGGAGACACCGTTGATGGAATCTTTCGAGGAGTTGGAGATGGCGTTTATAAGTGGTCCATGTTTCACAAGCATACATTGAGGTTGGTAGTACAATAGCTTTGTAAACAAGCATTTTGGTTTCCCTACAAATGTCCCGGTCCTCAAACACTCTGCACTTCAATTCGGAGAAAGCTGCACTCGCAGAGCTCAGGCGATGCTGGATTTCAGCATCAATATTGGCCCTTGTGGAAAGATAACTACCCAGGTAGGAGAAGTGATCAACATTTTCCAACATTACACCATTGAGCTGGATTTTTGGTGCTGCGGAGGGGTTGCTTTGTGCTTGTTGGTGCAGCACTTTAGTTTTTTGGATGTTGAGTGATAGGCCAAGCTTTTTGTAAGCTTCTGCAAAGGTATTAGGATGGTTTGGAGATCATCTTCTGAGTGTGTGCACATTGTCAGCATACTGAAGCTCTATGGGATCTATACTTGGGAAAATTCACCAATACATTCATTGATAGTTTGGATGGCCCTCTGTCATGGATGCTTTAGCTGAGATTCCTGCACTGCCATGGGTTGGACTAGATGACCCCTGGGGTCCCTTCCAACTCTACAACTCTCATGGTAATTTTACTCACCATGCATGCATTTTTGCATTTTAAAAAGTCCTCAGATGTCGCATCAAAATGCAGCTTTCCTTCTTCTAGCGAATAAATATGAAACTGGGAAGCGTTGATATGCAGTCCCCACCGCCACACACCCCTAGAAAGAAAACAAAGACATAATGAGATCAGAGACAAAATATGTGAGTATTTTTGCCCTTATTATAAAGAGCCCCACAGCTGTGAACTGCCTAATGCCAGCAAAATAAACCAGATGGAGTACATCAGTGGAGCCAGTCCAAGTTGTGAAGGATAGCGCAGAATGTCCTCCTACCATAATGGATTGTTTGAAGATGGAGCCAGTACAAACTGGGAACAAAAGCCTGCCAGGGCACAGTCAAGTAGCCTTACACGTGAAAATAAGGTGCTAGTATGAGAGTGAAGGTAAGAGTAGGCCTGCTTGGCCTCTTAGTCTAGTGCTGAGTGCTGAATATCTTGATGAAGATGGCGCCTGGGATGAAAAGCACTTTTAATGGTGTATGTGCCGTACTGAGGATATAGAGATACAGAACTTGCCAATGCAGCTTAAGCCTAGACTGTCACTACACAAAGCATCAGCCATACTGCTGTAGTACCATTTTCTGCGAGGGCATCTGGGTGGAGAGGGAGCCGATCTTGGGTCATTTCCTAGACCTCCTGAAACATCTCAAAAAATGTTGGTTGCTCTTATTATACATTGGCAAGGGGAAAGGTGGCCACATTAAGGGCAATGAAAGATTCCAGACCCTCCATGTGTCCCTACTTTCCAGGGACGGTCCCAGATTTACAGAAGCCATCCCGGTTTCTGATTTGATCCAAATGTCCCAGTTTTCCTTAAGACGTCCCTATTTTCACTGGAGAAATGTTGGAGAGTATATGACAGGGGTAGGCAACCTAAGGCCCAGGGACTGGATGCGGCCCAATCACCTTCTCAATCCAGCCCGCGGACAGTCCGGGAATCAGCATGTTTTTACATGAGTAGAATGTGTCCTTTTATTTTAAATGCATCTCTGGGTTATTTGTGGGGCATAGGAATTTGTTCATCCCCCCCCCAATATAGTCTGGCCCACCACATGGTCTAAGGGATGGTGGACCAGCCCATGGCTGAAAAAGGTTGCTGACCCCAGTATATGACCACCAAGCCTTGGAGATAAGTAACTATACAACCTTTAGAAGACATCTGAAGGCAGCCCTGTCCAGGGAAGTTGTTTAAAAAATGTTTAGTGTTTTATTATGTTTTTATGTATCTTGAGTTATTGAATAGGACATTTCTATTTTCACTGGAGAAATGTTGGAGGGTATGAGATTCCTGCCTGCCTAGGTTTGGGCTTGACCACCCCTGTGTACTTGTGTGTGTGTGTGTGTGTGTGTGTGTGTGTGTGTGTACCAGCATCATTTGTATGTGCTTCAATGATAAATGCTCAGCTTAGACATAATTGTTAGATTACCAAGCCAGCCAACCCTATATATAATATGCACAATATAACTACGCTATCAACCCAACTCTAAACCGACACCATTATGGAATCTTTGAAAGTGGAACATGACAAAGACAACAGTTCACTTCTCTTTTGTATCATTGAGGGATTGGTTCAACGCATATGAGGAATTTTCAGGGTTCTTATTGTGTCCTTAAAGCTCCCGACAGCTTATGTAAGGCTCCAAAGTAATTGTCCATCCTCTCACTGACCAATGCCTGGGCTGAGAGTGCATCTGAGCACATACAATGTGCATTTCTTTAATCACTGTGGAGCCACAGTCAACTTGCAACTTCTGAACATGGAAGGTTTAGGTTGCATAAAGTTAAATATTCATGAATAAAAATATTTGAATGAAAAGGAAAGGAGTTTTTAACTACCCCCCTCTCTCTTTCTCTGTCTCTCTCTCTCTCTAACACACACACACACCTACATACCTTCAACATTCAAACCAACTGAAAATCAAAACATACGTTTTAAAACTCACACCTTGAAACCTGAATTTTATAAGCAAATTTGAAATCGAAGAACCAGATCAGAATTGTTTTCATCCAATCTGTTTCAATCCTAGTAGCAGCATTGTTTTGGGTGGCCCAGCCTCAGATTTCTACCCACCGTGGCGGATGGAAAAATGACAAGCAATATTATATCTGCATTTTAGCAGAGAAAAATAGACCATGTCTTTTCCAATCTGGCCCAACATTTGGAGGGCTGTAAATGTGTGCAGTTACTCTGCGTTGTCCATCATGCCATCGCTGCCTCCACTAGGTGGAAACAGAATGTTCACTTTCCACCTAGATGTGCAGTTCACTTCTTTAACGCAATTTTTCACCAATGTGCGCTAAGCTGTACGTGTGCATTCAGTGCTCCATCTCCCATATGAAACTATTGGGAAGCAGAAATGGGACTATGCTGGATGGCAGAAGAGGGCACTTGCTGCCTCCATGTACTGGACCAGGTAAGGGAAGATATATAGAATATTCCAACCTAGGATACATCTGTAAGTGTAAAAGAGCTACACACTGGGTATTTCAAATACAGTGGTACCTTGGTTTACAAACTTAATCCATTCCGGAATTCCGTTCTTAAACCAAAGCATTCTTAAACCAAGGCGTGCTTTCCCATAGCAGCAGGGGACTCAATTTACAAATGGAACACACTCAACAGGAAGCGGAACATGTTCTGCTTCCAAGGCAAAGTTCACAACCCAAAACACCTACTTCTGGGTTTGCAGCGTTCTTAATCCAAGTTGTTCATAAACTAAGCTGTTCTTAAACCAAGGTACCACTGTATTATTTATTATATTCACTCTGGATCTTGGACTAGGGTGCTCTTGCAATGCAAAAAAACTCATTGGATGGGGCAGACAGAGTAATCGTTGGAGCACATAGCAAACTGGGTCAACGGCTCACCAAAATCCAGCAGTCATTTGTTAGAGGGGAACAGACAGCAACACTGTTAGGTAACTTAGGCTTCCTGTTTACACCCCACTTTTCTGCTTCAAAAGAAAAACCTAAACTGGCTAACACAGGCAGTATGAAATAGTGGTGTGTATCAGATTCAGAGGACTCCAAAATCCTGAGCTGGAACAAGATGCCCCAGAGGGATTTTGTCCAAGTTCACATGGGATGCATACAAGGCTGCGTGAGCCAAACCAGGGAACCCTCAAAGCGTTTCACAGCACTTGGGCTATCCAGGCATTAAATGTTGTGGACAAGCATCTGCCGAAAGCAGAACTACCGTATTGGTCCGAATATAAGCTGCACCATTTTTTCCCCAAATTCCGACCGTGTAAAGTTAAACTGTGGCTTAAATTCACGACTTTACAAAAATTGGCATAAGGTAAAACGGAACCAAAAAATGTTTTATTGCCGATTTGCGAGCTTGAGACTGTTGTGCAATTAATTCTAACCCACTTGCGGGTCCTCTCTAGTACCTGTAGGATTTTCTTCTACATTTGCCATTTATGGGTGTGAGTGCCTGTGGAATTTAAGGGAGCGGCTTATATTCGGGTATTGTCTCTCCCCCCTCCCTTGAATTTTAGAGGTGCAGCTTATATTCGGGTGTGGCTTATATTCGGGCCAATACAGTATGTCTCTAAACTGACCATGTAAGGAAAATGCCTGGGCATGAGAGCAGCTTAGTAAAACAAAAACTTATATTTCTAGTTCAAGGGAAATGCCCAAGTCAGGGGCAGAAAAGGGGAGCTCCTTTGTGACTGACAGGTCCAATTTGTAATCAGGGGTCCCCATTATTTCAGCACTCTCTAACCCCAATCCTTTGTGGGTGGCAGTGGATTTTCAAGTATGAAACTGGATGTCTCCAGACTTAAAGCAGATGCCAAGACAGAGGGCAGATGGAGAACTTTGTTGTGACTTTCTTAAGTCAAGCTTATAATAAGTAGAAATTATTACACCTGGAAAGATAATTCCTTTTCGTTCTCCCTAGTATGGTGTAGTGGTTAGGAGCGATAGACTCGTAATCTGGGGAACTGGGTTCGCGTCTCCGCTCCTCCACATGCAGCTGCTGGGTGACCTTGGGCTAATCACACTTCTTTGAAGTCTCTCAGCCCCACTCACCTCAGAGAGTGTTTGTTGTGGGGGAGGAAGGGAAAGGAGAATGTTAGCTGCTTTGAGACTCCTACGGGTAGTGATAAAGCGGGATATCAAATCCAAACTCTTCTTCTTCTACCCCAAAATTAATTTTGTGGGTGCCTGGAACAAAAGACCCTGGACCTATTGAATCTCTGTCAAGTCTGCAAGCAAATGATGTGGCGTATATTATGAAGGTGTCCCAAGGCTGTGACAGATGAGTCTGGCCTGATTCAGGGCATGTCAGATCAAGCGACAGCGAGAGACATTTTTGTGTGTGCTAGAGTTCGCTTAAAGAAAAAATAATCACCCAGAGAAGTTTGCTATTTCTTTCGGAAGGTCTCAAATCCCATCCCTCCCTTTTGGCATTCTCCTTTAGTTCTTGGTCAGGAGATGGATCAGTGTGGCAAAGACACTGTAACCATTTTGGGTCTCAATGCCCAATTTCATTGGCTTGGTGAACTTACATTGAGCCTGGAGCAAAGCTTTTTTTTCCAGCCAGAACTCACCAGAACTCAGTTCTGGCACCTCTCGGGCAGGTGTCACTGCCATTATAAGAGAACAAGGGAGATGTTCAAGGTGAGTTCTGGCACCTATTTTTCTAGAAAAATAGCACAGGCCTGGAGTTTGTGGAAGTTTCAGGGCACCAGCGTTCCCAAGATTCAAGCTGGATATCAAATCCTGTAAAAAATTAGAACATTCCTGTCCTCAGTGGAGCTGAGTTTATGAGGGAGGAAAACAACTATGCTGCGATGACATTTATGACCACAGAGATACCTGCTTCTACTGCAACCGCTGACAGCCAGTGGCTTTTGGCATTGCCTCATAGTTGCCAAAGCAGAACCTGGGATCCTTTGGAGACTCTCAGCCACCGTAGTCCTATTTTGTCAGCTGGTCTCTCCACAATACTGGACAGTCACTTGTCCAACCACCTTCTACTTCTTGCCAATTTAGTGGTCAACCATTCATTCAGCAGGAATGGACAGCCACCGCTCCTGTCTAAGCACTTCCATTCATTTGCCCAAACATCTATCAGATGGAGGTGCCCACAGTGGTTTGGGTCCAAAAGATTCACACAAAGCCTGCACATAGCTCAGTTGGTTAAAAGGTGGTGCTGAGAACGTCAAGGTTGCAGGTTTGATCCCCATATGGGGCAGCTGTGTATTCCTGCATTGTAGGGAGTTGGACTAGATCAGGCATGTCCAACAGGTCAATTGTGATCTATTGGTCGGTCGTGGGGTGTCCATGGTTGATCCTGGCCGATAATAATAATAATAATAATAATAATAATAATAATAATAATAATAATAAAATTTATTATTTATTATTTATACCCTGCCCATTTGGCTGGGTTTCCCCAGCCACTCTGGGCGGCTTCCAACAAAGTATTAAAATACAGTGGTCTGTTAAACATTAGAAGCTTCCCTAAATAGGGCTGCCTTCAGATGTCTTCTAAAAGTCTGGTAGTTGTTCTTCTCTTTGACATCTGGTGGGAGGGCGTTCCACAGGGCAGGTGTAAAAACAACAACCCAATATTAAACTTCAGAAATGAGTTGCTCATGTTTTGGACACTAGGAAGTTCTTTGGAAAATGTCACCCTTTACTGATAAAGAATGGATATTAGGATGAGATCCAGCCACTAGTCACATATCTGGTCACCTTTGAGATTTTACTAATTGTCTTGATTCCTGTATGTGGTCGAAAGAATGCGAGAAATACAAATTTGCAAAATCGAATTTTGTAAAAAATAATAATGCATGGACACATTGGGGTAAATTGGATCTACAATTTATTAATGAAAATAAACATAGACGTTGAATCTTTCTTGGGCTAAGGGGAAGTTTCTGATCACACCTAAAGCCTAATAATGATGATGATGATGAAAAAAACATGCACACATAGATGCAGTGGCGTAGCATGGGTTGTCAGCACCCGGGGCAAGGCAAGTAATTTGCGCCCCCTAACCCGTGGATTTTAGCAGGGGGCAGAGAGCTGCGAGTGCGAGCGCGCGCCCCCCCAGATGTTGCGCCCGGTGCGGCCGGCCCCCTGCACCCCCCACGCTACGCCACTGCATAGATGTATCCAACTCTCCAACTGTTTAACTTCATCCCCCAAAGCTGTGATCCTCCACTTCTCCTGAGATCATAGCATAGCATTCCTAGAGTTGGAAGGGGTCACAAGGATCATCTAGTCCAACCCCCTGCAATGCAGGAATCTTTTGTTGAATGTGGGGGTCAACCCATGACCCTGAGATTAAGAGTCTCATGCTCTGCCTACTGAGCTATCCCAGATACCTACCTATATGATGCTTCTGTAAGTCAGGTGGCTAGACCATATGAAGCTCCTGTAAGTCAGCTGACTGCCTGACTGAGTCACGTGACACTTCTGCCCGTCAGCTACCCTCGTGCCTGACAGGATTTTAAACTGTTTTGTTTGACAGAAGTGCTGTATAAATTATGAGTAATAAAAATGTGGCAAAACAAGAAGAGGAACATAAAAACTGTACAACCAAAAAGAGGCTGCACCTGTGTATTACGCAGTGTGTAACAATTTCAGATCCCAGTTTTTGATTTATTTATTTTTGTCACAGAATTTTGGACTGGACACACTCAAGGACCCCTGCACAATTCAGAATGGGCTTTTCAGATCCTTTGGTGTGGAAGGTCTCGTTTTAAGCATCAGGTATATTATTTGTGTCAAATATCTTTTTATAGCCTGTTCCCCCACTGGATGCTTTATCTTCAGTTTTCTAATTATGGGCATTTTCAGCAATTGTCCTACATGTCCTTTTTTGCAACTACACCCCTGTCTGCTTCAGATTATAGCACCGCTACCTCAAGCATGGCCATCGATCAAACCCTACCTTTTCCTGCGTGCATTCCTTTACTCTAGCCAGGTTCTTTTCAGCAGGAGGGGGGAAAATGGAGAAGAAACAGGCCCTTTAATTCATCCAGGTCTCTCAAAGGGAGCTTTTGTTTGGAAGGCAATCTTCCTTATTTGTTTCCTGGTTGTTATTTTTGTTAGCAGGTGTATATTATTCCCCCTAGTAAGTTTTCAGTGTACCATTTTTAAAGGTCTTGTTTGGTACCCGACGCTGCCTGCAATAAAGCCAACATGAGTGATTAATAGCAAAGTCTCTGCCATTTTATTATTAATAGCAGTGTGTTGACTCAATTAAATCCAGCCTGCTTTTTTTGGCAGGCCTTTGCAATTATACATATCATTATGGGCAACAGCCCAAATGCATCCTGGGAGGAGACCAGAACTCCACATTAACTTTTTCTGGCGCTCTCAGGACATGTTGGCGACTGTGCCATGTGTCTCTAACCAAGCCAAGATGCCTATCTCAAGGATGTAAGAGGAGAGCTGGGAATGGGATACTGTAATATCGTCTCCGCATCTCGGGCTTCCACTTTAATTCGGCGCCTTTGATAAATCCGAATGGAAAAATGGGGCTGAGCTTCTCCAGGAATGGCATTCTGAGACTTTGGCCACTCTTCCCTCCTGCCTTTCTGCTCCTCCAGCTAAGAAAGGGGCAGGGGAGATTCCCTGCTGGCGGAATCATGGAATCACCGAATTTTAGAGTTGGAAGAGACCATGAAGGACATGTAGTCCAAACCCCTGAAATGCAGGAATCTTTTGCCCAATGCGGGGCTTGAACCCGTGACCCTGAGATTAAGAGTCTCACGACCTACCAAGCTATCCCAGGGGGAAACTGGCTTGTACTAAGTCAGACCTTTGGTCCACCTGCTTGAGTTGTTGTCCACACTGACTATCTCCCTGGGGTTTCAAATAGGAGTCTCTCCCAGCCTTACTTGAAGAAACCAGGCCTTGTACCTGAGATTTCTGCATGCATGACATCCATTCAGCCACTGAGTCACAGCCCTGTCATGACCTGAGCAAGATTGATCCTACTTGAGAGGACCTATAAAGGCAGCCTTGCAGCTGCCTTCTTCATTATAAATGCATAGAATTGTAGAGTTGCAAGAGACTTTGAGTATCATCTAGTCCAGGCTTGTCCAACTCCCAAGACACTGCGATCTACTCCCGCTATAAAAAAAACTGGTAGTGATCTACCCATTGGATTGACCAAAGTTGTTGACCTTTTTTTGGGAAGCTTTTGGGGGGGATCCAAAGTTATTGAGGGTTTTTTGGGGTGGGAGATTGCTCAGGATCATTTGAGTGGTGCATGCTCTAGTTATCTCTCGCTTGGATTACTGCAATGCGCTCTATGTGGGGCTGAAATAAGATTTTTGTGTGTGTGTTTTATAAGTATGCATTATATTTATAATATTGTATTAATAATATTTTGTTTTAAATATTAGGGCTGGTTGCAGATCCAGGCGAAGAGTTAATAAAACCATGGTCCTGTTGTATCCTACATCTTTATTTCCAGTGTGTGCCCATAGTTAAAGGGAAAAGAAAAACCTTCAGAGATGAAATTGTTTATTCTAGAGTCGCCTTCCATGACCTGGATCTATATTCCATAGTCACCTGGGGAAGGCATTCTTTGGGTAAGTGAGGCTCCAGAGACTCGTATGAGAAGGTTAAATATAGAGGAGTGTGCAGTTAGTCCTCCTCTTTGTGGCAGGACGGAATACAACAGAGAATGGAAGAAAATTCTTCTATGATCTAGCAATTCAAGTGCCTGGAATTTTCCTTACATGGTAAAACAGGGCGGATAGTTAGCTGTAATTTTTAACATTTTTAGGCAGTCGGTGGTGGCAACTACCAGAAAATTCTTACTCTATCAGGGAGACTCAAGGCCAACTTAACTACAGAGCAAATGTCACCCTAATTTCTGTCCTGTGCCATTTACCAATATTTAATGACCAATGATAAGACGTGGAAATGGATTAAAGTAGGTTTTTGAAATGTAGTACTATCATCATCATCATCATCATCATCATCATTATTTATATACTGCCCTATAACCGAGGGTCTCAGGGATAATCATCAAATCAAGATATCAATCCACAAAATACATAATAAAAATAATAAATAATAATTTTTTATTTATTTCCCCCCCTCCCCAGCTGAAGCCAGGCTCAGGGCAGCTAACAACAATAAAATAATACAACATTCTAAAATCAGTTCATTATAAAAATAATTCAAATCAAAATAATGGCAACCATTGGGCTAGAGTTCTGTGAGGGTTACCAAAGGAGGGGGTCAGGCTGTGCCCTGGCCAAAGGCCTGGTGAAACAGCTCTGTCTTGCAGGCCCAGCGGAAAGATGTCAAGTCCCGCAGGGCACTAGTCCCTTGTGACAGAGCGTTCCACCAGATCGGAGCCACAGCCGAAAAAGCCCTGGCTCTGGTTGAGGCCAGCCTAACCTCTCTGTGGCCTGGGACCTCCAATACGTTTTTGTTTGAAGACCGTAAGTTCCTCTGTGGGACATACCAGGAGAGGCGGTTCTGTAGGTACGAGGGTCCTAGACCGTATAGGGCTTTAAAGGTTAAAACCAGCACGGGGACAGAATGGGGTGGAATCCTTAATTGGGAGCACCGCCATTCTAGGAGATGTGTTCTTTGTTCTCTCGCTGTGATTATTAAAGTTTCTAACTGGTAAGAAGACTCATTTTACTTTGTACTGCTTATCTACTGCCATGGGGGAGGGAAGTCGATTTCCTGAAGCCTCACACCAAGCTTTTGAACTTGGAGGTTCCACATTGCCATCAGGGCCAGAAGCCATTAAACAGCCTTATCCTTCATCAATTTTCCTGCTTGGCAGGGGGTTGGACTCGATGGCCCTTGTGGTCTCTTCCAACTCTATGATTCTATGATTCTATGAATTTGCCAAATCCCCTCTTAAAGCCATCAAAACAGACAGCAATCGCCACATCTCGTGGCAACGAATTCCCTAAATTATGTAAGTGTTGTATGAGGAAGTTCTTCCATAAAGCAACTGAACGGAGAAGTCTGTCCTCCGTTTACTGGCAATCAGTTCGCTGGATTACACTGAATTCTTTTATTATTACCAGGGGAGTAAAACCTTCTGTCTGCCCACTGCCTCCATCCCTGAACTCATGTCCTCCCCTCCAGTAATCTTAAAAAAACAAACTCCAAATCCCCAAATTCTCTGGCCTTTCCTTATGAGGAAAGTGCTTGAGCTTCTTCAAAATTCTGGCTCTTCTTCACTTTTAACAGGTTTACATTACCCTTTTTTCCAGATGTGGTGACCAGAATTGCACGCCTTTCCCTGATGCGGCTGTACCTTCGATGCAGGTGGCTTACAGGAGGGTAAGAAGTAGACCACTCCAAAGAGGTGTATTAGGGGCCAGTACTTTTTATTTGGTTACAAATTAGCTGGAGAGAAGTGCACTGCTCAAGTTTATGAAGGACACCAAAATATTACTAATGGTGATAAACTGAGCTCCAAAAAGACCTCACCAAATGGAAGGAAGGAAGGAAATGAGGTGAAAATGGGAGATAGCATCCTAATTTCAGATATACATTGGTGTTTGAATGGGTGCTAACTGTTTAGCACTTTAGTGTGAATTCCTCCCAATAAACACATTTTTGTATGTAGTTTTGAGAAATATGTTTTTGAAAGCAATTTCCCATAATATAATGCATTTTGTATGTTATTTTCACTAATACATGTATTTATATGACTTTTTCACCCAAACAAAATGCATTTTTTTTTTACGCATTGCATGGCTGGAGAACTGCATTGCAAAATTCGGAAAGGGTGGGTGTATTTTATAATAATAATAATAATAATAATAATAATAATAATAATAATAATAATTTATTTGTACCCTGCCCATCTGGCTGGGTTTCCCCAGCCACTCTGGGCGGCTTCCACAAAGACCAAAAATACACTAATATGTCATACATTAAAAACTTCCCTAAAAAGGGCTACCTTAAGATGTCTTCTGAATGTCAGGCAGTTGTTTATCTCTTTGACATCTGATGGGAGGGTGTTCCACAGGGCAGGTGCCACTACCGAGAAGGCCCTCTGCCTGGTTCCCTGTAGCTTTGCTTCTCGCAATGAGGGAAGCGCCAGAAGGCCCTTGGCGCTGGACCTCTGTGTCCGGGCAGAACGATGGGGGTGGAGACGATGGGGGTGCAATGCTTTGGAACATGCAGATTTGGTTAGTTCACCTCTAAATGCCAGCAGTATCAAATTTATCCTCCATCCCTATCTGGAAATAAGCCCCATTAAATTCAATGGGACTTCTGAATAGACATAGGACTGCACTGTAAGACATCAGGATTTGCGAATGAGAGAATTCCATTTCCATTTTCTTTGACATCCCCAGTGTTTTTATTTGCAGTACAGTCAAAGATGTGAAAAAATGTTGACACTATCTAGTAAAGGAATGGTACTAGTAAGAACAATATACACTGTAACCCTAAAGCCATGCGATATCCTCAGTAAAAATGCAAACAAATAATTTCTAAAAGCAATAACAAAAAACAAAACATAGTGCCACCAACCTATATAGACACACCAAAAAACCCCTACCTAACAGAAATAAAACTAAAAGATATGGCACATTAAAACTGCACCCTCCAAAAAACCTTAAAGTCACACATTAAAATAAAAGTGTCTGTAATTTTTGGTAGAGGAGATACAAAGGAAGAGCCTTCAAGCCAAGATCTGGTACAGCAGAACTGTCAGTGCTAAGGGGGGCATAGATATAGTGCAATATAGCATATTAGAATATATTAGCATATTAAAAATCTGGTGGGCATGGAGATAACCCATAGACAGGAAATTGCGTATTGGTTGTGTTGGTCTGTGTGTCAAAGACAGCACAGGGCCCAAAACATTACAAGTCAGCTCCTTCAAAGGTGGCAATTCCAAGCTTATAAAGTAATTTAATACCGCTGGGACATACCGGTACTTTCACCCACCTGATCAAAACAGTGAAAATAAATGGGAAACGGGAAGAGAAAGTAAGGAAAGCAACCCAAGAAGGAAACATTGCAATGATGAATGACTTTAGACACCCTCACATCAGCAGGGCAGATGTCTTTTGGATCCCAATTAAGTCAGAATGCCAATATACCCTTCATGACAGTGCCTTGGAACCAGGGGTGCCAACTTGAATAAAATATTGGGGGGCAGGTAAGCCCTGCCCCACACAATCGATCACAAGGCATTGTGAACACACCCCATTTGAATGGCAACGCCCATCAACTTTGAGTGGCCCAGGCAAAGGGCCTTCTCGGTAGTGGCACCCGCCCTGTGGAATGCCCTCCCACCAGATGCCAAGGAAATAAACAACTCTCTGACTTTTAGAAGACATCTGAAGGCAGCCCTGTTTAAGGAAGGTTTTAATGTTTGATGTTGTTCCTTTTTTATTATTGTTATTGGTGTTCTGTTGGGAGCTGCCCAGAGTGGCTGGGGAAACCCAGCCATATGGGCAGGGTATTAATCATCTCCACACCATCACCACCATCATTAAAAACTGAGGGTACTATTAAAAATGAAGTTGAAGGGAAAGTTGAGAGCAGGGCCAGATTTAGGTTTGATGAGGCCCTAAGCTAGTGAAGGTGATGGTGCCCTTTATATGTCCAGCTGTCCTTTGTCAACAACAAATTGTCACTGTTTTTTGTGTTGAATATATGCTATATGGTAATTTATGGACCTAATAGGTATCTAAAGCCATTTGCACATAACAAAATTTGTATTTTATCAAAGTAATTGTTGAACTGAAATACAATTAAGAAGAAGTATATTAATAGTGAAATTTGGGAGGGGTCCCCAAAAGAGAGAGGGGTCCCCCCTAAGCTATAATTTGTTTAGCACAGGGGTCTGCAACCCGCGGCTCCGGAGCCGCATGTGGCTCTTTTAAATCTTTGCCGCGGCCCCGGGGCGGATACTAGCGAGGGGAGGAGGCGCATTGTGCACCCCGACACTCCCCACTGTGGCGGGTGCTGTACTGGCTGTGACGTCGCATGGGGGCGGTGTGTGCGACGTCACCTTCCCGCCCGCCCGCCCGCTACATTGTAAGGGGCATGTACGCTGGTCACTGCATTGAAAGGGGGCATGTACGCTGGTCACTGTTTTGAAGGGGAGTGAAGAACACACACACAAAAAAAGGTAACTTGTTAATTTAATGTTTATTTCTATGAGGAGGAGTAATTCTGAGGGGTCAAACAAAGAAATAATAAAAAAAGTGACAAAAAAGTTATTTTTATAATGACGAGTTTTGCGGCTCCCAGTTTTTTTTCCTTCGGAAACGGGTCCAAGTGGCTCTTTTTGTCTTAAAGGTTGCAGACCCCTGGTTTAGCATATACATAAATCTGGCACTGGTTGAGAGAGTCAAATTTCTCCAGAATGTTTAGGGGTAATTTGAAAAAATATATAAGAATAAAAGTTCAGCTAGAACGTATGCTACAGGTCAGGAAAAGTGTCGTCAAGTTCAAGAAGCCAGTAATTTAACAAGCAGAGTACAATATGACTATTTTCAGTTCCGATCCTAATTATCCCTAGCATGGAATTTGCCCTTTTCACAGATAAATTTCCACCATGACCCCAAGACTTTTTGCCTGACCTCTCCATCATGGAGATAGAAGGGAATCTTGCCAGTCACAGCACAGTTCTCTCCTCCTGTCTCTAAAAGACCTCTCAGGACACCTGTTAAATCTTGATGATTGTGGTATCTGCACTCATTTCCTCTGCTGGCCGGGGGCAACTGTATACAAAAAGAGAAAATAAATAATACCTCTGTCCCAGGGAGCGAACACACCCCAAAGGAGAGGAGAACCACAAAGCTAGGTGCATAAGCCCTTCGAAGAGCAGAGTCAGCAGGAACACTTAATAAGATGGGGGGCAATACAAGTGTGTTGTATATATTAGAGAAGGGGGCACACTACCTGAGAAACAGTCCATCGTTTCCTTTTAGTTCTTTCCTGTCCTGTAAATTTCCATGTACAAAGGAATACATTTTCTGTGCAGGCAAGCAAGTAATCTACATGCAGCAAAACCCTCTTGAAACTACATGGCTGAACAGAATAAATCATTTAAAGGGATAAAAGGCCCCTTTCTCACCACTGTCTTTCCGGGAGATTTCTTGAATAGGAGTGCAAATATTTATCCTTTTAAGAAACAAAACAAAACAGCCTTTCCCTGTGCACCAGGTGATTCTTTCTTCCTTTTTAAAAAGTCCCCTGCTTTCTACAGCCCTGATTTTTCCCTCTCCCTCTATAAGTGGGATGCCTGAACCTCGGGAGAAATCCACTCCATTGTTAGAAATAGCCGAAATTGGCTTGCAACTAGTAAAGATGCCAAGATTTTGCACCTTGCTCTGTGACCTAAAGCAAAAATGACATGAACATTGACAAATTTGACAAGGAAATTTGTGCAAAAAACAACTTCTATTTGGCTAGCCAAGCAGCAAATATGTCGGATGATATGCTTTATTAAGCAATCCATTTTTCAGCAATAGCTGAGCCATCTGCAAAGGTTAGCGTGCATCAGGCTTTCCACAGAATTTCATCTGCGTCTGCAGCTAGGTGCGACACACAACCACATTTTTCATGTACATACAATTTTGGATGCAAATCGAATACTTGATGAAAGAGGTGACCTTCCAGATTGACTTCACCATATAGTAAAGTCACAAGAAGAGAAGCAGCCAAAAGAGAAAGGCAATCCACACAATTTCTATGGGGGGGGGGGAGGAATGAATGGTGGTGTTGGGGAACTGTGGAAGCAGAAATATAAAAAGAGGGACTCGGAGAATATAAAAGGAATGTGCTAGAAAAGAAAACCTAGCAATTTAGGGGCTGGTGTGATGGGGGTGATTATTGCTGCCTGGTAAAATAATAATAATCATCAGAATTTTGAGTCAGATTTAAGGTTTAGGAATGGACTGTGAATGTGATTTTGCTTGCTTGTTTATTCTTGGCTGGATTTAAATGTGATGCATTTGCTTTCTGACTTACAGAGACCAAGATTGGTGTGCCTAAGTCCAGATTTCAAATTCTGACTGTTTAGTTTAACCTTCTGAGTTAATCGTACTTGATTTTAAATGACTGTGCTGTGTTTTGTGCCTTTGCTGTGCTATGTTCAGATCCTGGCAGCTGGATTTTCATGAGGAATACAAAAAACTGGGTGCCAACTGCTGTGCTTGTCAGCTGGGTGTAGGACAAACTTTAGAGTTAGTTTTTAGCTCTCATTCCACAAAGTGACTTTGGACACAAATTACCGGGAAGTTCAAGTTCAATGAATGGGAGTTGTGGTCTTGTATGAGCTGGCTTCTGGAACTATAATAACATCGAAATATATGCATTTGCTAGAGGTTACCCTGTTTATTTTTAAAGGAATCTCAAGGAGGCTCTCCCACATTTTCTAAATTCTAAGCCCAGATTTTAGATTAGATTAGATCGAATAGTTCATTAATGTATCAATCCAGTGAAGATAATTCTTTATTGTAACATTATAGTTTTGCAGGTTGCGCATAGTAATGTGTAACCACCGTAGGAATGTATTTCTCGTATCGCACACACAAGATATTAAGTTTTGGAGTTGCACAGAACTGCTCATTAGGCGAGAAATGAGCGGGATCATTTTGTTGGTGACTTCGGGCTTTGCCATCCTTGTCGCCTGTTCAGCAAGGCAGGCAACACACAAGCTGGGAGCAAACAGAGAGCTGACCAGAGAACTCCAGGCCAGAGGACTGACCCTTTTAAAATATCCACTCTTCTCAGGAAGGGGCAGAGCATGGGAAAAGTAGCCCGGCCTAAGTTTAGAGACCTCAGCTCAACCCTGTTGTTGTTTAGTTGTGTCCGACTCTTCGTAACCCCATGGACCAGAGCACGCCAGGCACTCCTGTCTTCCTTTTTTTTTTTTTACAGAATACAAAAAAATATATGAAAAGAAAAAGATGAAAAAAGAAAACATCAAAAATACATTAAAAATAAAAAATAAAAATAAAAATACAAAAAACAAAAAACGGATAGATAAAAAAGAATTAAAAACAAATCCATTTTTTGTAACTTTAAACTCATTAGCTTGTTTCCTTGACCTCCTCACACCTCCCCTTTTTGTATTCCCATTTAAATAATCAAATCAGCAAATCCTTACCCTCTTTCATTTATCTTAACTCTATATCATAACATATTATAACTCTATATTTTCATCCATTATCAATTCATTTTTGCATATTCTCATTAACTTTGTTGCTAATGCCACTTATTTTCAATCCAACATCATTTTTAACATTCATTGATTTTACAGTGTTTCTGCAAATAGTCTTTAAATTTCTTCCAATCTTCTTCCACCAACTCTTCTCCCAGGTCTCGGATTCTGCCAGTCATTTCCGCCAACTCCATATAGTCCATCACCTTCATCTGCCACTCTTCCAGGGTGGGTAAATCTTGTGTCTTCCAATACTTTGCAATGAGTATTCTTGCTGCTGTTGTTGCATACATGAAGAAAGTTCTATCCTTCTTTGGCACCAATTGGCCGACTATGCCTAGGAGAAAGGCCTCTGGTTTCTTCAGGAAGGTATATTTGAATACCTTTTTCATTTCATTATAGATCATCTCCCAGAAAGCCTTAATCTTTGGGCACGTCCACCAAAGGTGAAAGAATGTACCTTCATTTTCTTTACATTTCCAACATTTGTTATCGGGCAAATGATATATTTTTGCAAGCTTGACTGGTGTCATGTACCACCTGTATATCATTTTCATAATATTCTCTCTTAAGGCATTCCATGCCGTAAATTTCATACCAGTGGTCCACAACTGTTCCCAGTCAGCAAACATAATGTTATGACCAATATATTGTGCCCATTTAATCATAGCAGATTTAACCGTTTCATCCTGCGTATTCCATTTTAACAGCAAGTTATACATTCTTGAAAGTATCTTAGTTTTGGGATCTAACAATTCTGTTTCCAATTTTGATTTTTCCACCTGGAAGCCAATCTTTTTGTCCAAATTATAGGCCTCTCTTATTTGATAATAATGAAGCCAGTCTCGCACTTTATCTTTTAATTTCTCAAAACTCTGCAATTTCAATTTATCTCCTTCTTGTTCCAATATTTCCCAATATTTCGGCCATTTGGCCTCCATATTGAGCTTTTTCTGAGCCTTCGCTTCCATTGGTGACAACCACCTTGGGGTTTTATTTTCCAGTAAGTCTTTGTATCTTATCCAGACATTGAACAATGCTTTCCTGACAATATGGTTTTTAAATGCTTTATGTGCTTTAACCTTGTCGTACCACAAATATGCATGCCACCCAAAAACATTGTTAAAACCTTCTAGGTCCAAAATGTCCGTGTTCTCAAGAAGCAGCCAGTCTTTCAACCAGCAGAATGCTGCTGATTCATAGTAAAGTTTAAGGTCTGGCAGGGCAAATCCGCCTCTTTCCTTTGCATCAGTTAATATTTTAAATTTAATTCTGGGCTTCTTGCCCTGCCAGACAAATCTAGAAATGTCTCTCTGCCACTTCTTGAAACAGTCCATCTTGTCCAAAATTTGCAATGATTGAAACAGAAATAACATTTTTGGCAATACATTCATCTTTATAGCTGCAATTCTGCCCAACAAGGAAAGCTTCAAATTTGACCATATTTCTAAGTCTTTTTTCACTTCTGTCCAACATTTCTCATAATTATCTTTAAATAAATTTAAGTTCTTAGCCGTCATATTAACCCCCAGATATTTTACTTTCTTAACTAATGTTAAACCTGTCTCCTTCTGAAACCTCTCTTTCTCAATCGATGTTAAATTTTTCTCAAGAACTTTAGTTTTTGACTTGTTCAGCTTAAATCCTGCCACATGACCAAATTCTTGAATTAGTTCTAATACTCTTTTCGTACTAGATTCTGGCTCCTGTAACGTCAAAACTAGGTCATCTGCAAAAGCTTTCAATTTGTATTGTTTGGCTCCGACCTGGATACCTTTAATCAGACCTGGATACCTTTAATCAGACGGTCCCTTCTAATCATATTTAACAAAACCTCCAGGACCGAAATAAAAAGACCATCTGCAGTGATCATGGAGCCCAAGAAAGTAAAATCTCTCACTGCCTCCATTTCTTCCCCTTCTATTTGCCAGGAGGTGATGGGACCAGTGGCCATGATCTTCGTTTATTTGATGTTGAGGTTCAAACCTATCCAGCTCAAGCCTAGGCTTTGTCAAAACAAGGTGCCTGCTTGGAGCTGTCCAAACTCATTATACTACATGTACTCTTCCCTCTGTTCAGGAAATAAAGAGTAGGACCTCTTCGTTATGAAAGAGGATGAACTATTTTCCGCAATGCCAGTGTACCCTATCAGTTCCTTCCCATTCTCACTACTTGGCTGCACTAACCATGATAATAAGGAAGTTTTAGCACAGATCTTGAAATATATTGCGTCAGCCAGGGAAAGGTTTTGGAATGAAGTGCTGATAACCAGTGGTTAGCTGCATGTTCTGGGGCTTCTCATTTATTTTTACAAAGTGTTTATCCTTATTTTGCTGCTTTTGCTATTTTTTAACGCTTCTGCCCTATTTCATTGTTCCTGCAGTAGAGATGGGTGAAAAATTCTGGTTCCGTACTCTCCAACATTTCTTTTGCATGAAAATAGAGACATCCCCTCCAACATTTCTCCAATGAAAATAGGGGTGTCCTAAGGAAAAGTGGGACATTCCATGATCAAATCAGAAAACAGGAAGGCTTCTATAAATCTGGAACTGTCCCTGGAAAATAGAGACACTTGGAAGGTCTGTGGTTCTGCTTTGCAAAAGTCAGATTCCGGCGGATTCACATGGCCTCCAGCAACTCCAGAGGCTACCCCAGTACATGAGGCTTACCTAGGAGTTCTAGAGAAATTTGGTCCAGTTGGCATTTTAATGCATCCTTACCTAATTTGCACCTTGGAAGCAATATGCAAACCAGAATGCGGCTGTCCTGCGAAAGCTGCCCTTCTCCAAATTTTGCCATGCAATTCTCGGAACACAAAAATGCACACTAAAATGCATACACGAAGGAAAAGTGTGCATAGAAATGTATGCATTACTGAAAGTAACACAGAGCATTGTATTGGGGGAAATCGCTTGCAAAAATGTGTGCATTGGGCAAAATTGCATACCAAAGACATGCAATTTAGGAGAAATGTGCATTAACGCTTTGACAAATTTTCAAGAGTGCTTTTTTTAAAAAGCAAAAGATTTGCATGTTGATGCAGAAATATGGTGAACTGAAGTTAATACTGGAAAAAACAAGAACCTCAGAGAAACCAAAAGGGACAGATTTGCCCATACTTAGGCATGCCCGGTAGCCTCCTGTAGTGGTTGCCACTTTCATCGCTGTGTCATGCCCAAGCTTGAAGCTTCATTTTGCATATACAGTGGTACCTCAGGTTAAGTACTTAATTTGTTCCGGAGGTTCATTCTAAACCTGAAACTGTTCTTAACCTGAAGCACCACTTTAGCTAAAGGGGCCTCCCGCTGCCACCGTGCCTCCGCCACACGATTTCTGTTCTCATCCTGAAGCAAAGTTCTTAACCCGAGGTACTATTTCTGGGTTAACGGAGTCTGTAACCTGAAGTGTATGTAACCTGAAGCGTATGTAACCTGACGTACCACTGTATAGGCAAGGATTATTAAGTGCCACTTTCCACAGGATACCTGAACAGCCGTGCTCTGCATATGTTGTCGTGCCATGAGAAAAATAATAATACATTTGTTTATTAATCCATCCTTCTTAAGGCAGATCAGGACAGTATTTGTGGGTCAACCAATTTAATTCTCAAAACAGCCACCAAGAATGATGACTGCTGGGTTTTGAATAAAAAATAAAAAATTGGAAGGAGCAAGTGTAGAACAATGGTTGTCAAAGCTATGGTTTCTAGCTGTAACAAGGAAGTTAAAAGCAAGCTAAAGACTTGCACAGACAATTTCTTTATTTTTCATTTCTATTTAGAAGACTTTGAAGGCTTTGCTTCTTGAAACCAGAGACTGCCAGAAATGTGTAGGAAGATATGCTGGCAGACCTGCTTGAAATGAAATGAGAAAACTAAGTACCGTATTTTTCGCTCCATAAGACACACCAGACCACAGGACACACCTAGTTTTGGGAGGAGGAAAACAAGAAAAAAAATATTCTGAATCTCAGAAGCCAGAACAGCAAGAGGGATCGCTGCGCAGTGAAAGCAGCAATCCCTCTTGCTGTTCTGGCTTCTGTGATAGCTGCGCAGACTGCATTCGCTCCATAAGACGCACACACATTTCCCCTTACTTTTTAGAAGGGAAAAAGTGAGTCTTATAGAGCACACATTGTTTAAATTCATGGTTTATTTGTTATGGAAGAACTTAGTGTAATATTTTATATCGCTGAAAATAATTTAAAATAAAAAATTAAGGCTTAGTTTATCTGATACTTTAAAACAGAAAAATATCACCAATCCCATCTAAGACTCTCACTCTCTGCACTCCCATAGGTAAGATTACAACTACCCTCAAATCCAAGTGCATAGTATGTAGTTTATAGATTACCCTTGTGAGGAAACATATTTGAGCCATAGAATTCTGGCACATGAATGTGCCATGTGATAATAGTACTCCCATGAGCATTTATTTCAATGCAATAAAATACCCCCCCCAAAAAAACCCAGTCCTGTTCAAGAAATCAACAAGCTCCTCTTCCATTCAAAATCTAGGCAGAGGAATGCCAAAATCTCAAAAATATGTATGAAATTTCAAACATCAGGTTTGAAATTGGATTCAACAGTTAATTTCCTTTTGGGCCAACCCCACTTTCCCCACATCCCACCCCCCAACTAAAATTTGAATCTGGCACCATTTTGCAAATATACTCACTTTTTTCTGCTGGACACACACAAACAAACACCTATCTCTAATTGATAATAAAAGCTAATGAACTGTGCACAGTGGCAGTAGTTTCTACGAACTCTTCCAGCCTAGCATGAGTAGAAAATTACAGAACTTTTACTTTTTATTTATTTTACTTTTACTATTTCATCCTAAGGATGTTTCCCTATTGCTGTTGTTACTTTAAATTGCTCCCACCAGCCAAACAAGCTCCTCCTCTTTGAGGAAAGGAGAAAATCAAGTCCCTTAGTTTCCCCAGTGGTAATTTTAGGAACTTGGTGACAACCTGAATGCTCTTCTTCCTTGACAAAGTAGAGACCCATCCATAGTTGCAACAGGGGAGGAAGAAGGCACTGTGTTGTTTTATGAATTTTGGAATGTGTATGGCATGGGCAACTGAAAAAGCATCAGTGCCTCTATATATATATAGAAGGAGGACCAGAGAAGCCAAAGGGAGGATGTTAAGTTGGAAGCTAGAGTTCAAGACACCGTCGATAGAAACACTACACAATTCACCCGCAAAGCCAGCTAGAAACCAGAGCTGGGGGTGCAAAAAAACAAAAACAAAAAAAAACCCAGGGACATACTTACACATGTGATGGAATTGCACAGTCATTGGGGAATTTGGGGACAAATTATATAATGAATTCAAAAAGCTATTCAGATTTACATTCAGAAAAAGACCAGAAGCCTTCCTCCTAGGAATAATGTCAGCGGAAATCAGAAAAGATATAAGACCATTGTTTATGTATGGAACAACAGCAGCCAGAATATTAGTGGCAAGAAATTGGAAAAACGAAACACCACCCACGATAATAGAATGGCAGTCTCTTATGATTGAATACCTCAAACTGGCAAAGATGACGGGGAAAGTAAGAGGGCTCTCAAACCAGAAAGTATACAAAGAATGGAAAATATTCAAAGATTACCAAAAAACATATTGTCCAAATAGCAATCTCCTTGTGGAATTAAACCAATCCTTGTAAAATACGATGTGCAAATGTTAATTTGGTAGAGTACACGAAAACAAATTAGGGTAATAGAAGGCTGTGTGTTAAATGTAAATAACAATACAAGTACAATAAGAAGAATCGGAAGTCTTTTATTTAGAAATTCAATGAACGATTGTATAATAATGCAAATTCTTGTTTTGTCTGTGAGTTTTCCCCCTCTTTCTTTTCTTGTCTAAATCTTTTCTTTTTTAACTTTATGTATGTATATATATTTGTATTTTAATTCAATAAAGATGATTAAAAAAGAGAAGGAGGATTTCAATTTCCAAGTCACTGGAGACCATTTGGAGGAAAGGGAAGCCATGGCAAGGGTCCATGAATTACAATGAAACCAGATTGCTGGTGCTTCAGTGACTATTTCTGAGCAAGTTTTAAACTAATCTATGGAACCCTGGCAATAGCTAAGGAGCACCCAGTCTGGATGACTCAGGGGAAGTTGCTGCTCAACAAGATAGGATGGAAGGTATGCAACAAACACATGGAAACTCATGGTAGTCAATTAAGAGTCATAGTCAAACTTGGATATAAAGATTTTTTTTACAGAAGTATGCTAAAGTGTGTTGTGCTGAAACAATGTGCAGATATTCTGGGTATATTAAAATCTGGTGGACAGTAATCGCTTGAGCTCTGTGAGTGCAGCTTTCTCCTGATTGAAGTGCAGAGTGTTTGAGGACCGGGACATTCGCAGGGAAACCAAAATGCTTGTTTACAAAGCTATTGTACTACCAACCTTACTGTATGCTTGTGAAACGTGGACCACTTATAAACACCATCTCCAACTGCTTGAAAGATTCCATCAATGGTGTCTCTGAAAATTTTACATATCACTTGGAAAGACAGGTGAACTACAGTGATACCTTGGTTAAGAACTTAATTTGTTCTAGAGGTCCATTCTTAACTTGAAACTGTTCTTAACCTGAGGTACCACTTTAGCTAATGGGGCCTCCCACTGCTGCTGCGCCGCTGCCGCGCGTTTTCTGTTCTCATCCTGAAGCAAAGTTCTTAACCCGAGGTACTATTTCTGGGTTACCGGCATCTGTAACCTGAAGCGTCTGTAACTCGAGGTACCACTGTAATGCCAGTGTACTGAAAGAAGCAAAGATCACCAGTGTTGAAGCAATGATTCTACAACATCAAACTTGTTGGACTGGTCATGTTGTTTGGGTGACTGATTATCATCTTCCAAAGCAATTACTCTATTCCGAGCTTAAAAATGGAAAGTGGTGGTCAACAAAAGAGGTTTAAAGACTCTCTCAAGGCAAATCTAAAAAAAATGTAGTACAAACACTGACAACTGGGAAACACTGGCCTACGAGCGCTCCAATTGGAAAACAGCCTTTACCAAAGGTGTCATGGAGTTTGAAGACACTCGAACTCAGGATGAAATGGAGAAACATGCTAAGAGGAAGGCACGTTTGGCAAACCCTCATCATGATCAACTCCCATTCAGAAACCTATGTCCCCACTGTGGAAGGACGTGTGGATCCAGAATTGGCCTCCACAGTCACTTACGGACTCACTGTTAAGACCATGTTCATGCAATACAATTTTATTCAGGTACGAGTGATCATCAAAGAAAAAGTGCTGGTGGTCACATATTGTCACATTTCTTGCAGCACCTTCAACTCTGATGGTGATGCAGATATGGAGAAAGAAATCAAGGTAGCAGCCTAAACAGAAATAACTATCCACACGTTGACTGCATACATGCAAATTATAATACCCTTGCAGTCACACACGTTGACTGTACATATAGCAATGTTTGCAGTCTTTACACAGGTCAAACTCTTCTTCCAGGGGTAGTTAGACGGTAGCCAAAGGGCCCAAGCTTCTGAATGGGGTCCCAGATTTCCCTCCCCACACATATGTTTTTAAACTTTTTTTCTTTTTTTTTACTTTGCTTACAGCAGGCATAGGCAAACTCGACCCTCCAGAGGTTTTGGGACTACAACTCCCATCATCCCTAGCTAACAGGACCAATTGTCAGGGATGACGGAAATTGTAGTATCAAAACATCTGGGAGGCCGAGTTTGCCTATGCCTGGCTTACAGGGTGATTTTCTCTTTGAAAATTAGCCTGAGTTTGCACCTCTATATGTATTTATTTTCCTTAAAAGGTAAAGGGACCCCTGACTGTTAAGTCCAGTCACGGACGACTCTGTGGGTTGTGGGGCTCATCTTGCTTTATTGGCCGAGGGAGCCAGTGTACATGACTAAGCTGCTTCTGGCGAACCAGAGCAGCACATGGAAACGCCATTTACCTTCCCACCAGAGCAGTACCTATTTATCTACTTGCACTTTGACGTGCTTTCGAACTGCTAGGTTGACAGGAGCAGGGACCGAACAACGGGAGCTCACTCCGTGGCGGGGATTCGAACCGCCGACCTTCCGATCAGCAAGCCCAAGGCTCAGTGGTTTACACCACAGCGTCACCTGCTTTTCCTTAAGACTTCCCTATTTTCATTGGAGAAATGTTGGAGCGTATGAAATTATGCAACCCCTGAGCCAAGGAGATAAGTAACTATAAAACCTTTATAAGATATCCCTGTTTACGGAAGATCTTTTTAAATGTTTAATGTTTTATTATGTTCTTATATATGTTGGAAGCTGCCCAGAGTGGCTGGGGAAACCCAGTCAGATGGGCAGGGTAGAGACAACAACAGTTAAAATCACACCTTCAACCAACACTTTAAAATATCAGTAAAGGAGATCGGATCAGCATTTAGAATCTTAAACGGGTCACCAGGCCATACAGATCGCCTTTGTTCTTGCTTCCACATCTACGCCATTTTTCAGCCTGCTCAGAACTCCACATGGAACACGATCTTCTCTTGGCTTAACTGCATTTGTTCCTGGTCATCCAGAGCTGGGAGGCCAGTCCCATGGAGCAGTTAATAGGCAAGGACAGGTTGCCCTTTGCTCCTGCACGGATTTCCCGTTTCGCCCTTGGATGCGGAAAAAACCGATAGAATTGGTAGCCGTGGTGGATCTGTTTTGCTCTGAAGCTGGACCTGCCAGCCTGACTGCTGCAGAGCATAAACCAAAGGACAGGAATGAGAACAAGGGAGTAGCTTCTGAAGAAAGGTCTCTGGCAGCTGACCTTCCCTTGTCAAACGCAACTTGCTGTGGTGTGCCGACACAATGGAGAACATTCTGCTCTCGATGTACTTGGCAAATGAAGAAATGGGCGGCGGGGGTGGGGGTGGGAAACCTTCATTGCGTGAATTATTGGCAAAGCGTTTGAAGTGCCTCCAAGATTTCTTTCTGACTGACTTGCAATTTCTCAGGAGATTTGTGTCCTTCTTTCTCCTTTCCCTGTGGCTGGAACGTAGGGCTGAGTACTCCTTTGGCCAAGGCATTTTCTCCTTTTGAAGGCCTTTCCTAGAGGTCAAATAATCTTCTTGCCTTCGAAACCTTCGGTTGAGGGCATGACTTTCATCCTAGAAAGGCAGAATCCTACATGGAAGAAGAATGGCTGGCATCCTGCTGCCATAGCTGTCAACCGTCCCTTATTTGGCGGGAAAGTCCCTTATCCCAGTGCTGTGTCCCACTACTGTCCCTTATTGATGATGTCCCTTAAATTTCCTGGGTTTCAAAGGAAGCAGCTCCTCTCCCTGCCAGCCAGGGAGGAGGGAGGCTCCAACTGTGTTGCTTGGCTGCGTTGCTCACCCAATAAGGAGTCTAAGAACGACTGGGGGTGGAGCTTGCATGGCTTGTGCTGATCAAATCAGCCGTGTTGCCTGGGACTCGCCTTTGCTCAGCACTTCCCAGCGGAGAGGTGACGGTAGTTTTCCTTGCTGCATCCCCTTTGCCGGGTTGCTGCGCTGTGAGAACCACCGCTTGAGGCTTCATTTGGCTGCTGGCTGGGCTTTCTGCCTTTGGCTGGGAGGGGCTCAGAAGCTGAACATAGCTGTGCTCTGAAAATCCCTTATTTTGGCTGCTGATCCCTTATTTTTGAGGCTGCTGGTCCCTTATTTTCAAATCTGCAAGCTGACAGCTATGCCTGCTGCTCCTATTGTCTTGTCGGTGGTCTTCAAACACCACCACCACCTAAAACAAATGTGATCTGTTCAGGAGTCCCCTGACAGTCGCATACGCAGACCAGAAAGCCACCCCAGCATTCACGAATCCCTCTGCCGACAGCCCTGATAAAGCAGTTCCAAAACTCTTGCGGCATATTTGCCACTTCTCCTTGACCCTGTGTCAATCATGGCCTCCAAGGGCAAGTGAAAACCCAGCCTTGTTGTGCTGGGACATCAGACTGGTTGCGCTTCGAGCAACGACTGAAACAGCAGCTGTAGAAACAGTATCATCACATGACTTTGAAGACACTCAAACTCAGGGAGAAACGTGCAAAAGGAAGGCACGCTCAGCAAATCCACACCGTGATCAACTCCCGCACGGGAACCAATGTCCCCACTGTGGAAGGATGTGTGGATCCAGAATTGGCCTCCACAGTCACTTATGGACTCGTTGTTAAAACCGTGTTTATGGAAGACAATCTTCCTTGGCTATGAGGGATAGAAGAAGAAGAAGAAGAAGAAGAAGAAGAAGAAGAAGAAGAAGAAGAACCACCAAACAATCATTTCATCTAAGAAATAACACCCCTCTCCCAATTTTCATTTGCTAGAAATTAAGCGCCCACTCCAAAACAACAACATCAACAACCCAAGCCTCATGTGGAAAGATTTCTCAGATACAGTGGTACCTCAGGTTAAGTACTTAATTCGTTCTGGAGGTCCGTTCTTAACCTGAAACCGTTCTTAACTTGAAGCACCACTTTAGCTAATGGGGCCTCCCGCTGCCGCCACGCCACCAGAGCATGATTTCTGTTCTCATCCTGAAGCAAAGTTCCTAACTCGAGGTAATATTTCTGGGTTAGCGGAGTCTGTAACTTGAAGCGTATGTAACCTGAGGTACCACTGTATGTGTGAGCTGCAGTTTCATGGGGGGTGCAGTTTCATGGGGTGAGAGCAGATTCATGGGGGGGGCATTTCAGCAGCTGTGTGACCAAGTGCCCAAATTCGGTCAGTGCTTGGGTTCAGGGTTTAGCATTCTAGGCACGCAAGGAGCTTGACACAAACATAGCACCACCACAACAATGTCTTTCATGCCATTTTGGTGTAAACTCCATTTGATGGAATGATCCTGGGTCCACAGTGATACAACTGGGCCCTTTAGAGATCTGTTTTAGGAGTCAGCCCTGATGGCTGGCCTGCTAAGGAGTCTGGTTGAGAATGATGGGTTGTTCCAAGGCAGAAATGTGTTCCTCGCTAGGTGGAAGGCTAGTGGTAAATTCTGAAGTCCAGATGCTTTTTATTAAAGCCCCTGTAGCCATGCCTCTTCTAAGGGGATATGGTTTTTTGACATTATGGCTTCAATACCAAACCAGCTTCCCCCTCCCCCTGCCTCCTGGTTTGCTTAGCATCCAACTTGGTGTAGAGTTCTGTTGGACTCGAAAGCTTGCTCCTTATTTTATAACAAAAAATTTTTTTCCCCTTCCAGTAGCACCTTAAAGACCAACTAAGTTAGTTCTTGGTATGAGCTTTCGTGTGCATGCACACTTCTTCAGATACACTGAAACAGAAGTTGCCAGATCCTTCTATATAGTGAGAAGGTGGGGAGGGGTATTACTCAGAAGGGTGGTGGGAATGGGTGATTGGCAGATAGCTGTGATGAGCCTGTTGACGACTCTTAACGACTGCAATAGGTCTTACAGGAAAAAGCAAGGGGTGAGAAGGTGAAAAATGGCTTTGTCAGGACAAAGGACAAAAATAAATGTAAGGAACAGCAGAAAGAGGGGGAAGGGAGTCAAAATTGAAAATGTTAACAGCTAACAAAGTAATTGTTCTAATGCACACATCCCCGACCTGCAGCCCTCCAGATGTTTTGGCTTACAACTCCCATGATCCCTAGCTAACAGGACCAGTGGTCAGGCATGATGGGAATTGTAGTCCAAAACATCTGGAGGGCCGAAGGTTGGGGATGCCTGTTCTAATGTATATAAATGGAAAATGTAATTATTATTATTATTATTATTATTATTATTATTATTATTATTATTATTTTAAAAAAGAGAGTGTGAACAGAGTAGTTTCCCATTAAAATGCAAACAAAATTGAATTCCTCCCCCATTCCTACCTCTGAGTGGCCTGGACTACATTTTCCAGTTCCCAGAATGCTCCGGAGTGTCAGGGCTGAGCTATAGGTAGCTGTCAGAGTGGGAATGGAAACCAGGGGTCAGGGGAGGGGAGAGACGCTAGCCTAGAGATCGAGCCAAATGCTAGAGCCGAAAAAAAGTGAGAAAATGGCAGGAGTCAGCATCAAAACACACCAGCGCCAGGAGGTCTACTGTTGACTAGATGAAGTCTCAGCTCAGTCGGTTAGAGCGTCGTGCTGATAACGTCAAGGTTGCAGGTTCGATCCCCGTATAGGACAGCTGCATATTCCTGCATAGCTGGGGTTTGGACTAGATCAGCCACAGGGACCCTTCCAAGTGTTCAGTTCTATGGTTCTCTATAGCTGTTTAGGAGCTAAGCCTGAGTAGCTGGTTCCAGCCTAGAACCTGGGGACACTTCACTGCCCAGAAAGATACCGTATTTTTCGCTCCATAAGGCACACCTAGTTTTTAGAGGGGGAATGCAAGAAAAAAAATTTTTTTTAAAGGGAGCGCTGAGCAGAGCCTGTATGCATCCCAGGCTCTGCTCAGCGCTCCCTTTCACGAGCCGCGTGAAGCGTGTGTGCGTCGCTTGCGTGCTTTTCCCTGAGGAGGGAGAAGGGCAGCCCCCTTTTGGGGAAAAACCCCCAAGAGCCGCACACACTCTCCACGCAGTTCTTTAAAGGGAGCGCAGCTCTTGGGGGCTTTTGCGGGAGGTGGGGGAAGGGACAGAGTGCGGCTAAGCCAGAAGCTAGAACAGCAAGAGGGAGTGCTGCGCAGCGATCCCTCTTGCTGTTCTGGCTTCTGGGATAACTCCGCAGCCTGCATTCACTCCATAAGACGCGCACACATTTCCCCTTACTTTTTAGGAGGGAAAAAGTGCGTCTTATAGAGCGAAAAATACGGTACTCCAGATTGCCTTGGGAGTCTCCCCACACAGGGCAGCTATGAGTCGAACATTTCTGAGGTGACAAACCCTGGTGACTCCTGCTGCAGAGATCTGACAGGACAGTTTTCCTCCTGCAGCCCTGACATCTGAGAAATCTTTTCCCCTACCTACAGATTTAAGGGAGGAGTTGCTCTTCAAATGACAGCCCTGACTTCACTCTTCCTAGGGCCTCGTCCATACTTCTGTTTGTCCCCCCCCCCCGGGAAAACCCTCTCCTCTGAATCAGAGCAAATGTCAACCGAATTTTCCGCAGTGTTATGTATTCGGTGGTCTGTGTTTGCCTGAGCTTGAGTCTGGACTAAGGATTCTGTGTTCTGATTGGATACATGATATCCAATCACAGAACATTTCAGGATTTGGGCCTTAAACTCTGAGTCATGATTCGCAGCTTGGCAGTTTAGACGGCCAATCACGTTGGGAGTGGGAGTGGCCCAGGCCTTCTGAAATGTATATCAGCAGTTTCTTTGCCCCTGTTGTCCAGTTCTGTAAGTTCAGAAAAGGTTCTTCAGTGTCTCTTGCCTCGCGGGAAGCCACCTACACTTCACGCGGGTTGACGTTTGCTCTGATTCAGCAGCACAGGGCAGATTTCCCCAAGGAAAAACAGCGGGGGGGGGGGGAGAGAAAACCGTGATTTTGAATCCACATTTTCTTGGTGCAGGACAAGCTCCTCTCCCCCTCCACCAAGCTGTACCCATTTGCCGTCCTCCTAGACCGCCCCTTTCCTTGAAGTCATGCTTTCAAGCTTTGATCCCGCAGAGCGGGAAAGGACTTGGAACCCAGCCATTTGGCATGTTGCTGTCACCTTGCGTCGCTCCCCTCTCACCTTTTACAATGGCCAGGGAATATTGGCAGTCCAAAATCATATAGGGAGATCTGATCGGATGATATATGCCAAAGGGGATTTGACTGGAATCCAGGAACCGTTTGTCAAGTGCTCCCAACCCCTTCGTTTAGAACAGGCAGGTCCAAAGTTTGTTTTGGGGGCCCAATTTGGCCCCCATGGCGGTATATGTCCTGGGGTAAAATCATCAAAAAAGCTCAATAACTTTGGACTTTGGTTGGCACTCATGCATGTTCACTTCATCAAATCCGGCCCTCTTTGAAGAAAGTTTGGGCACCCCTGGTTTAGAACATCCATGGGTTCCCACCTGCCACAGAGAGGAGGCAACAGTCTGAAGATGTCTTTCCAAGCCACCCCCAGTGAAGCCTGCTTTGGTATCTATCCATAGCAGGAAATAATGACCCGTTGCCCCTGTGATGGACAGAAAACTGGCATGCAAGTTCCAGTTGGTGCCCTTGTTGAGTCTTAACATGGGGGTATATAACTAAAGCAGGTGACATATTCTAGCAAATATACGGGCCCTCCACGTGTCCCTCTTTTCCAGGGACAGCCTCTGATTTACAGAAGCCGTCCTGTTTTCCAATTTGATCCCAGAATGTCCTGCTTTTCCTTAGTAAAGGTAAAGGGACCCCTGACCATTAGGTCCAGTCGTGACCGACTCTGGGGTTGCGGCGCTCATCTCGCTTTAGTGGCCGAGGGAGCCGGCGTACAGCTTCCGGGTCATGTGGCCAGCATGACTAAGCCGCTTCTGGCGAACCAGAGCAGCGCACAGAAACGCCGTTTACCTTCCCACCAAAGCGGTACCTATTTATCTACTTGCACTTTGATGAGCTTTCGAACTGCTAGGTTGGCAGGAGCAGGGACCGAGCAATGGAAGATCACCCCGTCGCAGGGATTCGAACCGCCGACGTTCTGATTGGCAAGTCCTAGGCTCTGTCATTTAACCCACAGCGCCACCCGCGTCCCTGCTTTTCCTTGGGACGCCGCTATTTTCATGGGAGAAATGTTGGACGGTATGGAGTTATGCAACCCCCGAGCCAAGGAGATAAGTCACTATACAACCTTTAGAAGACATCTGAAGGCAGCCCTGCATAGGGAAGTTTTTTTAAAAAAAGTTTAGTGTTTTATTATGTTTTTATATATGTTGGGAGCCACTCAGAGGGGTTGGGGTAACCCAGCCAGTTGTCTGGGGTAACAACAACAACAGACTAGGGCATCCCTATTTTCATTGGAGAAATGTTGGAGGGTATGGCAACGTGCTTCAAATGTGTGTTTGTTGTACTCCGAATGTATGGTGTGAATCTCCCCTTAGAAAAAAGTTAGCTCCAGAGCTGCTAGTTAGAATCATAGATACCATCAAACTGTAGAAGTGGAAGGGACCCTGAGGATCTGGCATAGTATACTACAGTGGTACCTCAGGTTAAGTATTTAATTCGTTCCGGAGGTCCGTTCTTAACCTGAAACTGTTCTTAACCTGAAGCCCCACTTTAGCTAATGGGGCCTCCTGCTGCTGCCACCGTGCAATTTCTGTTCTTGTCCTGAAGCAAAGTTCTTAACCCGCGTCCCTACTTCTGGGTTAGCGGAGTCTGTAACCTGAAGCGTGTGTAACCTGAAGCGTCTGTAACCCGAGGTACCACTGTACTACTACTACTACTACAGTACTACTAGTACTAATAATAAGGACATCCCTATGGGAGGGTATGGGGTGGGTTTTTTTAATGCTTAATGTTCTCTTATGTTATTTTATATGTTGAAAGCCCACCCAGAATGGCTGGGGCAACCCAGTCAGTTGGGGGAAATAATAATAATAATAATAATAATAATAATAATAATAATAATAATAATGAAGAATGACGAAAGGATATCCCTATCGGAGGGTCTGAAGGTTTTTTAAAAAATTGTTTAATGTTTTCTTATGTTTTTTATATATGTTGAAAGCCACGCAGAATGACTGGGGCAACCCAGTCAGATGGGCTGGGTATACTACAACTACTACTACTACTACTAATAAATAGGACCTCCCTACTGGAGGGTATGAAGGTTTCTTTAATGTTTAATGTTTTCTTATATTATTTTATATATCTTGCAAGCCACCCAGAATGGCTGGGGCCACTCAGTCAGATGGGTGGGGTATGATCAGTGGCGTAGCGTGGGTTGTCAGCACCCGGGGCAGGGCAAGTAATTTGCCCTAACCCGTGGATTTGCGCCCCCTAACTCTAACCCCCAGATGTTGCGCCCGGTGCGCCCGGCCCCCCCTGCACCCCCCACGCTACGCCACTGGGTATGATGATGATGATAATAATAATAATAATAATAATAATAATAATAATAATTAATAATAATAATGCATCCCTATTTTCATCTGAGAACTGTTGAAAAGCAGGCACTCTTCCTGCTACCTGGTCTGTTCTAAGCTCTAAATAAAGCAAAATGGGAGCCGGGGTTGGGGAGAGACAGCTCTTTGTGATCCAACATTCCAACCCCCCCCCCCCGCCAAGGAATTAGGAGGCAGTTTGTCTTGCACTTCATCACCTTCGGACCCAATGAGGGAGGGAGAGCGTGGAGTGCCTGCCCGCCCGCCCGCCGCTCTAAACTGCACCCACGGGCGCACGCAACAGTAGCCAGGAATGTGTATTTCTGTAGATGATTAAATCAATACAATTTTGACAAGACTTGTTGGAACATGCTTCTTTATTTTACGCAATTCCTTCCCCTTCGTCGGGGGGCATTTATCACCCTGCCTGCCTGTCAGCTAATGGAGATTGTTCTTAGTCCACACTTGATAGAAGGACGTTGTTATGATGCATGCCCACAGTTCAGCTCAGATGCCGGGGGTGTGAGCACGGCGCGGGCACACACAAAGAGCTCCGCTAGGGGAGGGGGGGGCCGGGTCACTTTTTCTGCTTGGCAAAGGGGGTAAGATTATTGTTATGAATTGTGGCTGTTGTTTCCCAACTCAGTGTCCTTTCAGCGTGGAGTAATAGCACAGGAAAAAACAGCAACAACCTATGGCTATCGTTGCTATTGCAGTTGGTTATTTTAGAGAGTCGTGCACCCATTTTAATTAGAGGCACAAATTGAGAACAGTTTTTTTACTTTTTATCTGACGGCAGAAAATGCCTCGATCCAATACGGCCATCCAAGGAATATTTCACACTGAATCTGGTTTAGATATATATATATTTGTAAAGCTATTTGAATGTATCGGCCTCTAAAGAGGTGCTATATAGCCTGGGTCACACCCCAGGCTGGGGATGAGTATTTTGTACCTGTTCGTTTTCGGTGCACCTCTCTCCCTCCCCCCCCCATTTTTTGTTTGCATCCGGTTTCAGTGCCATTCCCCTCCTTTGTAGCTTACTTTCAAAATAACAAAAATTAGGGCACCCAAATCAACTCCTGTGCATCAAAATGAAGAACACTTCCAATACGGATGCAGAGCCGGTCTGTGGGACTCCCTGCCACTGGAAGTAGCAACCATCAATAACATCGCCTGCTCTGAAACAACATTTGTCTTAAGATGGGGAAGCTGAATAGTTATTTGAGGGGATGCTAAGGGCACCCATAGTATTCTATCAACCCAAGACCTACGGAACCCCTATTCCTGTAAACAGGCAGAGGCTGGAGGTCAGCTGCAGAAAATGAAGGTTTCGTGTTAATACCATGCTCTGGTCCAACCAATTCACCAGTTTTTAAGGGTTGGGAAATTGGGATCAATGGAACATGTGTCCATCTCAGCTGTGCTATGCGTATCTTGCTGTTTCACCACCCTGTTAATAATCTTTAATTAATTAAGATTTCACCTCTTCCCGAAGTATTTCCCAATCTTTGAGAAATATAGTCAGGAGTCAGAAGACTCCTTCAGATAACTAAGGCTTAACTGTCCTCCTGGCCAGTTTCCTACAGTTCTGAGCAGTCTGCATCCTCTTGCACCAGGAGTAAACTAACCTTTTTCTGGCCCCATGGACCACACACCCTTTTTCCAATTCTTGCGGGGCTCAACACCCCCAGAGTGTATGGCCACTCCACACTCTCACACAGGGCACACGGTATCCCCCTCTCCCCAAAAAACTCCATCAGCTGATCTGTGCAGAGAAGATGAAGGAAGATGGAATACATGATTGCTTCCTCCCCATTAATCAGAGGATTAGTCTAAGGAGCAGGAGGGAACATAGGAACCAATTCCTAGGGGCCAAGATCTCTTCAACCCCCCAAAAACAAAATATTTGAGGGCCCCCCAAAAAACAAAATATTTGAGGGGCCCCCAAAAGCTGATGGGCATTGCCATTTAAATGTGGTGCGTGCACCATGTCTTGTGATCAGTTGTGTGGGGTGGGGCTTACCTGCCCTCCCCAAAATTTTATTCAAGTTAGCACCCCTGGGGGGAGAGATAATTTGCCTCCCCAGCAGTGTCCTGGGTTGAGCAGAGACATTTAAACTTTCTCACCAACCCCAGATCCACAACCACTTTGATTTGTTTCCTTTCTGCCGCCGCCACCAAAATCCACCGGGTCGTCTTGGTCATGGGGGGCAGAAAAATGTGCTTGGGGTGTGTGTGTGTGTGTGGATCAGGCTCCTTGGCCTAAAAGTTAGCTGTCCCTGCCTTACACTAACAGAGGCAGCCATCCTACCTATGGGGTCTTATAGTTGTGATTGATACTGTGAAACTGCCGGGAGGGCAGCCAGGTCAGAGTTATTTGTGCTAAGCAAGTGATGTACAAAAGGGGTGATCAAAATGCCACAAAGAATCTTGCCAATCACGACACGCATGTTATGCCCGTAACGGGGGGCAGCGGCGGGGTGGGGTGGACGGGATTGTAAATAAAATTTAGCCTGAGATTTCCTCCATTCAAATGAGCAGCGTGGGGAGGAGCTGTTCCTCATTTCCCCCGCTAGAAATGTCTCTCTTTCTCCTTGTCAGCGCTGCGCGGTTGGCCAGCCACCATTACGGCTGTCCCAGTGATGGATGGGGGAAGTGTGCATGTATGGATATGTGTTGTTGTGTCAGAATAGCGGAGAGGTGGGCGTCTGGGTTTTGAGCACAAATATTTTGTTTGTTTGAAGAAGTGCACCGGAACAACCCTCAAAAAATGCACATACGTCGCCAGGGCCTGGCCTCAGTGGCATGTATGTATGTGTGTGTGTGTTTCTTGCATTTTGATCTTCTAAGATATAGAAGGAAACATTCATTTATCCTCCCAGTAACCCTGTAAGGTAGTTTTCACCTCAGTTGCAAGGTGGAAGTGAGCTTGGTGACTGAGCTGGGACTGAACATGGGCTTCAGCAGTCTAAGTCGGATTCTGTATCCACTTCGCCAGACCGGCTCTGCAACTGACCTACCTGCTGACCCTGGAACTGCCAGAGCTGAACTGGGTGTCATTATATGGTGACAACACAATAATATTCTGCAAATGCTTAGTGGTCACTTTCTGGTCTAGTCAGCCAACAGGCCCGCAGAGAAAACTTTCCAGCAAATGTGACAGACCCTCTAAGTGTCCCTATTTTCCAGGGACAGTCCCGGATTTACAGAAGCCATCCCGGTTTCTGATTTGATCCCAGAATGTCCAGCTTTTCCCTGAGGACACACTGG
>NC_139608.1:88511954-88751709 GCF_964270895.1 Podarcis filfolensis
TGGTAAGTGATGGACCCCATAGGTATCTAAAGCCATTTGCCACTGTTGCTGTATGTAGGTTTTATTTTATTTATTTTTTATCTTATATTTTGGAAATGCACATCCAGGTGCTTTTTTCCTTTAAATTTTTTGGGCCTCCCCAAGAGAGTGGGGCCCTAAGTTATAGCTAGTTTAAAGTAAAGGTAAAGGGAACCCTGACCACTAGGTCTGGTCGTGACCAACTCTGGGGTTGCGGCGCTCATCTCGCTTTATTGGCCGAGGGAGCCGGCGTACAGCTTCCGGGTCATGTGGCCAGCAGGACTAAGCCGCTTCTGGTGAACCAGAGCAGCGCACAGAAACACTGTTTACCTTCCTGCTGGAGTGGTACCTATTTATCTACTTGCACTGGTGTGCTTTCGAACTGCTAGGTTGGCAGGAACAGGGACCGAACAACGGGAGCTCACCCTGTTGCGGGGATTCGAACCGCCGACCTTCTGATCGGCAAGTCCTAGGCTCTGTGGTTTAACCCACAGCGCCACCCACGTCCCTTATAGCTTGTTTAACTTATATGTAAATCTGGCGCTGGTGGCGAGCAGACCAGAGTGGCTGGGGTGTAAACAATAAAATTGTTATTATTAACATTAATATTATTAGGGGAAAGGGGGAGGGAAGAGGACAAGTGGGGAAGGGAAGGGAGGGCTTGAGGTAGAGGAGGGGAAGAGAAAGGAGATGGGGAGATGAGCAGCGGTGGAGGGGACCGGTTTGGGGACTCTTCCAACCGCGTTTCCCCGCCCCCCCCCCGAGCCGTGGGCCCAATTTCTTCCCAACCTCCCCTCGCCTCAGGCGCTCTGGCGACGAGGGCCTTCCCTCAGCGCCTACGAGCTCGGCCGCCACCCCACCCGGACCCGCGGCGACGAAGCCGCTCCAGGCCCACCGAGCCCCACCTCCCCCCCACCCCGGGGATGCGGAGGCCCTGGGAAGGCGCCCTCCTCCTCCTCCTCACCTGCCCCCTCACGGAACAACCGCGCGGGCCTGGCGAGCGCCGCTCCAAAGGTTGTCAAAGCGCACGGGCGGCGTAGGGGTTTGCGCACGCGCGCGCGCGGGCTGACGGACGGACGGACGGACGGAGGGCGGGGCGGGAGTGGCTCCGCCCCCTGCTTCCGGTTCGAACGCCCAGCTGCCCGGGACCGCGAAGGTATCAGCTGGGCCGCGCGGCGTCTCCGGTGGCGGCGCTTCTTCGTTGTGGCTATTGTGGCGGGGGCTTTTCGCTTTGGAACTCCCTGCAGGCCCCGTCGCCGTGCAATTTTTTGGAGGCCTTAACTAGTTTTCTTTGCTCTTTTTTTTTTTTTAAAAAAAGTATATATATATATAATGTAATATATAATATAATTATATAAATAAATATATATATAATGCATTTTGTGTCATCATTCTGGTTTGGTTTTTGTTTTTTTGTTTTTTGTGAACCGCCCTGTGATCTTTGGGTGATTGGCAGTCTACAGATATAAATAAGTACCCAGGTGCTTGGAAAGCTGAGGTGACTTCTAACCCGCTTGAAATATACAGTGGTACCTCGGGTTAAGTACTTAATTTGTTCCGGAGGTCTGTACTTAACCTGAAACTGTTCTTTTTTTTAAAAAAAAAAAAGATATTTATTCAAAATTTCATCAATACATAAACACGAAAAAAGAAACAAGAAAAACAGAAAAATACAGCAAAAAATAAAACAAAAAGAAAAAAAACCAAAAAAGAAAGAAGAAAAATACAAATCTCAGATTACAACTTTTCATTTGCTTATTTCTTGAACCTCCTCACACCTCCCTTTTTGTATTCTAGTTTAATTTGTTATTCCAGCAAATTCTTCCCATGTTTCTCAATTTTAGTTTAAAAGATTAGTCTTCACAATCTATCTTATTTATTAATTCAACATAACCTTTCCATCTTTTAATATAATTTGTTATTCAATTTACCTTAATCTCTTTAACCTTATCTTATCATTAAAAATCTTAAAATTTCAAAGTTTACATCATATTGATACATATCTCCTTAAATCATTTCTGCTAAAGCCAATTTAGTTCCTTTCCAGCATATTCCCTAATATTTCATTAATGTTGCACTAATTCCAAAATTAACAAAAGAATTTCCCTTGATATCTCTAATTTTTATCCAACGTCCCTTCTTCCTGGTTTCGGGTCATGTCAGTCCTTTCTGTCCATTACATCCAGTCCATCAATCTGGTGTTCTTATGTCCGAGGCATTAAGTCTCTTCTAGGCCCCTTCTGCAGATTTTCTTGTTCTTGTTTGTACTTACGCACTTCTTTATCTATTGTTGGTTTCTTGGGGAGTGGGTCTCCGGAGGGTTCCATCCGGTAATAATTTCCATTTTCCTTGTTCCCCAGTCCCACTCTCCGTTGTCATCTTTGTAATCCAAAAAATATTTATCCAAAAGATAGTTGTTCACCTGTTTCATAGTCCCACTAGAGTTAAGAGCTTCCTTAACTTCAAACACTTCCCAGCACTCTCCAAGTTCAATCTTCCAACGCATTGGCTTTTGTTCCTTCAGGACTTTGGGTCTCTCCATTTGTGTTGTTTGAGGAGTAATTACTACCTCTTCCTTCTTCATCTGCCCTTGGACTTGCCTTGTCAAACCAGATTCCTGAATTGGTCGCTGTATAACTTCTTTATCCTTGTTCCCTGTTAAATAATATTTACTGGCCACAGCACTCATCAAGTCCAATTTTTCATGCATCAAGTTCATTTTCTCATACAGCTGCTCCAGCAAAGCATTTGTCATACCAAGGGCAGACACCAAACCTTCCTTCCAACACATTTCTGTTCAAGGTCAAACGGCTGGTCCCACGATCCAAATCTCGCAGCTGTAGAATCTCACAACAAACTGACAGGCTCCCTCTAGGGGACACAATTTCTATTTGTATCCATTTTTAAAATGTATCCAACAAAGAAGATTACTTTTGATTTCAAATCCTTTCGATTTTCAGATACTTTGTTTCTTTAAAATACAGAAATGCAGAAAGTAGCGTTGAAGTTAATTTGTTTCTCTCTTTTTTCTTTTTTCTTTTTGGCTATCTGTCAAAGTACTCCACTTTCAATCAATGGACGTCACAAGCAATTTCTGTCCCGACACCCCGTGCCCAGGTTTGGGACGATGGAAACTTAAATTCCTTTACTCTCCTCCAGCAGGATTAACAGTCAAATTCCCCCCCCCCTTCTCCTGCTTCCAAGGGGGTTTTATTGGTTGTGGATGCAGGAAATTTCCAACTTTAAAGCAGTTTTCCAGGCTATTAGGTTGCAAGGTCTTTGCTTCAGTCTATATACAAAAAGTGGAAGGCGGACTTCCTGTTTAAACCTTCCCGCTTCATGCCTAATTCATAAATTTTGCAAATTTCTTGATCCAATTCTCCGTTTTTACTCACGGGTACTTGATTTAGGGTCCAAATGTCATCAGGAAAAAGTCAGTGCTCTCTGGCGATGGCTGTGCGGCTTCCCTCCATGGAAATAGCAATCGGTTCGCAGCACCGCGCTGCTCACCCCACTTCACTCCGGAGCCCCGAAAAGGGGTTTCCTCATGAGTAGGGGAGGCGCTCTTGGTGCTCTGCCGAACCCCACATTCCCAGGCTTCTCTGCCTGGGATTTCTAGCGGGCCCCCGCCTTCGCCGCAGCGGGAAGACCCAATTTCCACAGAGCCCGTTCCTCCGATCGGAGGAACTCCGCCATTCGTCGTTGGCGCTAACCCGGAAGTCTAACCTGAAGCTGTTCTTAACCTGAAGCACCACTTTAACTAATGGGGCCTCCTGCTGGTGCCGCGCCGCTGGAGCACGATTTCTGTTCTCATCCTGAAGCAAAGTTCGTAACCTGAAGCACTATTTCTGGGTTAGCGGAGTCTGTAACCTGAAGCGTATGTAACCTGAAGCGTATGTAACCTGAGGTACCACTGTACTCGGAGTCGATTTCATGCTCTTTATTCAGCTCATAGTGGTGAGGAGGAATGGAAGTTATATGGTAATTGCTATATGGTAATTGATGGACATTTTAGGAAACTAATAAAATGTGTCAGCCTTTAAAGGTGCCACAAGACAAACATGGCAACTGCACTTTCTCTCTACGTATAGTCTAGTTGGCATCAGTGTTGGATTTTATGTATGTGGTTAACTATATGAAGGTCGTCATGGAAAGATACCTGTCTTGATTTTAGCCGGCAGGAAGAGTTTTCTAAACACCATGTGAATCAGTACTGTTGTTTTTTCTTCTGTTAGGCAAGGAAAATGATGTTCCTCTTATTTGCGTTGGGAGCCAGGAAATTAAGAGCCAAGTGTGTGAGCTCAGCTTGGAGTGTCTTTTATCTCTCGACAGCAAAGTTTCCCTTCCTGAATTCTTTAGTTTCATCTAGCAGCTGATAAATCTCACTCAGGTATACGGTTCCCAGCCTGCCTAGTTAGTACGATTTCACCTCATTAAAAAAAAGGCAGCATGGACTGGAAAGAAGTTCCAGATGCTAACTTCTGTGGTTGTGCAAGAACCAAGTAAAATCAAAGAAACATGAAGGTTGGGTATCTTTTCTGATAGGGTTGTATTGCCTTCAGCATTGACTTGCTGGAGAGCATCATAGAGTTGGAAGAAAACTCTAACCCAGCCCGCTGCTGATGCTGAAATCCTGCTGCTACACCATCCCTGATAGGTGACTTTCCAGCCTCTGCTTATAAACCTCTTTCCACTGTTGAAAGGTTGGTCTTCCAACGGCAAGACCTTCTCCCTAACATTTAGACTAAATCTCTTTTCTTGCCATTCTGTCAGGGGATGATTGGCGAGTGCTAGAAGAGATAAGAACCGGGAACCCAGCCATATTTACAAGATTTATTGGTTTCTTGCTTCTATTTACACGGAGCTCTGAGAGTACATCTGCATCATGGAGTGTCAGTTGCAGAGACTGACGATGCTTTTGCTTTCTTCCAGCATAACCACTTCCGGAACCCTCCCCCTTTCCTTCCTCTGTTACGAGAGTGGCTGGGCCCCGGAAGCTGCTCCCCCCTCTCTGATTCATTGCTTTCTGACAACCCTTCGTCACCCTCCTCCTCCGAGGAAGTACAACTGCTAAGTATCGGAGGCTTATCTCTGTAGGTCCCCATTCTCTCCCCCTTCTCTGCCTCCAATTCCCTGACACATTCCTACCCTTGAGACGGAAACACCACCTATGTCATGGTCCTTCTGCCTCCTCGTCATCATTTGCTAACATTTCTCCATCTTTTCCACTCTGCAAACCTACCGCTTCCTTGATGTTCCTCTTGTTCTCAACATCTCCCACAAATCTGAGCTCATTCTGCTTACCAGCTTCTACGGCTCAATTTTATTATTCCTTCAGTAGGAAGCAGTGACAGAAAAGTATCCCAGAACATGGTGGAAGCTGATGCATCCGGTTAGGCAGAGAGGGCTGCCCTGTTGCTTGTCAAACACCTTGCAACCGCCACCCCTGTGGAACATTTGTTGTTTAGTCATTTTGTTGTGTCTGATTTCGTGACCCCCTGGACCAGAGCACGCCAGGCACTTCTGTCTTCCACTGCCTCCCGCAGTTTGGAACTCATGCTAGTAGCTTCGCGAACACTATCCAACCATCTCGTCCTCTGTCGTCCCCTTCTCCTTGTGCCCTCCATCTTTCCCAACATCAGGGTCTTTTCCAGCCTCAGCTTCAGGATCTGTCCTTCTAGTGAGCACTCAGGGCTGATTTCCTTCAGAATGGAGAGGTTTGATCTTCTTGCAGTCCATGGGACTCTCAAGAGTCTCCTCCAGCACCATAATTCAAAAGCATCAATTCTTCAGTGATCAGCCTTCTTTATGATCCAGCTCTCACTTCCATACATCACTACTGGGAAAACCATAGCTTTTACTATACAGACCTTTGTTGGCAAGGTGATGTCTCTACCTGTGGAACATAGAACTATCTTATACAGAGTCAGACCATTGGTCTGTTTCCGTACTGGCAGCATCTTTCCCACCCCTTGAGCTTGAGCTTGAACCTATAGCTAGTGCAGAACTCAGCAGCTCAACGGCCACTGTTGAAAAAATTGCACTGGTTGCCAGCTAGCTATTGTTAGTTCATAATTTCAGTGTTCTAGCCAAAGGCCATGACAAACCTGTAGCAATAATATTAATGAAATAATGCAGAACATGCATCTCTACTTATAAGCCGACATCCATGAAGTAAGAGAGAGAAGATACCAGAGACATTAACAAGCTTAAATCTAGCTTGCTTTCAGATTAAGCCTCTGAATCACCAAAAACAATTGATAGGGATTTTATCTAACTCCTTTTTTCTGATTTATTTATTTTTTAGCTAGCGCATAGAGCAGGGGCAGCAAACTTTTCCAGACGCGGGCCAGTCCACCATCCCCCAGACCGTGTGGGAGGCCAGACTATATGGGGGGGGGGATGAACGAATTCCTATGTCCCACAAATAACTCAGAGATGCATTTTAAATAAAAAAAACACATTCTACTCATGTAAAAGCACGCTGATTCCCAGACCGTCCACGGGCCGGATTGAGAAGGCGATTGGGCCGCATCGGGGCCCCCGGCCTTAGGTTGCCTACCCCTGGCATAGAGGGCCACTTTGTGCATTAAAAAAAGTAAAGGGACCCCTGACCATTAGGTCTAGTCGTGGCCGACTCTGGGGTTGCGGCGCTCATCTCGCTTTATTGGCCAAGGGAGCCGGCGTACAGCTTCTGGGTCTTTTGGCCAGCATGACTAAGCCGCTTCTGGTGAACCAGAGCACACGGAAATGCCGTTTACCTTCCTGCTGGAGCGGTACCTATTTATCTACTTGCAATTTGACGTGCTTTCAAACTGCTAGGTGGGCAGGAGCAGGGACCAAGCAATGGGAGCTCACCCTGTTGTGGGGATTCAAACCGCCGACCTTCTGATCGGCAAGTCCTAGGCTCTGTGATTTTACCCACAGTGCCACCCGCATCCCTTACTTTGTGCATTACAAAGTTGTTATTGTCACTCAAACCAAACCATTTGTGTACCATTTGCACGAACAGAAAACGATCTCTTGGGGCAAGCTAACAGACGAGTGATGTCTTCCACCTGAGGTTGACCACAGATACATAGTCTGTCTGCATATGGGACCTTGTTGTAGTGGCCATCCAAGACTGCAGTGGTGCATTACTTGGAAATGTAGCTCAATAAAGGCACTTCTGAAGGACACTAGCAAGAGTTTGCTAAGATAACTAGTACTAAAATGCTCTGTTCTCAGTGGATACCAAGGGGAAAATTTGGTGTTTCTAATTAGTTGCAGATCCCTTCTGGATTCTGTCCAGAAGAGCCAGTCCCTTAGTTGAGACTTACTCAAGGTCAATGCAGAGCTCAGTTCTGGAAAATACTGTAATAATAGTACAATGGCTATTGGGATAAGTTCAATATGCTGGTACAAAGCCCTAAACAGCTTGGGACCAGGGTGCCTAGAAGTTTGTCTGATTCCTTTTACAGCCAACCAATCACAGTGCTGTGCAGGAAAAGGCATTCTGCAAATACCATCTTGGAACATCCATTCCATGCAGTGTCAAAATGGAGCCTCTACTGTGGTGGCACCTACGCTTTAAAATGCCCCCCCCCCATTACATTTCAGAGAGGCAAAATCTCTGTTGTCTTAAAACTCCCCACTTTCAGCAAGCACTCTAGTTAGAGATGTTTTATCCCAGTTGGTCTCTGTACTTCGTTTGAAATCATTTTTTTAAAAAAAGCAACCATTTTAACTACAGTGGTACCTCGGGTTAAGTACTTAATTCGTTCTGGAGGTCCATTCTTAACCTGAAACTGTTCTTAACCTGAAGCACCACTTTAGCTAATGGGGCCTCCTGCTGCCGCCGCGCCACCGGAGCACGATTTCTGTTCTCACCTTGAAGCAAAGTTCTTAACCTGAAGCACTATTTCTGGGTTAGCGGAGTCTGTAACCTGAAGCGTATGTAACCCGAGGTACCACTGTATTCTGACATACGCAGTTGTTTTTGTATGATTTTATTGTATTGTGAAATCGCTTCATTGTGAGAGCTGCTCATTTATTCCTGCTCAGTGCTGATCTACACACACAACGCTAAAATTCTGATGAAATTAGATGACATCATTGATTGGTCACTTTTATTTTTGGAAGGGGGGAGGTTCTAGTGTGTGGCTTCATTGACAGAAGTGGGAGTTCTGGTCACAGCATTAATAAAGCAGAGAAACCTTCTTGAGCCAGGAATAGAAGCAACAAGTATCTCTCAGAGCTATGACAAAGTAATGAAGCTAATAAATCAAGGTAACAGAGAGACATTTAACTATACAGAAACAATTTGTTTGTTTGACAGGTGACGGTTGCTGCAGCTTCAGGTGCGGCTGGGAAATCAAACTCCTGTGCAAATTAGTTAAGGAATTGAAAGCATAAGGGTTGCTCCCGCAGTTGCATCCCAGTCTGGAACTGCTATCCTTCATTCACTTTGTCCTCCTACCTCTTTTCAGCTCTTATTTGTGGCGATTTCCCCCACCCGTCCAATGTGGACAAAGTACTGTTGGGTTTTTCCAGAGCTTTTGTGCTGGTCCCAAGGGTTAACCGTGCAGCGAGGTCCGAGTCCAGTCCGAGGTCAAGGGCACGGTATGGAGGCTGTCCGTCAAAGCTGAAGCAGGGTCCAAGGCAGGGTGAGGTCAGGAACTCTGGCAGAAGAGCAGGACAGGGTACAGGCAGGAACAGGCTACCAACAATGTTGCTCCCACAACCTGGGACTGGGGCTGGCTGGCTTTTATCTGCCCCGAGGCATAGGGCGGTCCCGGTCCACAGGTGACTCGCCTCTCCTGGCCTGGAGGTGAGTACTCCTCCTGCAGGAACTTAGTTCCCTCCACCTCTCTGCCCTGAGCCTCTGCAGCTCAGGAGAGGCTGGAGGGTTACTGGACCCAGAGGCAACCTCAGCTTCCCCTGACAGGGCTGAGAGTGGAGCACCTGCAGGCAATGGGTCCTCCATCACCTCAGGAGCCAGAGCAGACTCAGCTGGTGCCTGCAGCTGAGAATCCAGCACAGGTGAGGACCCTTCAGGCTCAAGCGCCAGCCCCGGCTCAGCTGATTCTGGAGGTGGGGATTCCTGTGCAGGCTGGGATTCCTCAGGTTCAGCCTCCAAGACCGAATCCCTGGCCATCACAGCTTTTCATTAGGAAGACTCTCCTCTGGAGCTGACAGGAGCGAGCCAGCAATAAATCACCCAAGCAAATTGGAGTGAACTCTTTGTTAGCACAAAAAAGGGGACCTGCACAGGTGTGTTGGGCCTAACTCATCAGGTCTTGCCCCCATGAAGCAGTTGCTGCGACTGAAGGTCCCCACTTCCGCACACGGCCTAAGTCCCGTCCTTTCCAGGGTTTTCTCCAAGCAGTTGGAGACTGCACCTGCATGCCTGTCTTTGCTCTTCTCGCTTCATGCCTCTTCTGGTTCTGGGATACCAGCGGGGTGGGGGAGCCTGTCGCAGCCGGAGTGAGAGACACCTGTGCCTCTTCACCTGCTGGACTAATCTCTGCCTCTTGACCTGGCTTCTGGGATTCAGAATATTTTTTTTCTTGCTTTCCTCCTCCAAAAACTAGGTGCATCTTATTGTCTGGTGCGCCTTATAGAGCGGAAAAAATGGTATATCTGTTTGAAAACCGTACCTATTGAATTGACTACTAGTGAATTAATAGAAAAACAGGTGGTGAGGTTGACTTTTGCATGTGTGTGAGATACATTCAAATAAATGGTGACCTACAATCTCTGAGGCTTTAGGTCTGCTGCTGCTTGAAGGACATGGTAATGGCAGTGGCTTTGTACTTGTGTTTTTTTTTTAAATTATGATTACAACTTTCCTAATATAAAACTAATATACTTATATGGTAAATAAGAGAAGCAAAGCAAAACAAATCAAAAATCAGCGTACTACACGTAAAGGTAAAGGGACCCCTGACCATTAGGTCCAGTCGTGGCTGACTCTGGGGTTGCGGCGCTCATCTCGGTCTATAGGCCGAGGGAGCCGGCGTACAGCTTCTGGGTCATGTGGCCAGCATGACTAAGCCGCTTCTGGCGAACCAGAGCAACGCACAGAAACACTGTTTACCTTCCCGCCGGAGTGGTACCTATTTATCTACTTGCACTTTGACGTGCTTTCAAACTGCTAGGTTGGCAGGAGCTGGGACTAAGCAACAGGAGCTCACTCCGCCGCGGGGATTCAAACCGCCGACCTTCTGATCGGCAAGTCCTAGGCTCTGTGGTTTAACCCACAGCGCCACCCGCGTCCCTTTACTACACATAAATGGCGTATAATTTCCAGTTAGTGCTCAAGATGGACAGCAAATTATTATTTAAATGAACTCCTTCAACTCTTATTTCCTTGTGGTGCCATGGTTCCCCGCACCCTTGTGGCAATGCCCAACTGTTCAGGGATACAGGGAGCAATGGGAGCTAGATGATTCTAAGCATCTTCCATCTCTGGTACAGCAAAATTTCTCAGGATTCCTTCTTGCCATCCCATCTCATCTCACAAAGTCTTTGTGACGAAGGGATCCAGGAAGCCTAACAGCAAGGACTAAAAGCCCTAGTCCGTGGTAGGTAGCAACAATGTCAGTAAAGGTAAAGGACCTCTGACAGTTAAGTCCAGTCACGAATGACTCTGGGGATGCAGCGCTCATCTCGCTTTACTGGCTGAAGGAGCTGACATTTGTCTGCAGTCAGTTTTTCCGGGCCATGTGGCCAGCATGACTAAGCTGCTTCTGGCGAAAGCAGAGCAGTGCAAGGAAACACCTTCCCGCTGGAGTGGTACCTATTTATCTACTCGCACTTTGACGTGCTTTCAAACTGCTAGGTTGGCAGAAGCTGGGACCGAGCAACGGGAGCTAGGTTGGCAGAAGCTGGGACCGAGCAACGGGAGCTCACCCTGTCGCGGGGATTCGAACCGCTGACCTTCCGATCGGCAAGCCCTAGGCTCTGTGGTTTAGACCACAGCACAGCAAAGCCTAAGAATTTGATATGCTCCTGCCCCAATCCAGAGTCCAGTCCATTTTTTATTTTTATCTTTGCAATGCTCAGCAGATTATGAGAAATCATCTGGCTAATCTGAATTAATATTTCCAGAGCACACTTGGGCAGATCTACCTACTAATACTAGCAAACAATTTCCATCTAGGAGGAGGAATGTGCAGACTCACAATAACATTAAATAACAAGAAGAGCTGTTTTGGGTATATTTTCTATTATAGTGTAGTGTATGCAATCATACCCTCTAACATTTCTCCAGTGAAAATAGAGACATTCTATTCCATACCCCCCCCAACATTTCTCTGATGAAAACAGGAACGTCCTAAGGAAAAGCGGGACATTCTGGGATCAAATCAGAAACTGGGATGGCTTCTGTAAATCCAGGACTGTCCCTGGAAAATAGGGACACTTGGAGGGTCTGTGCTATGTGCTGTGAAGGTACAAAGTCCTATCTTACCTACTCAGAAGTAAGTCCAACGGAGTTTAGTGGGACATAATAATGGGTGGACAACGCTAGGAGAGGAGAAGGGGGGAGTTCTATTACACAGCCAAAAGCCATTGCGTTAGTGGAACTGCTTTATTTGGATCCCACCCTATGTGTGCAAAGGATGACAGTCCAAAGGATTTACATGGTTTTCCTGAAAGAGTTAAAAGAAATTTGCGGCAACTGTTCTCATGATTTCCGTAGTCTTGCTTGTGAACCCTGCATAGCTGTACCTTATTACAGCAGATTTCTGTACAGAGCAGGAAAGATTTCTCAAGGTGCTGTTTAAGACTTCCTGGTTTGTGCTGGCAAATTGTTAATCAGTCTCTGACAGCATAAATAAAATTAAAGGGTTTAATTAAAACTAATGAATGAGTGAACAGAGAATAGGCAGCATGTTCCACTGGCAGAACCTTGATGCTCTCAGTAATTAAAGTGTCACAGAGCAGGGGATGTCTTAGAAATGTCAGAACTGCAAAAGAAAAGAGGCCCAAACTTCCAGAACAGCTTGAGGGTTCATGTAAACACTCAGTAATCATAAAAACCCAGTGGGAGCATTTCTTGCAAAAGTCCCGTCTCTGTAAAGGCAGAAGATGGTGAGCATTCTTCTGTTTTTCAGTGCCTATCCATTTTCTTACATTCTGTGAAGCAAAAATTCCTTGTGGCTCATAGATAATCACTATAATTCCCGATCTTGATGTTTGAGCATGGCTGCTGTCCGCCAAAAGGGCACCAAGCGTAGGGTAATTACAGAAGTCCTGTTAATTCCGGGGCTGTCCCGGAAAAATAGGGACGCTTGGAGGTTATGATACTGCTTCTGTTGTTGTTGTTTAGTCGTTTAGTCGTGTCCGACTCTTCGTGACCCCCTGGACCAGGGCACACCAGGCACTTCTGTCTTCCACTGCCTCCCGCAGTTTGGTCAAACTCATGCTGGTAGCTTCAAGAACACTATCCAACCATCTCGTCCTCTGTCGTCCCCTTCTCCTTGTGCCCTCCATCTTTCCCAACATCAGGGTCTTTTCCAGGGAGTCTTCTCTTCTCATGAGGTGGCCAAAGTATTGGAGTCTCAGCTTCAGGATCTTCCAGTGAGGACTCAGGGCTGATTTCCTTAAGAATGGAGAGGTTTGATCTTCTTGCAGTCCATGGGACTCTCAAGAGTCTCCTCCAGCACCAGAATTCACAAGCATCAATTCTTCGGCGATCAGCCTTCTTGATGGTCCAGCTCTCACTTCCATACATCACTACTGGGAAAACCATAGCTTTAACTATACGGACCTTTGGCCGCAAGGTGATGTCTCTGCTTTTTAAGATGCTGTCTAGGATTGTCATTGCTTTTCTTCCAAGAAGCAGGCGTCTTTTAATTTCTGCTGTCACCATCTGCAGTGATCATGGAGCCCAAGAAATTAAAATCTCTCACTGCCTCCATTTCTTCCCCTTCCATTTGCCAGGAGGTGATGGGCCCAGTGGCCATGATCTTTGTTTTTTTGATGTTGAGCTTCAGACCATATTTTGCACTCTCCTCTACACTACTTCTGTACCAGGAGATAATAGTCCTTCTTATCAAATATGCCTCCCCTGGCTTTGCTGCTTATCTGAAGCCACTCTATTAATATTTTCATATTGGGAAGATTTATGGGTACATCTGAAAACAATCCAGTCATGCTTCATGTTAACTATCAGTCCAGTTTGCAGAAGTATTCATGCAGCCGACACCTTGGGCAACAAATCCAGCTTGAAGTAAATTTTAGCAGGGAGTCGGGCCTCATTCTCAACATCAGAGTCACAAAAAATTAATTCGGCCTCACCTTCCTCTCCCCCACTTCATTCGGCCTGCCCCCCACCCCACCCCGATCCGATTCATAAGAGATTTGCACGCATCACCGATACAATTTACTCGCTGTGGAAAGAGAAACCTCAGCAACTCTACGAAGCAAAAGGCATTTTTAAGTGATCTGTGCTGAAGCAATTCCCTCCACAACAGGTATAAGCAAGCCCAAACTGATGCTTTCTACACAAATGATTATAAATAAAAGCCAAAATTTTGTCAAACTGATAGTGTAAGTGTAACATATGAGTCCCTTGGTATCGTTTGAAGGAAATTAACGTGGAGGGCCAAAGAGATGGAGTCTGCAGTATGCAATGCTCCAGAGGGTTGGCTGAGATTTTGTTCCTGGTGTAGCAGAAATAAATGCTCTTGGCAAACCTTAAGGGGGAAATAAGACATATATGTAAGTAAGATTAATCTGTAAAGCTGGCATCTATCATGAGTCATCTTTTACATTATAAGCCCTGGAATACACAAGTTGGTGCAGGCCAGATGTGTGCAACTGCAGGGCTAGGTTGAAAAACACCTGTGTCTCCTTACACCCAGGCAGTCCTGGGGAATATCTAAACATGGAAGAAAACAGAGCATGCAGGAGAACAGGGATGTGTTCTCATGTTTGTGGGACTTATCAAAGGCACTGAATTAATAATAATACTTAAAATACTTACCTGGAGTTAGTGTTCCATGGTACTGCCTGTCCAACATCACCATCAGAGTCTTCAGGCTGTGTACATACCATTTTAAAAAAACCCAAACCAGAATCCTGCATTTGATATGTGATGGAATTGTAAGGTAGTAAAGGGATTTGGGGAAATGATATATAATGAGTTGAAAAAAATAACCTTTGCGTGTTCAGACCCAGAAATCTCCCACCTAAATAAATTCACACTTGTCTCAAATTTTGGTTTTGGTTTTTGGCAGAATTTAGGCCACAACTTTATTGATTACAGAAAGTGACTGGTTGCATAGGCTCTGGTTTGACTAGCTCCCTGCCATGCAGGTAGCGCTGACCCAGGGTTCCAGCATAGGTCAGCCAAGGGTGAACACCTGGATAAGCTGAAAGCCAGGAACAGGCTATCTCCGCCACCCAAATGTCCCCCTGGACTCAGGCACGGGCACAACCCCCTCTCAGGGGTTGATTAAACCATCAAGTCCCTGGATTCCTTTAACGGAATACCCTTCACATAGGGATGGCGAGAGCGTTCTCCCATCCCTATCACCTGAACCAGTGCCTATCCACAACCTTACAAGTTGTGACGATTTGCTACATGGCAGGCAAAACCCAAATGGCAACAGCCAATCAGCCAAGTGGGGGAAGTTCCTGCCGTGCCCCTGTCCCAACGACAGACGACACACGACGGCCTAGCAAGGTCAAGCGCAAATCCCTAAAATTAGGGAGAGGTGGGCGGGTGTTCCGAATGCAAGCGCCGAAAGAGGAAGCTCTGGGTCACGCACATGGGTATATATGGGTCCCTCAAACCGTTTGGACTGCGTCCCATTGGCCAGATTGCACCCAGCTACGAGGGACCTACCAATCGGGTGTTGTGGCTGACCAATCGTACCCACCCACAACACAGGGTGTCGGTTTTCCAGGTCTCACTGCAATACGTGCCCTCTTTAAGGGAGGACCCGATTTGCTATAAAAGAAAAACCTGAAGTCTTCCTTTTAGGAATTCTAGGTGCCGAAATCCCAAGGGAGCAGAAAAGATTTATATCCCAAGGGAGCAGAAAACAATGTATGCGACCACAGCTGCGCAGATGTTATTGGCCCAGAGATGGAAAGAAGACAAAGTCCCTACCAGAGAAGAATGGCAGATGAAGTTGATGGACTATGCTGAAATGGCTAAAATGACCGGAAGAATCAGAAATCAGGAAGACCAAAATTGTAATAAGGAATGGGGAAAATTTATAACTTGTCTTAAAGACCGTTGTAAACAGTTAAAATCATTAATAGAATTGGAATATCACTTGTACTTTAAGGGTGAATTCTGGATGCAATGGAGATGTAAAAGATTTGGACTATCATAAAAGATCCGGGAGGAAACGATTAACAACAGAACCCACAAAGGGAAGGATGGAAATCCAGGAGATTCCTTGGATTCTTGATTTTATGATTTACGTTTGATATATCTCTGTAAAATTTTAATTTGAAAAACCATTTTTTTAAAAAGAAACCCAGAATCCCGGGAACTGTAGTTTGCCCCTCACATCACCCTCACCGAATTACAGTTCCCAGGATTCTTGAGGAGGGTGGGGAATGCAAATGTGCTTTAAATGCATGGTTTGTATGCATCTTCAAACTGGTTTGGTGTTTTTCAACGATCTAGGTACATGGGTGGCGAAGATGTGCTCTGGCTCAAGTTCAGAGCACTCAGCCGAGGAACAGGAGAGGAGCCTCAGAAATCTAGAACAGGGTTGGGCAACATGCTCCAGGGAGGGAATGCAGTCTTTCCAGGGCTCACTCTCTGGCCATGGAGGGAAACTGTCCCCAGGCCACTCAAAATCACAGAATTTTAGAGGTGGAAGGGATTCCAAGTACAATCCCCTAATTTGCAGGAATCTCAACGGGTGGCGCTGTGGGTTAAACCACAGAGCCTAGGGCTTGCCAATCAGAAGGTCAGCAGTTCGAATCCCTGCCACGGGGTGAGCTTCCGTTGCTCAGTCCCTGCTCCTGCCAACCTAGCAGTTCAAAAGCACCTCCAAGTGCAAGTAGATAAATAGGTACTGCTCCAGTGGGAAGGTAAACGGCTTTTCCGTGCGCTGCTCTGGTTCACCAGAAGCGGCTTAGTCATGCTGGCCGCACGACCCAGAAGCTGTACGCTGGCTCCCTCGGCCAATAAAGCGAGATGAGCGCCGCAACCCCAGAGTCGTCCGCAACTGGACCTAACGGTCAGGGGTCCCTTTACCTTTACCTTTATCACTGACTGTTACATTTATACTTTACCTCCACCGTTAGAGACAGTATTTGAGAGAATGCTGCTGCACTCAGACCTTGCTTGTGGACAGGGGTGCCAACTTGAATAAAATAGGAGGGGCAGATAAGCCCCGCCCTGCATGATTGATCACAGGACGCACACTATTTGAACAGCAATGCCCATCAACTGGGAGGGGGGTGGCCCTGAAGGGACCTTGGCCCTTATTAGTTGGCTCTTATGTTTGCGGGCATCTGGATGCAAACAGGATCTTTGGTTAGCCTTCGCCTGATCCAGCAGGTTCTCTTTACGTTCTTAAAATGTTTTCTGAATAGCTGGACAGCTCAGTTGGTTAGGTCATGGGGCTGATAAGGCCAAGGTGGCAGGTTTGATCCCTGTATGGGACAGCTGCATATTCCTGTATTGCAGGAGTTTGGACTAGATCAGCCTTTCTCAACTTGTGGTTCCCCAGATGTTGCTGAACTACAACTCCCATCACCTCTAGCTAGCAAGGCCAGAGCTCAGGGATGATGGGAGTTGTAGTCCAACAACATCTGGGGACCCACAGGTTGAGAACCTCTGGACTAGATGATCCTTAGGGTCCTTTCCAACTGTATGATTCTATCACTCCTGCAATTGTCTCACCAGCCATTTGCAGCTAAGAGTTCGTTCAGACTTCCTTTTGAGCCGTGTTTCTAGGCACAGATGTCCAGACTTGAAAGCTCCATGTCTGAGTGTGGTTGGTTGGTTTCTGAAATATACTCAGAGTCGAGAGTGGATTTCATGCTCTTTATTCAGCTCATAGCGGTGAGGAGGAATGGAAGTTCCCCCACAATATCTGCTTTATATACATTATTTATACAATGGGCTGCATGTGATTGGCTAATTCTGCTGCATTCTGAATCCTATTGTTCTAGGACCAATCAGACTGCTGCATTTTGGATCCTATTGTTCTAGGACCAATCAGACTGCTGCATTTTGGATCCTATTCAACTCAGTACATAAGTTGCTTTCCTTTCCTTTCCTTTCCTTTCCCCTTCCTTCCTTCCTTCTTTCTTCCAGCAGTTTCTCCAGGAAGACCTGTGTTTTACCACTGATTGCTGTTTTCTCCAATTCAGCGTTAAGAGTTCCCAGCCCTGAGTTACACACCAAGCAATCTGCTGAAGTGGCCAAGGGACAGCAGAGTATCCTGGCAATCGTGTGTGTCTGTTAGCAGCCCAGACTCCCAGGTCAGAGCCACCCCCCTTCCCTTGTCCACAAAGCTCTGCATTGTTTCACAACACAGATGTCCTGAACTCTGCAGCTGTCATAACATTCAGAAACTTCCCTTTCTTCCCAGACACAATTCCATGCAACCTGAGCGCCAGCCTTTATTTAGCACATTCTCTCCGGCCGCCCCAGAAGATGCTCATCTGTCTCACAAAATCCTCATGTTTTTCAGCACTGGCAACCACAATCCGGAGTGCCCCAATTTGTTTTCAAGACCTGGCGACCTTGGGAATATTGTAACCAGACACAAGGGTGCAAGCATCATCCTTCGGAGACCCTACCAGTGTCACCTCGCATTCCTTCCTGCCCCTCTTCTAGGATTAAATAACAGGATGATTTATCTCTCACCTAATTGGACTGGATTATTTGTCAGTTCCATTCTCATCTGGTTGGATTCCTTTCACCTTGTTTTCTTCCCACAGCACATATGTGGATCAACAGCACTTCTAGTGATTTATTAAACATTGACGTATACAGCTCCCCAACTTGAAGGAGTCTGAGCACATTTTATTATATTTAAGTATTTTTACACTTCCCTTCGATATGGTTCCCAGGGCAGTTTGCAAAAAGGGCAAATCGTTAGAATGTAAATGCAAAAAAAGGGAAATAAGGGAAATACCACCAATTATAATAAAACAGCAGGGTGTAGGGACGCGGGTGGCGCTGTGGGTTAAACCACAGAGCCTAGGACTTGCCGATCAGAAGGGTGGTGGTTCGAATCCCCGCAACGGGGTGAGCTCCTGTTGCTCTGTCCCAGCTCCTGCCAACCTAGCAGTTCGAAAGCACGTCAAAGTGCAAGTAGATAAATAGGTACCGTTCCGGCGGGAAGGTAAATGGCGTTTCCGTGCGCTGCTCTGATTCGCCAGAAGCAGCTTAGTCATGCTGGCCACATGACCCGGAAGCTGTACGCCGGCTCCCTCGGCCAATAAAGTGAGATGAACGCCGTAACCCCAGAGTTGTTAACAAGTGGACCTAATGATCAGGGGTCCTTTTACCTTTATAATAAAACAGCACACAACAGCAGGCTTCAAACTGCAACTAGAAAGCTTAAGGAAATAAAGATGTCTTTGCCTGGTGCCAAAAGGCCAGTCAAGTAAGTCCCAGGAAAACTTCTCTGGGAAAAAGCAGTCTGCAACTGACCTCTCTTGGGCACCACCTGCCTCAAATCCCCGGCTGCGGTCTCCCACTGGAAGCCCTTCACTGAATATATGAATAGACACATATGGAGACAATTGGTTTTTTTCCAAGTGCCCTGGTCCTAAGCCACGAAGGGATTTAAAGGTCAAAACCAGCACTTTGAAGTGAGCCAAGAAGCTGACGGAGAGCCAGGGCGGTTGGCAGCGCACGCAGATGTAATATGATCCTAACACTCCGTCCCACTTAGGAACCGGGCAGCTGCATTATTCTGTGGTTAACTGCAGTTTCTGAACAGTCTTCAAAGGCAGCCCCATGTATAATGCACTACAGTAGTCTAACCTGAGGTTACAAGAGCATGGATAACAGCGTCTAGACCATGGGTAGGCAACCTAAGACCCATGGGCTGGATGCGTTCCAATCGCCTTCTCAGTCCTGCCCATGGACGGTCCGGGAATCAGCGTGTTTTTACATGAGTAGAATGTGCCCTTTTATTTAAAATGCATCTCTGGGTTATTTATGGGGCCTGCCTGGTGTTTTGACATGAGTAGAATGTATGCTTTTATTTAAAATGCATCCCTGGGTTATTTGTGGGGCATAGGAATTTGTTCATATTTTTTTCCAAAATATAGTCCGGCCCCCCACATGGTCTGAGGGACGGTGGACCGGCCCACGGCTGAAAAAGGTTGCTGACGCCTGGTCTAGGAGATCTCTATCCAGACTAGGCTTCCTCAACTTTGGCCCTCCAGATGTTTTGAGACTACAATTCCCATCATCCCTGACCACTGGTCCTGCTAGCTAGGGACCATGGGAGTTGTAGGCCAAAACGGCTGGAGGACTGAGATCAGTGGCGTAGCGTGGGGGGTGCAGGGGGGGCCGACCGCACCGGGCGCAACATCTGGGGGTTAGGGCAAATCCACGGGTTAGGGGGCGCAAATTACTTGCCTTGCCCCGGGTGCTGACAACTCACGCTACGCCACTGACTGAGATTAAGGAAGCCTGATCCAGACCCTCTCCTTCCCTAGAGAGAATGTTAGGTTGAAGCCGCCATTCCTTTCCACGTGGCAGGAATTGTTTGAGCATTCAGCCACAAAACCCTTGGTCTGGCCTGCAGTCTGGAGAGGCACAACCTACAAACAGGTTTATGCCCTCCGCGAACAGGCTCTCCAAATGTCCCTATTTTCCAGGGGCAATTCTGGATTTACAGAATTTTCATCCCGTAATGTCCCGCTTTTCTGTAGGACGTCGCTATTTTCATTGAGGGAATGTCGGAGGGTATGGAGTTATGCGACCCCTCAACCCACAGAGATAAGTAACTATACAACCTTCAGAAGACATCTGAAGGCAGCCGTGTACAGTGGTACCATGGGTTAAGAACTTAATTCGTTCTGGAGGTCCGTTCTTAACCTGAAACTGTTCTTAACCTGAGGTACCACTTTAGCTAATGGGGCCTCCTGCCACCTCCGCGCGATTTCTGTTCTCATCCTGAAGCAAAGTTCTTAACCTGAGGTACTATTTCTGGGTTAGCGGGGTCTGTAACCTGAAGCGTCTGTAACCTGAAGCGTCTGTAACCCGAAGTACCACTGTATAGGGAAGTTTTAAGCCATTAAAAAAAATACATTATGTTTTTATGCATGTTGGAAGCTGCCCAGAGGGTGGGGGTATAAATAATACAATTATTAGTATTATTATAATTATTATGGAATAGGAAGTCCCTATTTTTATCAGAGAAATGTTGGAGGTTATGAGTGAAGTCTGTGAGTGAATGTTGTGCTCGCTTGGAACGACTATTTCTTATGTTTTCTCAGTTTTATTTAATCCAAAGCAGCCGAGGGAAACTGCAGTCTGGACTGGAAATTTGTGCATGGGAACCTTTCTTTCTCTTATCTATAACTCTGCTTCTTTTCTAAATTGCATTTTGCACTGCAGGGGGAAAGAAACAGTTCCTTGTATTTTCCCCCTTGCAGGGAAAGGGGGTCGCAGCTAGCCATGTGGGGAAGAAAATGGCTCCCTGGAGTTGTTTTGGTTAACAAAGGAAACCCTCAGCGAAAATGCACACAATTGAGCTTTGTGTGTTGTTTGACCCTGAGAACCAGGCCTTTCAGGAGGTCTATATGGGATTCCTATCAAGTGTGCAATGGCCTGTTGCCGCTAGGTGGTGGCCTTGCCTCAGCTGTGCACCAGTCAGCTGCTTGGAAAGGAGCTTTGTTCCATTTATACCTGCAACATGTCTCCCTGAGCCAACCTGAATGTGCTGCGTTGCCATATGGCTAATTATTCAACACGGGCATCGCAGAGCCACTGGCAATCCGAGAGGCAGAAGGCGAACTCGTGCTTAAGTGTCACACTAGGGCTGTGGAGAGCTGACTTCAAACCGTCGCTTCGCTATGACGATGATCCCTGGGTGACCCTCGGCCAGTCACTCACTCTTAGACTAAGGTTACTAGATTTTTTTCAATGACTCTGGGGACACTTTAATTAATTAATTAATTGATTGATTACTACACGTTCGGCTAGCCCACCCATGAGGTAAAGTGAGGCGGCCGCCTCAGGCGGCAGGATGCACAGGGGCAGCAGATCCCAATGGAGACATTTATTCCCTCCTTGTTCCTGATGTAGACCTTCACTCATTCCTCCTTCTCTGGTGGGGAGGGGAGGGAAGGAGCACCATTTTGTGCTTTGCCTCAGGTGCCAAAATTTCTTGAGCCAGCTCTGCCCTCTACCCAATCTAAACATATATTTCTAAAGATTTTAAACTGCTCACATTGTAAAATACCATAGCCATTGGCGCTGCATGATACTGGGCAAGGTGCTCAACCTTCTCCTTAGGATGCGTGCTCGACACGTGACATGATGCTTCCCCCCCAAAAAAAAATATTGGGCCCAAGCTGGCACCTCTGGTATCTCTCATCATCATGTACTTGTCTCCTACACCCAGAAGAACCTCATTCCCCTCTTGGTTAATGGCCAGAATATTAGCCATGATTTTGTATGAAGACTTTGCAATGGGTGTTTAAGGAGATAACAGAAACCACTGGGTTAAAGCTGGCCGAAAATCCAGATAGCATTATTATCAATTTACAATGGGGTGGAAGGTTCGCAGGCTGTGAAGGACTTGCTCACAAATTTATTGGCAGCTGCACGCATTATTATAGCTAAGAAGTGGAAGGGGCAAGCAGAATATAAAATGGAAGAATGGTATAAAGGAATGTGGGGTATAGCTATCAATGATAAATTAACATGTGCTGTTAAGGTAAGATGGGGAATATGCAGGAGAAATGATTTTGAGGAGATATAGAAGGTGTTTGTAGAATTTGTACCGTTAAAACGGAAAGGGATCAAACCATCGCAAGAGGTGCTGAAATGTTGGGAGGTTGGACTGTTACAATAGAACGGTCTCAGTGGTGGAGTGCACATTTTATTTATTTATTTATTTATGATTATTACTTTGTCAAAATAAAATTTTAAAAAAGGCTTTGCACTAGTTTTGCTTTTAATAGCATAGGGCTACTGACAGCATTTTTTAGGTCCATGACACTATGATTTAGAAGTATAACAGGAAATGCTCCTGTCCTGAGTAAGCCTATAAGATAAGAAAATCCCTGCTGGATCAAACCAAAGGCTCATCTAGACGAGCATCCCATTCTTAAGTTGGCCAATCAGATGCCTATGGGATGCTTGCAACCAGTAGTGGTCCCTGGTCCTGAAGGGGGTAACTGTGTCCCCGAAGGACCAGGTGCGCAGCCTGGGAGTCATTTTGGACTCACAGCTGTCCATGGAGGCGCAGATCAATTCTGTGTCCAGGGCAGCTGTCTACCAGCTCCATCTGGTACACCGGCTGAGACCCTACCTGCCCGCGGATTTTCTTGCCAGAGTGGTGCATGCTCTGGTTATCTCTCGCTTGGACTACTGCAATGTGCTCTATGTGGGGCTACCTTTGAAGGTGACCCAGAAACTGCAATTAATCCAGAATGCGGCAGCTAGACTGGTGACTGGGAGTGGCTGCCGAAGACCTACAGTACGTTTCCGAGCACAATTCAAAGTGTTGGTGCTGACCTTTAAAGCCCTAAACGGCCTTGGCCCAGTATACCTGAAGGAGCGTCTCCACCCCCATTGTTCAGCCCAGACACTGAGGTCCAGCGCCGAGGGCCTTCTGGCGGTTCCCTCACTGCGAGAAGCCAAGTTACAGGGAACCAGGAAGAGGACCTTCTCAGTAGTGGTGCCCGCCCTGTGGAACGCCCTCCCACCAGATGTCAAAGAGAACAACAACTAACAGACTTTTAGAAGACATCTGAAGGCAGCCCTGTTTAGGGAAGCTTTTAATGTTTAATGGATTACTGTATTTTAATATTTTGTTGGAAGCCGTCCAGAGTGGCTGGGGAAGCCCAGCCAGATGGGTGGGGTATAATTAATTAATTTTATTATTATTATTATTATTATTATTATTATTATTATTATTATATTATTATTATTATTATTATTATTATTATTATTATTATTATTATTATTATTATTATTATAGTGCTCTCCTGCTGATGATCCTCAGCATCTCGTATTCAGAGGCATGACATCTTTGATGCTGGAGCCAACAAAGATTTCATGACTAATAGCCACTGAGAGCCTTATCTTCCATGAATTTGTCTAATCCCCTTAAAAGCTCTCCAAGTTGGCAGCCTTCAGTACATCTCCTGGTAGTGAATCCTAGAGTTCCACAATTCACTGTGCGCTTCCTTTCGTCTCTCCTGAATCTCCCACACATCAGCACCCGATGACTCTGGGTTCCTGTACGATGAAAGAAACTTCTTTCCACCCTCGTTCTTTACTGTGCATAATTTTATACGCTTCTGTAAAATGTCTCCCTCTCCCTTTCCCCACCCGCCAAGCTAAAAATTCCAAATTGCTGTAACAGGGGGGTGGAATAAAGATCTACACTGGGGACAAGGGTGGAAGGAGACCACTGAGAGGCTGCTGTAGAGGCTGCATTTGGGGGGATAGATCTTGTCTCCAAGGAGTGGGCGCATCTGTTGGAGCAGCAGCAGGGTTTCTTGGAGGTTAGATCCGCTGCTCCTATGTATTCTGACGCCCGAGGTAGTTGCCTCACCTTGTCTCATGGGTAGGCTGGCCAGCTGGGAAAAGATAATCTCTGGCACCCCTCATACTACCTATGTTGTCATGCACTCAGTGTTCAGGGACCAAAGGCAGTACAGTGGTACCTCGGGTTACATACGCTTCAGGTTACAGACTCCGCTAACCCAGAAATAGTACCTCAGGTTAAGAACTTTGCTTCAGGATGAGAACAGAAATCGTCCTCCCGCGGCGCAGCGGGAGGCCCCATTAGCTAAAGTGGTGCTTCAGGTTAAGAACAGTTTCAGGTTAAGAACGGACCTCCGGAACGAATTAAGTACTTAACCCGAGGTACCACTGTATAGAGGGATGCGGGTGGCGCTGTGGGTTAAACCACAGAGCCTAGGACTTGCCGATCAGAAGGTCGGTGGTTCGAATCCCCGTGACGGGGTGAGCTCCTGTTGCTCGGCCCCAGCTCCTGCCAACCTAGCACTTCGAAAGCACGTCAAAGTGCAAGTAGATAAATAGGTACCACTCCAGCGGGAAGGTAAAAGGCGTTTCCGTGCACTGCTCTGGTTCGCCAGAAACGGCTTAGTCATGCTGGCCACATGACCTGGAAGCTGTACGCCGGCTCCCTCGGCCAATAAAGCGAGATGAGCGCCGAAACCCCAGAGTCGGCCACGGCAAGACCTAATGGTCAGGGGTCCCTTTACCTTACCACTGTATAGGAGCAGGGTTTATCACCAAAGAATGTGCCATTGAAAGCAGTTTCCTGGCGCACATCACAGTTATTTGTGCCTTGCCCGTTTGCTAAAGCAAAACGTTCTTCCTGACACCTTCCATTTCTGGGTGGAAAGAAAACGGACTGATCTTCAACCCCGACTACTTTCCTCTGCTTTCCAAACATGTGCATTCTTTTCTGTTTGGCAGGTCTCTTCTTGTACGCATCCAGGCCAATTTCCACCAGAAAATTGTACTCCGTCGCAGAGCTGCAATGCAAAAGCAATCGCCCGAATTGACAGAAGGTGGTTGCCCCGTTGGTGGAATTCAGCCTCTTAACATTTGCCTTTGTTTACAAGGGGCGCAAAGTATGCCAAAGAGAGGCCTACCGGTTTTATGGGCACCGGTCAGCCACCAATGGGCAGAGACTCTGTAAACAGCCCGTTTTGCATTAGAAGCCGACAGCTGGGTCTGATTAAGCTGCCTGAACTCCAGCATAGCCAGCGTGGAGTCTTGTCATGCAGCAAGAACTCAGGAAACTGCTGAGGAAACTGCCTGTGACTGCTGTTTAATGGGAGGTTGGTCAAGGAGCGGCTCAATGGAGGGAACGTTCAGAGTGCGTCTTTCCAAAGAGCACTGCAACGTTTGATGTGATCTTCTAAATCTGAGGTTTTCAGCCTTTCTGAGTCCATGGCTCCCTTGACCAACTACATTCTTTTTTGGCTCCTTTGTGGGGTAGAAGAAGAAGAAGAGTTTGGATTTGATATCCCACTTTATCACTTCCCGAAGGAGTCTCAAAGCGGCTAACATTCTCCTTTCCCTTCCTCCCCCACAACAAACACTCTGTGAGGTGAGTGGGGCTGAGAGACTTCAGAGAAGTGTGACTGGCCCAAGGTCACCCAGCAGCTACATGTGGAGGAGCGGGGAAGCGAACCCGGTTCCCCAGATTATGAGACAACCGCTCTTAACCACTACACCACACTGGTAACATTCTCCGAGCCTCAGAAGCCCAGTCATGTCACCCCTTGCCTGCAGAGCTGCCAACCCCTCACCCTTTTTCAGACACCCTCCCTTGGGGAGTGTTCCCTCAACCTCCTCTCCCCTCTCCTTGGGAGTTCTCTAGGCAGCAGCTGCCACTGCCCTTGGTCTCTAAGCCACCCCACACGCCCCAAAGAGAGGTGCTTTCTCAAGCCACCCCCCCAGGGGCCTGGGAGGAGGATGTCCCCAGCTGTGGGAATGTTCAGGGAGGTAGGAGAGGATCTATTGTTTATTAATATCCTTCCTAACTTGCACTAGCAAGTTCTATAACTTAGCAGAGTTTTACATTCCCCTTTTCAAACACACAGCAGATAGCTGATTGCAGGCATGTTTAAGCCTTTCACTATTAGGTTCCTGGTAAGGTAAAGGTAAAGGGACCCCTGACCATTAGGTCCAGTCGTGACCGACTCTGGGGTTGTGGCACTCATCTCGCTTTACTGGCCTAGGGAGCCGGTGTAAAGCTTCCGGGTCATGTGGCCAGCATGACAAAGCTGCTTCTGGTGAACCAGAGCAGCGCACGGAAACGCCGTTTACCTTCCCGCCGGAGCGGTACCTATTTATCTACTTGCACTTTGACGTGCTTTCGAACTGCTAGGTTGGCAGGAGCTGGGACTGAGCAACGGGAGCTCACCCCGTTGTGGGGATTCGAACCGCCGACCTTCTGATTGGCAAGTCCTAGGCTCTGTGGTTTAACCCACAGCGCCACCCGCACCCCCAGGTTCCTGATAAGTTCCCTTATATTCCTCTTAAAAGAATAAACATGCCAGAATCTTATTTAAGATACAGTGGTACCTTGGGTTAAGTAACTTAATTCGTTCCAGAGGCCTGTTCTTAACCTGAAACTGTTCTTAACCTGAGGTACCACTTTAGCTAATGGGGCCTCCTGCTGCTGCGCCGCCGCTGCACGATTTCTGTTCTCATCCTGAAGCAAAGTTCTTAACCCAAGGTACTATTTCTGGGTTAGCAGAGTCTGTAACATGAAACATCTGTAACCCGATGTATAAAAGTAGTTTACTCACATCATCAGTTCACAGTTGGATCCCTGAAGGCAGACTTAGTTACAGATATACAGATACATGTGGATTTACCTCATATGGGGGGTTAATCCCACTGACTGCAGACTGACAATCACTGCAGTTCACACGGCGAAAGGAAGATGGAGAAGAAAGGAGGAGGGCTGCGGGCCTTGTGCTTTTGTGACCTGCACAGGTAAGGTCACGCCTGCCTCTAGTCACATGCAAGAGGAAGTATGTCCCAGCCCAGGAGGAAACAGGAAGTTTTTGACTGGCTGGTCCAAACATCCCCTTGCATGTCCACTCTAGCAAAACAAGGAATGTTGTACTTGACTGCTACTTAGGTATCACAGCCCACACCAGCCTTAGCGGCCCAACAGAGACTAGCCAACACCTTACTCACTTTGGGAGGCAGCAGTGGCAGCAGCTTAAATTCAATCTTAAATTCAGTTCTCCACATTTCCACCGCAATTAGGGTTGTTGTTGTTTTCCTTTTTTTAAAAAAGAAAAATCTTAATGAAAGTTAATCAACATTTTAATGCCCATTTCTTCTAATGCACACATTAGACTAATATGCACGTTTCTGCAAGGAGTTTACCCTAATATTATATGTTTACCATTATTATTATTATTATTATTATTATTATTATTATTATCATCATCATCATCATCATCATCATCATCATTCTGTTTTATCTGTGTTAGCTGCCTTGAGTCCTGGACTGGGGGGGATATAAATAAATGCAAGAATAATAAGTTGCTTCACTCATAAAAATGACTCAAAGTAACTTAGAAACACAACATGCCATTTTGCACGCTTTCCTCCATAGGACCAGGCAGAAAGAGTTATACAATTACGAGGGTTTTTCTCTTTCCATCTGCCCCATGCTGCAAGAATTAGATCCCGTAGCTATAGCAAGAGGTTTGCATCTCCTCCTGATAGCTTTGTAGATTTCCAAATTATGTACCTCCTTGCTGAGCAGAAGAGCTGGGGCTGACCAAGAAATTGCAGCACAAATTTTATTTTTATTTTTCTTTGGCTTTTAATTTAAAATTGATTTGTGGGAGGAAAAGCCTAAATTAAAGTTGCTGAAAGGCCATGGGGGAGCCGTAAGTGGACCTTCATGTCTGAGCTCATATCTCTTTGGTCCCCGTTTGTGTGTATCTCATGAGTCTTTAATGTTTATTGCTGTTTATTTTTCATAGCCATGGCTTTATGTGGTTTTAATTATTAGCTTTTTTTTCCAGAGGAGTCAAGAAGGGCCCGTTGGCTTCAAGGCTGGCTGCTGGGAACCTCAAGCTGGTTGTCTGCGTGCGCCTCTGCAATTGCGTGGCTCACCGTGGTCGCCTGGAGTCGCCATGTGAGGTTTCCTGCCACGCCGACAACTCCTTGGCCAGTCACAAAAGAGAGGCAGCTGAAATTAATAAAATGTGTTTCACAAAAGCAATTTCCTTCGGGCCATCGCTGACCTCTCCCCTCAATTTATTTGAACTTTTGTCCTACCAAAGAAAGATATTAATTCTTAAAAATGTATCCTTCGCGATACAACTTTAAAAGAGCAGGGCTCTGAAATCTGAGAAGCGATGGGAATTCAAAGCCTGTAACCAGCAGACCAGTTGGCGTGATCGCCAAGGCGACTTGAAAAACAAAGAGGAGCCAGGGGAGCATTAGGGCTTCTGATTAACATAAACATGGAAAGCAATTGCCGAACATTGGGGTCCCAACACCTGCGAATAGGAAATGTCCAACTGTTGATCTTATGAACCACTGTACCAGCAAATAAGTGCTTACGGTGCAGATTAATGACAGTCACGGCTGGTGACACATCTCTTGTGCTGTGTTGGAGTTGCAAGCTGGTAGAAAAAGGAGCGACTTCATTTCCTAGAAACAACCTCTTCTGCCAAGCTAAGAATACAAGAAGAGCCCAAAGGCTTGTCTAATCCACCATTCTGTCCATACAGGGGCTAACTAGATGCCAACGATTAGCGATGGAAGAGGGATCTGTTTTCAGTGGATTAATACACAGACGTTGGCAGTTGTGGCTCAGGACAGCTTTGCTTGCATCATAGGATTGTAGAGTTGGGAATGATCCAAACTCCTACAGTGCAACAATCACAGCTAAATAATTCCTGACTGGTGGCCATCCCAAACCTCCCTTTAAAAACTGTCAATGAGTCCACTTCTCCCAGTTGGGTGCCATCTACAGATTCAAAGAGTGCCTCCTGCGTTCCTTCACCCAAGTCATCGGAAGATATAAAGATGTTGATCAACACCAGACCCAGGACAGAATCCTGCGGCACCCCACTGGTTACTTTTTTCCATTGGTGAGCACTCTTTGGCTTTCAGCCTTCAGCACACAGCTGTACGTGTCTATCTGTTCCAAAAAAACCCTGCTTTCTTAGGTCTTTCACACACACTCAAGCCCCTTATTACATCTTAGCTGAGTGGGATGGGATTTGTCACCTTCTTAGCTCTAATAGCAGTCAGCATTCGAAACACTAAAAAAGAGATCTTGTGCCATTTCCCAACTATTAACTCTGCCTGAAGAAACATCTATCAACCATGCTGGCTTGTTGTTGTTGTTTAGTTGTTTAGTCGTGTCCGACTCTTCATGACCCCATGGACCAGAGCATGCCAGGCACTCCTGTCTTCAATCATTTTTGAGATTGCATCCCAGTACAGCTTTTGCCACTCTTTTGTTGACTATGAGGGCCACTCCATTTCTTTTACGGGATTCTTGCCCACAGTAGTAGATATGATGGTCATCCGAACTGATTTCGCCCATTCCCGTCCATTTTAGTTCACTGATGCCCAGGATGTCAATATTTATTCTTGCCATCTCGTTTTTGACCACATACCACTTACCTAGGTACATGGTTCTTACATTCCAGGTTCCTATGCAATATTTTTCTTTACAGCATTGGACTTTCCTTTCGCTTCCAGGCATATCCGCAACTGAGCGACCTTTCAGCTTTGGCCCAGCTGCTTCATCAGCTCTGAATCTACTTGTACTTGTCCTCCACTCTTCCTCAGTAGCATGTTGGACGCCTTCCGACCTGAGGGGCTCATCTTCCAGCGTCATAACTTTTATATGCCTGTTGTCTTTGTCCATGGAGTTTTCTTGGCAGGGATACTGGAGTGGCTTGCCGGTTCCTGCTCCAGGTGGATCACGTTTGGTCAAAACTCTCCACTATGACCTGTCCATCTTGGGTGCCCTGCTCGGCATAGTTCATAGCTTCTCTGAGTTATTCAAGCCCCTTCGCCACGGCAAGGCAGTGATCCATGAAGGGGCTTATTAACATGCAATCTGACCAAGGAAGGTCATCTAGAAACCATAATAAGATGGTCCTGTATCTATCCTCCCAAGGTGCCACATTTGCTCTACTAAGTGCGGGAGATCTCTTGGGAGTGATTGTGTCAACAAAAGATTCATTATCACATGATAATCTATTTTTCACACATTCATCTATTTTACTAACACACTGTTCATCACTTTCCCATTCAGAAACTCTTGCCTTTAACACCCACCCATCCATTTTCCTTCTCTGCTCTTTGTCTCAAGGTGGCACTGGAGAAATGGCGAGACCTACCTGAAGTGGTTAAACACCTCATCCAGGTGTTTATAGTCCACCAAAATCCAGAGTACTTTTGGACCATGAAATGCTTAAAGTCCCTTCAGCCATGGTTGCTTCTTCCACTTTTTGACCCAACTGTGATCATGGCAAAGTGGATGCCATATATCAAAAATCTTATCTGTGCTCCACTGAAGATGCTTCACCTCTGTCCCATTGCTGACCTTACCAACTGCCTCTAGGGGACAATTAATGTAGACTTCCTCTCTCCGGACCAGAGAGCCCCACTAGCAGATCTATACGCAGTTTGAAACCTGGCAAGGTTACAAGCTGCAGACTCCGCTCCCACGGCCTTCATCTAACCCAGGGTTGCTTGCTTCAATCAACAGAGACTCTATATTTCAGGGGCTCTATCACATCCCCAAGGGCTTCAACCACTAACCTCCCTACCTCTTTAAGCCAAGTACCTTGGCCTCAGGGGAAGAGTCATATTCCCTGAGAGCTAGAACAGGCATAGGCAAACTCGGCCCTCCAGATGTTTTGGGACTACAAGTCCCATCATCCCTAGCTAACAGGACTAGTGGTCAGGGATGATGGGAATCGTAGTCCCAAAACATCTGGAGGGCTGAGTTTGCCTATGCCTGAGCTAGAAGCTCCTTCTACTGAGTTGTTGTTGTTGTTGTTGTTTAGTCGTGTCCGACTCTTTGTGACCCCCTGGACCAGAGCACGCCAGGCACTCCTGTCTTCCACTGCCTCCCGCAGTTTCGTCAAACTCATGCTGGTAGCTTCAAGAACACTGTCCAACCATCTCGTCCTCTGTCGTCCCCTTCTCCTTGTGCCCTCCATCTTTCCCAACATCAGGGTCTTTTCCAGGGAGTCTTCTCTTCTCATGAGGTGGCCAAAGTATTGGAGCCTCAGCTTCAGGATCTGTCCTTCCAGTGAGCACTCAGGGCTGATTTCCTTCAGAATGGAGAGGTTTGATCTTCTTGCAGACCATGGGACTCTCAAGAGTCTCCTCCAGCACCATAATTCAAAAGCATCAATTCTTCGGCGATCAGCCTTCTTTATGGTCCAGCTCTCACTTCCATACATCACTACTGAGTGCACACCCACAACTTCAGCTTAGCAGGCAGATAGTAATAAACATAATACCCTGTGCAACACATTGGAGAGCTCTCACACTCTCTGCCTTCATAACGGGATTTCTGCTGAATGGGTTTGTTCATACTTGTAGGATCAAAAGGGTAGAACGACTGCATTGGCCTCCTTACCCTGCTGCTCAACTCAGCCATCTACTTAGTTGTTTCCCTTGACGCTTTGTCACTGGGACCAAGTTATTTACTGTATGGGTCTGCCCCTCGTGCTCAAAGAGCTGAACCATGAACTCCCTCGCTCCTGAGCCCCTCTAAGACATTCACCTTCATTTTCAACAGCCCTTTAACATAGCAAAACACTGCAACGCTGAAGCAGCAGCACTGTGTTTTGCAGCAATGTCACTGATGCATCAGTTAGTAGCCCACAATAGCAAGTCATTTAGAACTAGACTACAGTGGTACCTCGGGTTACATAGGCTTCAGGTTACATACGCTTCAGGTTACAGACTCCGCTAACCCAGAAATGGTACCTCGGGTTAAGAACTTTGCTTCAGGATGAGAACAGAAATCACGCAGTGGCAGCGGGAGGCCCCATTAGCTAAAGTGGTGCTTCAGGTTAAGAACAGTTTCAGGTTAAGAACGGACCTCCGGAACAAATTAAGTTCTTAACCTGAGGTACCACTGTACACAGTGGTGGTGGCACCCAAAGAGAGCCAGTGTGGTGTAGTGGTTAAAAGCGGTAGTCTCGTAATCTGGGGGACCGGGTTCGCGTCTCCACTCCTCCACATGCAGCTACTGGGTGACCTTGGGCCAGTCACACCTCTCTGAAGTCTCTCAGCCTCACTCACTTCACAGAGTGTTTGTTGTGGGGGAGGAAGGGAAAGGAGATTGTTAGCCGCTTTGAGACTCCTTCGGGTAGTGATAAAGCAGGATATCAAATCCAAATCCAAACTCTTCAAACCATCTGATCTGGAATTGCAATGGTATTCTGAGACCAGTTTTGCTTGCCTTCTTTGAAATTTGCTATAAGCTTTGGGATCCCGGTTTCATGACAGACTGGCAGGCTAAGTTATCTTAACTTAGGCTAAGTTATCTTAATTAATCCAATGGGATTGCAATTTAAATTCTCCCCACCAGAAACATTTATCATCTATCTATCATCTATCTATCATCTATCTATCTATCTATCTATCTATCTATCTATCTATCTATCATCTATCTATCTATCTATCTATCTATCTATCTATCTATCTATCATCTATATCTATCTATCTATCATCTATCATCTATCATCTATCATCTATCATCTATCATCTATCTATCTATCTATCTATCTATCTATCTATCTATCATCTATATCTATTATCTCTATCATCTATCTGGGATGCGGGTGGCGCTGTGGGTTAAACCACAGAGCCTAAGACTTGCCGATCAGAAGGTCGGCGGTTCGAATCCCCGCAACGCGGTGAGCTCCCGTTGCTCGGTCCCAGCTCCTGCCAACCTAGCAGTTCAAAAGCACGTCAAAGTGCAAGTAAATAAATAGGTACAGCTCCGGCAGGAAGGTAAATGGCGTTTCCGTGCACTGCTCTGGTTCGCCAGAAGCAGCTTAGTGATGCTGGCCACATGACCCAGAAGCTGTACGCCGGCTCCCTCGGCCAATAAAGCGAGATGAGCGCCGCAACCCCACAGTCGGCCACGACTGGACCTAATGGTCAGGGGTCCCTTTACTTTACCTATCATCTATCTATCTATCTATATCATCTATCTATCTATCTATCATCTATCTATCTATCTATCTATCTATCTATCATCATCTATCTTTCTATCTAATCTATCTATCAGCTATCTATATCTATCATCTATCTGATTTATATACCTCCCTTACACAAACCACAGCGCAGTTTACAGCATTATTATTATTGCTAGATAGTATAATATATCCTGCCTGGTGACACACAGATTGTCTTGCAGGTGACTTTTGGACAAAGGAGATTATCCAGAGTGTCTGGAGCTTTGTCACAGTCCAGGCAGCTTGCACATTAATGCCATTTCCAAGCAGGAGTGGTTTTATTATTCCCAGATGTGCCTCCTTCTCTTCAGCTGCCTAAATATCGTGGTGGCATTTTTGTTTTCTTAGGAGCTGTTGGGGCAGAGGGTCAGCTTGAAAGGATTTGGAGTTGTAAGGAAAGCAATGTCTGGCTTCGTGCCTCTCTCCTGGGTGCGATGATGGTGAAGGCCGCAAGTAGCTTTTGCCCAAGTTTCAGAGTTATAACTGGCAGTTATGATTGATGGAGAAGAGGAAAGTGAGCCCACATGCAGTGAGGGAACGCTACTTGATAGGTGTGCCTGTGAAATGAGTTCAGTAGTTGGCGACTGGTCCCATGTCCTTTGTATATGACACCGCCACTGGTTTTGCCAGGAGAAAACTTGTTTTGCACTTTTAGACAGCATCTTAAAAAGAAGAGACATCACCTTGCCAACAAAGGTCTGTATAGTAAAAGCTATGGTTTTCCCTGTAGTGATGTATGGAAGTGAGAGCTGGACCATAAAAAAGGCTGATCGCTGAAGAATTGATGCTTTTGAATTATGGTGTTGGAGGAGACTCTTGAGAGTCCCATGGACTGCAAGAAGATCAAACCTCTCCATTCTGAAGAAAATCAGCCCTGAGTGCTCACTGGAAGGACAGATCATGAAGCTGAGGCTCCAATACTTTGGCCACCTCAGGGGAAGAGAAGACTCCCTGGAAAAGACCCTGATGTTGGGAAAGATGGAGGGCACAAGGAGAAGGGGACGACAGAGGATGAGATGGTTGGACAGTGTTCTCGAAGCTACCAGCATGAGTTTGACCAAACTGCGGGAGGCAGTAGAAGACAGAAGTGCCTGGCGTGCTCTGGTCCAGGGGGTCACGAAGAGTTGGACACGACTAAACAACTAAACAACAACAGCACAGCGAATCTCTCAGTGAGGCATCATTTGGACTTGGCCATTGCGGCTTTCAGAATATTTTAGGGAAGAGCTACAGTAATCCTCTCCAGCTCTCTTTATAGGTTAGGAAAATATGGAGCACAAAGGCAGACAGGGAAGGTGGAAGGGGACTAAAGCATCACAAAATTCAGGGAAGTGCAGAGTTCAACGGATAGCTGTGTTTTGGTTTATATATCGTTACACTCGCTTTAAAATGTGATGCACATTGAATCTCTTTCCTGTCCCTAATGCCAAGCACCACCCAGGCCTCAGCGTGCAATTGATCCCATGGGAGAAATACGACGACAGCTGGAACAGGTTGACACCTCTAAACAGATCAACAGATTGCTCAACGAGCAACACTTTTGTCTTGTCTGGATTCAGTTTTAGCTTGAAAAATCACAATTGTACAGGTTGGATCCAGTATTGGATTGTTGGCAATTCCAGAACTCATGAATGGGGGGGAGGGGGAATGGCAGAATTTCCTTTCCTCTTTTTGTATCCCCTACTTTCCCCCTTCCCCTTGGACTTTCAGTCTTTCTTTTTGTCACTGCAGTTTAAAAAGGGAGTGGGGGGGGGACTTACACTGAAGATTCAGTTCCATTTCACTTGAGAGGGTTCAAAATGAGGTTATGCAAGTCTATCCATTCATGTTTCTAGACCTCTGGCCTGCTGTCTGCCTCTGTGGGAGTGTCGGAGCCTCCCAGTCCATTACCAGGGATGGGAGAGAGAAAAAATGTATTCCATCGTGGACTTTGATGCCGAGACAAAATCCAAATCCTGAAAGTGGGGGGAAGGCATGCACAAAATTCAGTGGAAGCATCAATCTTTTTTGACGTGTGTAGTAGAAAGAATAAATAATAAGTTGCAGTTGATGCAGGACCACACCAAGCAGAACAGCTTGGCTCTAATCTGTAAAATCCAGCCAGCAATACATTCTGGCACGCCCATGCAGTTTCAAAATGTACATTACTTCACGCCCAATTCATAAGAGGGAGGATCTGTATTACGGGATCCAGAAGTTTAGTACAAGGCACAAAACTGTGCCTTTTTCCCTCCAACAGGGGGAGGCATTGGTTGCGCAGAGATGTTTGTGAATGGCATTGTGGTGAAAATGATATGTTGGTCCATTCGAAAACATCTAAAAGCCACAGCAGGACAATACTTCCCCCCTCCCCGCTTGGAAGCTGCTACCAAATAACTGTTACTTTAATTTCCCATTTTATCCCCCTTTATCCTTGCCAGTAAGCCATGAACATTTCTGGAAGCTGAATTCTATTTTGACAATAGAGCATCACTCCCATTTTTGTCCCTAGCCGTGCATTTTGAGAAGTGTATCTGTTTCCCAGTGCTATTTTCCTGTCAATTTTTTTTTCTCTCCGTTTCTCATTTTCCAACCTTACGTTTATGGTTTTTTTTAAGTCCTCAAGAATATTTGTCAGCGTTTTTATGCACCGTTCTCCTAACCTACACATGTTCACAAGCAATTGTGCCTAATGCAATGCATTTTTCTATGTTATTTTCATTCATACATGCTTTCGTGCGCACACTTTTCCCTAACATACAAAAGAAAAAAGCGTGAATTTTTGGTTTGGAGAACAGCACCTCGAAATCTGGAGGAGTGTGGATTTCGAAGGGTAGCTGTGTTTCAGTTGGCATACTGCTTCAGGAAGGATGAATTACCGTATTTTTTGCTCTATAAGACTCACTTTTTCCCTCCTAAAAAGTAAGGGGAAATGTGTGTGAGTCTTATGGAGCGAATGCAGGCTGCGCAGCTATCCCAGAAGCCAGAACAGCAAGAGGGATTGCTGCTTTCACTGCGTAGCGATCCCTCTTTCTGTTCTGGCTTCTGAAATTCAGAATATTTTTTTCCTTGTTTTCCTCCTCCAAAAACTAGATGCGTCTTGTGGTCTGGTGCGTCTTATAGAGCGAAAAATACGGTACGTAGGTTCACACCAAGAGGAGAACTGAACTCCATCCCCTGTAATGTGTAAAGCGACAAACATTATTTAACAAATGCTTTATAGCAAAGATGCCAGCTGTTTATGTACTCCCTGCCTACTGGGGAGGCTTATGAAACACGCTGCTCTGCAACCACATTCTTGTAGCAAAGAGCAGCTGTCTTGACAGCAAGAAGGGAGGGAAAGGAAAGTGGGGAAGGCTCACCCCTCCTTTAGTCTTTGAACACGGCAGTTTGTCAAATCAAACTGCAGCCAAGCAGGGCTTAAGGGGTGAAGCTTTCCCAGAGAAATGTTTTGGAAAGAGGCTGCCAGATTCTCATGTCCTTGCTTGCTGCTACTACACACCACATGTAACTGAGTGTAAAATGGAGCTGCCCAAAGTGTCTGTCTCTTTTTCTTTTTCTTTAGTAGGAAACATTTTTCCTTTCGAGAAAATGAATTGTTCATGCCCATGTTTTTCCTCCATCTGGAATTTTAAAACGAGGAATAACCAAGTTCGGCTCTATCCGGGAGTTCGTTATGAAACCAAACATACTGCTTCTCTCAGGTTATATTTCAGACTCCCTGCAGCTGTTTGTAATGGACAAAGGTTGGCACCTTGATTTTGCTACCCAGCCATAGCTGTCAACTTACAGATTTGAAAATAAGGGACCAGCAGCCTCGAAAATAAGGGATCAGCAGCCAAATAAGGGATTTTACTTAGCTTATACATAAATCCAGCACTCATGTTGCTTTGGCTGCGACTGACTGTGTTTTGCAGGGGGTTGGGCTACATGATCCTAAGGGTCTACAACTCCAACCAAAGAAGAGGGGCAGACAAAACTGATGAACAACCTCGAGATGGCAAAGCTTACAGGCAAAATTAGAAACCAGGACCAGGACCTCTTTAATAAAGAACGGGGAAAGTTTATAATTTAGTTGAAAAGCTATTGTAAAGAGTTACATACATTGGTAGGACTGACAGAAAGCTTGTAGTAAAAATTTGAACTATGGATGGACAAATGATTTATAGAGTTATGAAAGGGATGCAGAGGGGGAAATCACTACATTAAGATTCTGCACTGGTTGGAGGGTATGCTAAGCAACACATCGGGGCCGCCATCGTCCTGGCGCGAGGAGTTCCATCGGCCCTTCCCTGCCTGAGAGAGAGGGAGGGAGGGAGAGAGACTCTCGCCCACGCCGCCCATGAGCCCAGCATGAAGTAGTTGCAGTGCTGCCACGGTCACTGAACCTCCGCCCTTCTGCGTCCCTCCCCATCCCCTCCTCTTCCTCCTCCCTCAGGCTGCCTCCTCAGCTGCCGCCGCTGCCTCCGGCTTCCCCTAGCAGCGCGGCAGAAGTCTCGCGAGAGAGAGGCTGCCTGCCTGCCCGCCACCACCCGTCTCCTCATGATGCACTCCTGAGGGGGGAAAGGGAGAGACAGAGACACGGCAGCTCGTGTACGCGCGCTCTCTCGTGGCAGAGGACCCCGAGCTGCTGCTTCCCTCCCGAGCCGGGCGAGCATGAAACCCGGGAAATTTAAGGGACATCATCAATAAGGGACAGCAGCGGGACACAGTGCTGGGATAAGGGAGTTTCCCGCCAAATAAGGGACGGTTGACAGCTATGACCCCAGCATCTGGTGTGAGAGAAGGTGGAGAGGGAGCAAAGAGGAGGAAACGTATCTCATTGGCTAAAAGTAATGGAAGTTTGGGAACACATGGTTCTTTTTCCTCCTCTGTTCTCACCTTGCCCTTCTCCTTTCCTACGACTTAAACAAAACTAATACTCCTTTCCCATTGTCCCATTTTACTCAGGACAGACGTGAGGATCATAGGGCCAGATGCTGCTGTATTACAGCTCCAAGCATCCCTGGCCATTGGCTATTCTACCTGGGACTGATGGGAGTTAGAGGGTCTAAGAACATCTGGAGGACCACAGACTTCTTGCCCTACACTTGAGCGATTGGGGTCATAGATGCAGAGCCCTCCCTGAAGAACACCTGCCTGCAGGATTTCCCTTTGTTGCCATCGCTGTTTAGGAGCAACGGAATCAAGATGCACATTTGGTCATCAGCCAAGGAGAGAAAGCATCACTGGAAACAGTTGACTGAAAACATCTGGCTACTGAGCCTGGAAGCCTGTTTCAGGGTGTGTGTGTGTGTGTGTGTTTTGGCCATGCTATGAGCTTGGTAGGGACGCGAGTGGCGCTGTGAGTTAAACCACAGAGCCTAGGACTTGCTGATCAGAAGGTCGGCGGTTCAAATCCCCGTGACGGGGTGAGCTCCCGTTGCTCGGTCCCTGCTCCTGCCAACCTAGCAGTTCGAAAGCACATCAAAGTACAAGTAGATAAATAGGTACCACTCTGGCGGGAAGGTCAACGGCATTTCTGTGTGCTGCTCTGGTTCGCCAGAAGCGGCTTAGTCATGCTGGCCACATGACCTGGAAGCTGTATGCCAGCTCCCTTGGCCAATAAAGCGAGATGAGCGCCGCAACCCCAGAGTTGGTCACAACTGGACCTAACGGTCCATCGCGGGTCGCGATTCAGCACTTCTGTGCAAAGCGCGATTTAGCGCTTCTGCACATGCACAAGCGCCAAAACCCGGAAGTTACCTGTTGTGGTACTTCCGGGTTCAGCGTGATGCGCAACCCGAAATCGCGCAACCCAAAGCATCTGTAACCCGAGGTATGACTGTACCGTGAACTGCTTTGAGAACTGCTATGTTTGATAAGCAGTATACAAACATTGCCACATAAAGATGGCATAACCTCCCGCATATCTCTGATGAAAATCGGGACGTCCCATTCCATAATGATAATTTTACTATTTATACCACCCCACATCTTACTGGGTTGCCCCAGCCACTCTGGGCAGCTTCCAGCATGTATAAGATCATAATAAAACCTTGAACATTAACAAAAACCAAAAAAACGTCCCTATACAGGATTGCCTACAGACGGCTCTTGGGGTTAGATAATCCATACCCTCCAACATTTCTCCAATGAAAATAGGGACATCCTAAGGAAAAGTGGGACATTCCAGAATCAAATCAGAAACAGGGACGGCTTCTCTAAATCAGGGAAAGTGTCCCTGGGAAATAGGATCTTGGAGGGTCTGAGATGGCAGGGAGATGCTTGGGTGCATTTTGAGTTTGACATCTTAATGGTCGGGGCCTATTCTGGATCCTAGCCAAAAGGAAGTTGTGTTGGATTGAGGACAGCAATACTTGGGTCTTCCACCGCATACAAATAGTAGCAAACAATATTTGGACCACGTCCACGCCAAAAGTCATTGTTAGCTTACAATTCAGGAGCAAAAGAGAACCCGTTAGTTGTTGCTATTTAAAATGGAATGCCAGTGAAACTGCTGCAAAGTCAGGATGAAAAAGAGCCTGTGATTAATGCACGGGCAGGAAGTATGGGGGAGATTAACAAAGGATTTGTTAGCAACTGGACTGAGTGGCCAGGCCAAAAGCCCCACCCACTTGGCTTATTCATTCCTGCTAAGGAAGAGCTTCCCACCAAAACATGTTGATACCTTTCAGGATTCGGAACTGCTCAGAGACACCAAGTCTGCTGGAGATGCAAGCTTCTTTTCTTCTCAAGGTCTTTCCGGATAATATTTAGGCTCTAAAAGACCTGGATAGCTGGGAGTGGGGAGAAGGACATAGCCAGTTGAAAGCCAGTGTGGTTTAGTGGTTAGAGTGTTGGACTAAGACCCGGGAGACCAGGGTTCAAATCCCCACTTTGGCCATAAAGGACACTGGGTGATCTTGGGCCAGACATATGCCTCACAGAATTGCCGTGAGGGTAAAAGTTAGAGGGAGGAGAATTCTGTATACCACCTTAAGTGCCTTAGAGGAAAGGTGGTGTTAAGTTGTGGGTGAACATATCAGAGAACACAGCGATTCTTCAAACAGCTCTTGTTTATTCACAGGCCAGAACAGAACTGAACTGAAGGGTTCAGCCAGCCTGCTTATATAGCGCTCCACTACAACGCAACAGTAACCATTTTCTGTAACTATCCAATCACTGAACGTCACTTTCAATCCCTTATTTGCATATGTGGACCTGAGTGAAAACTATCTACAGTATCCCCCTGCTGGTCCAGGGTGAGAACTTCGGTACATAACACCCCTCCCCACCGATATAAGGAGTTAGTTACAATCGTAATGGTTTCCTTATATACAGCACTACACGTAATGGTTCAATTTGGCACAAAAGCATATCGGTTACATCCCACCTTCATCGCCAGTGTTAAGTTGTGGGTGAACATATCAGACGACACAGCGATTCTTCAAACAGCTCTTGTTTATTCACAGGCCAGAACTGAACTGAACTGAAGGGTTCAGCCAACCTGCTTATATAGAGCTCCACTAGAACGCAACAGTAACCATTTTCTGTAACTACCCAATCACTGAACGTCACTTTCAATCCCTTATTTGCATATGTGGACCTGAGTGAAAACTATCTACAGTATCCCCCTACTGGCCCAGGGTGAGAACTTCAGTACATAACAGGTGGGATACGAGCATAACAAAATAAATACATTTCTCAGTTGTGAGCATTAGCTACTGAGCCACAAGAGTCAGATTGTAACAGTGCACACACACGGGGAGAGGTTTCGCCAAAAATAAAAAATCCCAAACCAAGTGAAGCTGCTGAGGGCAGAACTTTGATACATGGGCCTACCCAAACCAAACCCTCGCATATCGGTGCTTGGCAAGTGATGGCTGCACATCAATGGAAGGGTCGGTGACTCAGGTGAGCTTGACCTCCATTATTTTCTGCAGAGAAAGGAACCTCTACTGTAGGCTGAGAACGTCTTCTGCCCTCTTCAATCTTTCCGTTTCTGGTCTTTCTCATAGGCGCCAGCTCCAGGGGATCACGGCTCTTTGGGCCCCCTCAATCTCTCTTTTGAAGGGGCTGGTCCCTCATTGTTGAGGCTGAATGCAGATCTGGGTGCCATGCGACGTCAGGAAGTTGTGCAATGGCAGGACATCATGTCAGGCTCCCTCAATGTACTTCAGAATAATGGCGCCTCTGTGTGGAGTAACACCCAAATTGGACTACATGTAAAGTGCATGAGGGACGCGGGTGATGCTGTGGTCTAAACCACTGAGCCTTGGGCTTGCCGATCGGAAGGTTGGCGGTTTGAATCCCCTCAATGGGGTGAGCTCCCGTTGTTCAGTCCCTGCTCCTGCCAACCTAGCAGTTTGAAAGCACGTCAAAGTGCAAGTAGATAAATAGGTACCACTCCAGTGGGAAGGTAAACAATGTTTCTGTGCACTGCTCTGGTTTCGCCAGAAGTGGCTTAGTCATGCTGGCCACATGACCCAGAAAAACTGTCTGCGGACAAACGTCGGCTCCCTCGGCCAGTAAAGCGAGATGAGCGCCGCGACCTCAGAGTCGTTCATGACTGGACTTAACAGTCAGGGGTCCTTTACCTTTAAAGTGCATGAATGTCAATTTTGGGTTCTCCCAGTTTCTCATTTTTCCAGTCTTCAACTCAGCCTGCCATCGCTGCGTCAATATGAGATTATTTTTGTTTTTAAAAAGTCCTCGTGAAAATACACCAACCCTTTAGTGTGTACTTCTCTTGATATGCACAGTTTTTGTGAGTAATTTCCCATATGACAATGCGTTTGTGTATATAACTTTCTCAGACCTGTGTATTTTAATGAAAACTTTCCCTTAATGGACAAGTTCTTGTAGACATCATTTGGTTGCAGAACTGCAAAATTATGAAAACTGAATTTTCCAGTCTAGTTGCATATCCATTTGCCTTTTGCTGCAGGAAGTCTGAATTAGGCAGGTTCTCACTGAAATGCAAACCAAGCCATTTTTCTCTCTCATACCTTGGTAGGGAATGGTTATATGTTGACCTCCATTCATCATAAGGGTGAGTTTGCTGCAGGCCCCTACTTTTGAATCTCCACAGATTTTATTTTTCCCTTTTCTTTTTTTAGCAGCTGTGAGGCGTTGTGGGAGTGAAAGGTAAAGTCCATCTGGTTTTATTTTTAAACCCTAAATCCGGAGGGAAATGTCGTCTTGTTTTGGAACGAGATACTTTTTCCATTTCTAATGTAAACAGAAGTGTTGGGGCCATTCTCCAGCCTCTCTAGCCCCTTTCTGCCTTTTCCCATCCCTACCCTTCTCTATCTCCTGCCCACCACTTTCAAGACCATTAATGAATTTTGAAGACAAGCTTGAAGTCAACGCTGGCGTCAGAGTGGGGCAAGGGAACACGTCAGCCCACCTGAATGTTGATTCACGTCATCTACCCATTGAAAAGGGACGCAGGTGGCGCTGTGGGTTAAACCACAGAGCCTAGGACTTGCCAATCAGAAGGTCGGCGGTTCGAATCCCCGCGACGGGGGGAGCTCCCGTTGCTCGGTCCCTGCTCCTGCCAACCTAGCAGTTCGAAAGCACACCAGTGCAAGTAGATAAATAGGTACCACTGCAGTGGGAAGGTAAACGGCGTTTCCGTGTGCTGCTCTGGTTCGCCAGAAGCTGCTTAGTTATGCTGGCCACATGACCCGGAAGCTATACACCGGCTCCCTCGGCCAATAAAGCGAGATGAGCGCTGCAACCCCAGAGTCGGTCACGACTCGACCTAATGGTCAGGGGTCCCTTTACCTTTACCTTACCCATTAAAAACAGACAGACATTTACTTTTGATGACACACTTTCTTTCTAAAGTGATTTTTTTTTTAGGACAATTTATGGCTTTACAAAAATCAATTCACACTGAACGCAACCTACCAAACTCTGGACCCTCCCACCCCTCACAGTGCCAAAAAGATAAATAAATGTATAAATAAAGGACCTGTCCATTTGATGCTGACACAAACCCCCACAACAGAACAATAGAACAATACCCCAATCTCCTCCCTGTACTATTTCTTTCCCCCTTCTCTTCCCCCAACCCTAAGATGTCCATGTCTCATAATGAACATAAACGAACTCCGAAAAAGACCCTATGAATCGAAAGTGGAGACGCTATATGTACTTTCCCATTTATAACACAAGAAAATCTTCAGTAAAACTAATTTTAAAAACCAACAAACACTGGTTCACTCCCCCAGAGTGGTACTGCCCCATTATCTGTGCAGAACCTGCTCAACTTTTCATCCTCCTTTGGCAGCGTGAATTTTTCAAAAGGCATTTCACTCTTATTCAAGGCTACATCACCCTGAAGACAGAGAAAACCTACCTTTATTAAGACAGGGAGCATGCCAGGGTTCCTGAAGGAGATAAGGAGCAGCTTATTTAAAGAAGCTGTTCGTTATAAGTAGGTGAAAACCTTCTGAACTTGAATCAGTGTATATCTTAAATTTCATGCCCTTACGTCCGATGCTAACGTTTTATAGGCATTCAAATGCATAGAGGCTTTTGAACTTGGCAACAGGTTTATAAAAGGGAGCTATAAAAGGCAGCTTAAAATGTGGCCATGTTGTTGTTCTTCCCGATTTGGATCTGGCAAGAAAAGCCACTTTTTCGTGTGTGTTTTTTGGTTCGGCCTTGACCAAAGTTTTTTTTCTTGCAGGCCTCTGGGAAATAGAGAAATTGTTTTCTGGCCTTAGCTTTCATTAATTGGAGAGGAGATAATGGATTGAGGGCACTTGTCTTAGCAAGCAGTGGCTCATATCTCATGACCAGTATGTCAGCAAGCCTAATTAACAGGAATCATGCACCTATGATGTACATGAAATGTTCAAGCCATCAAGTTATCAAGCAATCTTTTTACAATTGGATTTTCTCCAAAAACTCACAAATCCAATAGCCTCTGTGGTTGATTACCAGGGTGGGGAAAGAGAAACACTTTCTAATTTGGAGAATGGGCATTTTTTCCGAATCTTTGTAAACAAGCCGCTTGAGGATTCTGCCCTCCAAATTCCTATTTGGATAGCGCTCTAGACAGAGCGAGAGTCAGAACTGGAATACACCTGACTTTCTGTAAATATTTAAGGCTCATGGAAAACTCATCAGTTGTCAGGCAGGCAGGAAGAATATAGGTCTTGCAGGCATATATGCTTGGTTGACAGTCATATACAATCAATTACGGGCACGCACACAAAAAAGCCTGTTTCAAAAGACCATAATACCTTGTGCTGCAATTATACATGCTGAGCCTGTCCATTTCCCTAGGTAGGCAAACTAAGGCCTGGAGGCCGGATCCGGCCCAATCGCCTTCTAAATCCAGCCCACGGACAGTCCGGGAATCAGTGTGTTTTTACATGAGTAGAATGTGTGCTTTTATTTAAAATGCATCTCTGGGTTATTTGTGGGGCATAGGAATTCATTCATTCCCACCCCCAAAATATAATCCAGCCCCACACAAGGTCTGAGGGACAGTGGACCGGCCCCCTGCTGAAAATGTTTGCTGACCCTTGCCCTAGCCCCCCAAAAGGAGACAGTATGCCTCTCGTAGTAACTCCATTTTTCTGGGAGTAAGCTCCACTGAATTCACTGAATTCTGGCAGTAAGCTCCACTGAATTCTCTGGAATGAATTAAGTACGTAACCAGAGGTACCATTGTAAAATAAAATAAAAATGGAACTTTGAACTGCAGGGAAACGCTCCATAACTTACTTATAGGCAGCACAGCGCACACTGAACTTGCTCATTCTAGTACAAATTATGCTATTTCTGTCTATGTCGGGTCTATGCAACTACCATGTTTTCCCGAAAATAAGACAGTGTATGTCTATGCAACTATGTTGGGTTGCATCTTTCTGACAAATCGTGTCCTCCAAATCATGAAGAGCCATGTGTTGCGGTGAGATCACCAAACTGCCTTCTTGTTGCTGGGGCGGGCCCATTTGGATGACCTCCTCACTTCATTGGTTGCCTCTTTTTACTGGGGAAAATTTTCTGTTGGTTGAGGTTTGATTGGCAACTAAAGGGATATTTAAAGGACTGCACAGGGTGAAGTACTTTCTTTTTCACATTGTGCAGCGGATCTCCTGCCCTCCCTCCCAATAATTTAAGGTTGTGTTTTTGACCTTGCTATGCCTGTCTAGGGGTCATCTGTTTTTGGAAAGGGGCCTGGCAGGAATATTGCCACTTGGCTGATTGGCTGGTGCTATTTGGTTTTTGCCTAGTAAAGGTAAAGGGACTCCTGAGCCTTAGGTCCAGTCGTGACCAACTCTGGGGTTGCGGCGCTCATCTTGCTTTATTGGCTGAGGGAGCCGGCGTACAGCCAGCATGTGGCCAGCATGACTAAGCCGCTTCTGGCGAACCAGAGCAGCGCACGGAAACGCCATTTACCTTCCCGCTGGAGTGGTACCTATTTATCTACTTGCACTTTGACGTGCTTTCAAACGGCTAGGTTGGCAGGAGCTGGGACCGAGCAACGGGAGCTCACCCCGTTGCGGGGATTCGAACCACTGACCTTCTGATCGGCAAGTCCTAGGCTCTGTGGTTTAACCCAATCATCACAACTTTGTAAGGTTGGTGGTTAGGCATTGGTGGAGGGGGTTATGGATTGGCTGTGCCTGCCCCTCATTTTTGTTGCTGCTGCTAGGAAATTCCGTTAAAGGAATCCAGGGGCTCGATTTGCTCTGTCCAATCCCCTCTCAGAGATAGGGCCATGCCAGAGTTCCTGGGAGCATCTGGGGTGAACTAAGAGGTGGAAATCCACCTCTGTGCTCCCCCAGTATGCTTTCCCATACTGACCTCTGGAACTTCCAGTTTGTGATGGCCTGGGATTTGGACTCGGAGGCTGAACCTGAGGAATCCCAGCCTGCACAGGAGTCCCCGCCTCCAGAACCAGCTGAGCCGGGGCTGGGGCTTGAGCCTGAAGGGTCCTCACCTGTGCTGAATCCTCAGGTGCAGGCACCAGCTGAGTCTGCTCTGGCCCCTGAGGTGATGGAGGACCCATTGCCTGCAGGTGCTCCACTCTCAGCCCCGTCAGGGGAAGGTGAGGTTGCCTCTGGGTCCGGTAACCCTCCAGCCTCTCCTGAGCTGCAGAGGTTCAGCCAGCCCAGTGCCAGGTTGCTGGTGCAACATTGTTGGTAGCCAGTTCCTGCCTGCACCCTGTCCTGCTCTTCTGCCAGAGTTCCTGACCTCACCCTGCCTTGGACCCTGCTTCAGCTTTGATGGACAGCCTCCATACCGCACCCTCGACCTTGGACTGGACTCGGACCTTGCCACACGGTTAACCCTCAGGACCAGCACACAGTTGTCAGTCCTGTTCCTGCCAGTGCAGGTTCAGGTAGTCCGAACCAATGCCTAAGCAACCACTCACATGCTGTAATCAATAAAGCTGTGGCCAAATTAATGCCAAAAATCTTAAACAAATATTCTGCGTCCTGTGTGATTTATTTTGGAAGGGGTTTGGGGGTCTTCACATGTAACCCTGCCTTCTGTTCTGAAGAAGCACAAAGTGGGGAATCTTATGCAATATGATTCCATAGAATTCAGCTGGCCATAGGACATGTGAACGGCATTTTACTGAGTTCAGTCCTGAGACCAGATGATAAGCGTTCAATGAAATAAGCTAGAGGAAGCAAATTCAAAGGAAAGAACAGAATGCCAGAGTTCTATTCATTGGAACTCACAAAACCACCAATTATACGGGAGTTTCTCAATACCTTCTATATGCTTACATCATTAGATTAAAATGGGACTCCCATGCATTTTGGGGGAGATGTTTACACTAAAGTATTATACCTATTTTCCCTTCTAAGGGCAAAATTTACAATTTCCTTCCTGTTTCATGGGGAAGCCTTCCTGAAATCTAATTGGAAAATTAATTCTTTGAATGTGCAGTGTAAATATAGTTCCTAACCGAAGAGGTCTGTGCAACTGAAGTCACCCTCAAAGTACAATGGTTATTGTATCCTATGAATGAGGGGAATGCGTTATCACGAGGCCAGGTCTGCAGTCAAGGTGCTCCACAAACCATCTTCCAACTGGCTCATGGCAAAAATTCCAGCACTCCCCAGAGTGGTCCAGATGAGGGTGGTTTGTGCCTGGAGTCGTCGGGGAAGCCTCCGCTTAGTCTGCTGGAAATGCCAAATGTGCGTACAAAACAATCCGACATTGTTTCATTGTTTCCTGAAACCGAAAATCCTGACCTCATTTATTGTCCTGATCTAATTTTGCAGTGTTTTCAAACATTCACTCAAGGGCAAAACTCTCATGGAGAATGAAGTCGTGCTTGTTGCTGATGTGTGCTTTCAGTGCAACCTTGGGCTCTCTTATCTCTCCATCTCCTCATGGCTAAATTCAAAGAGGGCTGTCCGGTGTTAGTCCTGCTCAGAGGAGACCCATTGCAATCAACTTGAGTGCATTGATTTCAACGGGTCTGCTCCAAGGATGGCTTTGTTGGATCAGGTATCTCCCAAAGCATCCCTCAAAACAGTCTTCTTTTGTAACATGAGATCACAATGGGACCCATTTTGTCTCTCTGAAATGGACTGGAGAAGACTCCGCAGCACAAACAGCTTGCAGCTTTCTCTCGAGGTGAGTGCAGAATCCTGGTGCCTTCCAAGCGAAAAAGAAAACCAGGCTTAAGTGGCCTCTCTGTTTCACAATCGCTCCAAAAATTGGGAGGGACTGTGTCATGGTGGAGGCGCTCTGCGGTTGCTCCCCTTTAAGTCACCACATGAATAGACAGAACTTCCTTCATACCCAAAGCTGAGAATGCTCACTTTGGTTGGGTTCATTCTGAGTAGTGGGGACTCACTTGAAATCATGAGTAAGCATGAGGGAGCAATACAGTTCGATTCACATTTAGAATAATATTTATTTATTTATACCCCACCCATCTGGCTGGGTTTCCCCAGCCACTCTGGGTGGCTCCCAACAGAATACTAAAAAAACCTGATAAGATATCAAACATTAAAAACTTCCCTAAACAGGGCTGCCTTCAGATGTCTTCTAAAAGTCAGATAGTTGTTTATTTCCTTGACATCTGGTGGGAGGGCGTTCCACAGGGCAGGCGCCACTACCTAGAAGGCCCTCTGCCTAGTTCCCTGTAATCTCACAACTCGCAGGGAGGGAACCACCAGAAGGCCCTCGGCGCTGGATCTCAATGTCTGGGCTGAATGATGGGGGTGGAGACGCTCCTTCAGGTATACTGGGCTGAGGCCGTTTAGGCCTTTAAAGGTCAGCACCAACTGTCCTTTGAATTGTGCTCGCAAATGTACTGGGAGCCAATGCAGGTCTTTCAGGACCAGTGTTATGTGGTCTTGGTGGCCGCTCCCAGTCACCTGTTCAGCTGCCGCATTCTGGATTAGTTGTAGTTTCTGAGTCACCTTCAAAGGTAGCCTCACGTAGAGTGCATTGCAGTAGTCCAAGTGGGAGATAACTAGAGCATGCACCACTCTAGCAAGACAGTCTGTGGGCAGGTAGGGTCTCAGCCTGCGGACCAGATGGAGCTGGTAGACAGCTGCCATGGACACAGAATTGACCAGCGCCTCCATTTTATGGTGAGCCTCTCATTTCTCGAAACTATAAGAGAACTGAGACACAGAACCACGCCCTGAAATTCACACTTCTCCAAATTTTGCAATGCAGTTCTCCAAGCATCCAACATTTACCAAAAAGATCATGTGTTAGGGGGAAGTGTTCAGTGTGTGTGTGTGTGTGTGAGAGAGAGAGAGAGAGAGAGAGAGAGAGAGAGAGAGAGACCATAACATATAAAATTCCATATACCGTATTTTTTGCTCTATAAGACTCACTTTTTCCCTCCTAAAAAGTAAGGGGGGGATGTGTGTGCGTCTTATGGAGTGAATGCAGGCTGCGCAGCTATCCCAGAAGCCAGAACAGCAAGAGGGATTGCTACTTTCACTGCGCAGCGATCCCTCTTGCTGTTCTGGTTTCTGAGATTCAGAATATTTTTTTTCTTGTTTTCCTCCTCCAAAAACTAGGTGCGTCTTGTGGTCTGGTGCGTCTTATAGAGTGAAAAATACATATATGGGGAAATTGCCTGCAAAAATCTGTACATGGCTGGTCAATGGTTGGGTGGGTAGAGGCCGGAGGAAGTGAGGATGAGTTCTCCTCTTTTTGCTTCTGGGAACACAGCTTCTGAGAAGAGGCAGAACTGGATCCAGACTAAAAAGCTGTTCCTTTTTGCCTTTTTACCATTCCATTCCATTTCATGGGAAGTTCTTTTTCGCAACGTTAGAATTCCCTGCTGTGAGGTTTTGAAGAAATGTTAAAAATGCATTGACCACCGCTTATGTTGAAACAGAAACCACACTATAGCTAGTGGCCAGCAGCTTCAGTCAACCACAGCAAGAACTTTCAACATGCAGGAACCAACGGATCCTTCCACTAGCACAGGGTGAAGTTCATGGCCAAAGTCAGCGAATTCTTAAAAGAAAGTCCCAGAGACATTTACAAGGACAATACAACGTGTCCCTCAGATTAACCATTATATTCTGAACGGGTGGGGACATATCAGGAGAGAACATATTAGGCAACCCATTTACAACAGGCCTGTTCTTGTTTAGTCGTTTAGTCGTGTCCGACTCTTTGTGACCCCATGGACCAGAGCACGCCAGGCACTCCTGTCTTCCACTGCCTCCCGCAATTTGGTCAAACTCATGCTGGTAGCTTCGAGAACACTGTCCAACCATCTCGTCCTCTGTCGTCCCCTTCTCCTTGTGCCCTCCATCTTTCCCTACATGAGGGTCTTTTTCAGGGAGTCTTCTCTTCTCATGTGGTGGCCAAAGTATTGGAGCCTCAGCTTCAGGATCTGTCCTTCTAGTGAGCACTCAGGGCTGATTTCCTTCAGAATGGATAGGTTTGATCTGCAGTCCATGGGACTCTCAAGAGTCTCCTCCAGCACCATAATTCAAAAGCATCAATTCTTCGGCGATCAGCCTTCTTTATGGTCCAGCTGTCACTTCCATACATCACTACTGGGAAAACTATAGCTTTAACTATACGGATCTTTGGCCGCAAGGTGATGTCTCTGCTTTTTAAGGTGCTGTCTAGGTTTGTCATTGCTTTCCTCCCAAGAAGCAGGCGTCTTTTAATTTCGTGGCTGCTGTCACCATCTGCAGTGATCATGGAGCCCAAGAAAGTAATGGATAGGTTTGATCTGCAGTCCATGGGACTCTCAAGAGTCTCCTCCAGCACCATAATTCAAAAGCATCAATTCTTCGGCGATCAGCCTTCTTTATGGTCCAGCTCTCACTTCCATACATCACTACTGGGAAAACCATAGCTTTAAATGTACGGACGTTTCTTGGCAAGGTGATGTCTCTGCTTTTTAAGATGTTGTCAAGGTTTGCCATCGCTTTTCTCCCAAGAAGCAGGTGTCTTTTAATTTCGTGACTGCTGTCACCATCTGCAGTGATCATGGAGCCCAAGAAAGTAAAATCTCTCACTGCCTCCATTTCTTCCCCTTCTATTTGCCAGGAGGTGGGAAATAGGCCTAGGCAACCAGAAAAACACCAGCCCCGGGTTACCTCTTGACATGAGTGCAAAATCTTCTCCACAACTGCACATCAGTTTGCTATAACCAATCATGAAAAAACCAAAAAGACAAAAACCACCCTGAAGCCTTCCTTTTAGGGATTATAGGGACAGAAGACCTCAAAAAGACAATTACCGGTACATTGTTTAGTTACATTATGAGAGCAGTGAGGATTTTATATGCTCTAAAATGAAAGGAGGAAGAAATTCCCACAAAAGAAAATGGATAAGTAAGGCAGGCATAGGCAAACACGGCCCTCCAGATGTTTTGGGACTACAACTCCCATCATCCCTAGCTGACAGGATGGTGATGGGATGATGGGAATTGTAGTTCCGAAACATCTGGAGGGCCGAGTTTGCCTAGGCCTGAAGTAAGGTGATGGACTATGCAGAAATGTCAATGTTATCAGCTAAAATATGAGAACCCAATGATGACAGTTTTGTGGAAGAATAGAAGCCTTTCTCGGACTATTTAAAGAAATATTATAGTTTGATGAATTTGTGAGCAGGATTTGAAGTATGAGCAACAGAAAGAATTAGGACTAACTGTAATATTGTTCTGACACAAGAGATAGAAGAAGGTGAAGCAAAGGGGAAGAAAACAAAATCACTATGGGAAACAGGATGGGAAGTCGATAAAACAAAAAACAAAATTATGAATTGGAGTGTATATGTAAAACTTTTTTCTTGAAACTTAATAAAACATATTTTTAAAAAAATTTAGATCAATATACAATTTTTTTTAAGTTCTCATGAAATGCTGCAGAATTTTATTGTGAAATTATCCTAATATATTTCTCCAAATAGAATGCATTTTTGTATGTTGTTTTCACCGATATATGAATTTATATGCATACATGACCTCCGTTTATGCATTTCTGTACATATTACTCTGTTGTAGAACTGCACTGCAAAATTTGAAGACGTGAGAATTCTTAAGACTGGTTGCTTTTTTCGGTTCACATTTTGTTACAGAACCTCTTACTGGGGTAAGTTTTCCTATGAATGCAAACTGAATTGAATTTCACTTCCACCCCTCTCTTTGGTTGAAAAATATTCTCCACCCCTCGTGTAAGGACAACTCAGATTGCAGGCTTCCCTGCCCCATTCTCTTCCCTTGGCAGAGGAGAAACTCTCCAGCTGGTCTGTGCTTTAGAGTCCTGCCAGGGAATGGTACAAAACCCTACATTGTTTTTGAAGTTTAGTGTATAGTACATAAAGTTATATATAGTTACAAGCCAAGCAAGCTGTTACGTGATCTGAAAAATCTGGAGTCTTAATCCTTAACAAGATTCTCTTTTGAAAAGTTCCCCTATTGATAGTACAAAACCCTGCTGATAAGCTAATTAATACCAGAATTCTAACCACTCTATTTTAAACCCTACTGAATTCAGTGGGGAATCACTCCCATGTAAGTGGGGTTAAAATTACAGCCTGCATTGCTACCCACCGTGTAAAACCTATATTCAATAACCAAGGTTCAGCAATCAACACACTTGTTTTAAATTCAAGTGTAAAGGCGTGCGCCTTGGTACAATGAAACAAATATGGAAAATTGTTGTTGTTGTTGTTGTTTAGTCGTTTAGTCGTGTCCGACTCTTCGTGACCCCATGGACCAGAGCACACCAGGCACTTCTGTCTTCCACTGCCTCCCGCAGTTTGGTCAAACTTATGCTGGTAGCTTCGAGAACACTATCCAACCATCTCATCCTCTGTCGTCCCCTTCTCCTTGTGCCCTCCATCTTTCCCAACATCAGGGTCTTTTCCAGGGAGTCTTCTCTTCTCATGAGGTGGCCAACGTATTGGAGCCTCAGCTTCACGATTAACGCAGCTTAATAAAGATTAATAGAAAATTAACGCAGCTTAATAAAGCGATTGCTTAGCAAAGCAAGCTCATTAAAGGGAATCCCTAGATTCAAAAAGGAAGACCAAACTCTGTGTGAATGGGGCAGCTAGTCATGTGCGAAGCACAGAGGGGGTATTAAAGGGAAGGCTGAAAACCAGCCTCTTGTTCTGTTCTGCCGCCCATGCAATTTTCCTCAAATCTGGCCAGAATTATAAGTGAGATGAGTGGTAAGAAACAGACATCAGTGATACATCACCCCGTGTAAGCTGGCCAAAATGTATAGATGCCAGGACAAATTATGTTGGAAATGTAAGATGAAGGAAGGGAACTTCCTACACATGTGGTGGTCCTGTGCTAAGGTTAAGGCCTTCTGGGACATTATCTACAATGAATTAAAAAAAATACTAAAATATAACTTTAGCAAAAATGGTTCTTTCTATTTATTTCATTTCCAACCATTCCTAACAAAAAAGCTTCTGGCTTTTAAACAAATGTATATTTCAACATTTTCTTCAATTCATTATATATCAATTCCCAGAAGACTCTCACCTTTTTACACTCCCACCACATATGATAAAATGTTCCCTCTTTTTCTTTACATTTCCAACACTTATTACATACTTTATACATTTTTCCTACTTTTACTGAAGTAATATACCATCTATAGACCATCTTCATCATATTTTCTTTTAATGCAGTACAGGCTGTAAATTTTATCCTTTCGTTCCACAATTTAACCCACTCATTTAATTGTATATTATACCCAAAATCTCTGACCCAATGGATCATAACCGATTTTACCTCTTGGTCTCAAAATATTAAGTGGCTTATAAATGCTTTTGAATTTATAAGCCACTTAATATTTTGAATGAATGAATGAACAGTTCCCTTTTGCACTCATTTACCTTGTTGACCACACCGGAGGTGTGGCTTTCTCCTTAGTAAAGGCAAGGTCCTTGGTCACACACAGGGTTTCCCAAACTTGGATCGCCAGATCCTTTTAGGACTACAGTTCCCATCATCCATTACCACTGGTCCTGCTACCTAGGGATGATGGGAGTTGTAGTCCAAAAACATCTGGAAACCCTGCTCTAGATACATCAAGATAACCATCAGCAGTCCAGCTTGTTCCATTAATGCTCTCTTCACCAAACCTCAGGGTTCTAGGGGACTCCCTCAGATTACATCCAGACTCACCCCACAAATTTTCAATCGTATCAAAGAAAACATCGCCTGATGTTTTTTCTCACTCCTAACCTATGGGAAGATTTGTGGATTTTGCTTTATTTGTTTATTTAAAATGCAAGCCCTGATTTTCCCCCTCCCGAAGTAGCTTACATAGAAAAAGCAAACCTAAAGCAACAATAACAATGATAACGCACAAAAATTATAAAACTTTATAACACAAGTTGCTGACTTGGTTTTAGTTTTAACAAAGCTAGAAAGAGCGGCACAAAGCAAAAACACAAAGAGCAGCCCCTCCCCCAAAAAAACAATACCCTAAAGAGGCAACAGAATCGAAAGCTTATTTAAAAAAAAAATTGTCAAGTGCTGGAACACAAAAAACTTATCCTCTTGGGTTTAAATGTGAATTTGGCAGACCTAAACAAAAAATGTGTCTCCATCACTCTAGTTTCACCTTTAGCATGTAGAGAGTTTTCAAGAAAGTTATATACTGTATCAGACTTCAGATATTTATTCATTTAAAATATGTCTGACCTGCCCTTCACTATTTTATGCAAACACCAGCATGGGATATGGATCATAAAATAAAAAACTAACCCACTGAAATCATATAAAGGAAACAATAAAGCACTCCACCTAATACAACTGGAGGCAGCTTTTAAAAACAGAGCAAACTAAAGGGCCACAAACGTAAAAAGCTTAAAACGCTGAAGCAAGTAGATAAGTTTTACTACATCTTTTATTAGTAAGGGGTCTTATTCCTTCTCCCCAAGCTGGCCCCCTGCCTTTTTGTTTAACGTCCAGCCTGAGGAAGGGTTCTGTGTAACGAGAAAGCTAGCTCACTGCTTTGTGACTTTTAGTTGGTACCAACAAAAGGATACTGATTCTTTCGTTTTTGGGGGTGTTTCCCTGTCCCCTCATTTGCTGTCCTGGCTAATTCCATGTTTTGTTCCGTGTTTTGATAAAGCAGACCTTCCAAGTGTCCCTATTTCCCAGGGACAGTCCAGGATTTACAGAAGCCGTCTCGGTTTCTGGTTTGATCCGGGAAGTTTCCTTAGGACGTCCCTATTTTCATTGGATAAATGTTGGAGCGTATGGCATGTCCCAAACGAAACGAAAAACACTCAAGGGATTCTGGAGAGCAGCAACCTCTGAACAGCATCTCTGATGGGGAAGAAGCCTGCAGACCTATGCCCTTGCTTTAACATACCCTCCAACATTTCTCCAATGAGAATAGGGACATCCTATTTCATAATAAAGGGACGCGGGTGGCGCTGTGGGTTAAACCACAGATCCTAGGACTTGCTGATCAGAAGGTTGGCGGTTCGAATCCCCGTGACAGGGTTAGGTTCCGTTGCTCGGTCCCTGCTCCTACCAACCTAGCAGTTCGAAGGTACACCAGTGCAAGTAGATAAATAGGTACCGCTCCGGTGGGAAGGTAAACGGCGTTTCCGTGCGCTGCTCTGGTTCGCCAGAAGCGGCTTAGTCATGCTGGCCACATGACCCAGAAGCTGTACGCCGGCTCCCTCGGTCACTAAAGCGAGATGAGCGCTGCAACCCCAGAGTCGGTCACAACTGGACCTAATGGTCAGGGGTCCCTTTACCTTTACCTTTATTTCATAATAACAGTTCTAATATTTTTACCCTGCCCATCTGTCTTGGTTGCCCCATTCACTCTGGGCAGTTTCCAACTTCTATAAAAACATAATAAAACAATCAATAAACTTCCCTATACAGGTCCACCTTCAGATGACTTGTGGGTCAGGTAACTCCATACCCTCCTACATTTCTCCCATGAAAACAGGGACATCCTACCATACCCTCCAACGTTTCTCTGGTAAAAATAGGGACATCCTAAGGAAAAGCTCCATTCTTAAGGAAATCAGCCCTGAGTGCTCACTGGAAGGACAGATCGTGAAGCTGAGGCTCCAATACTTTGGCCACCTCAGGAGAAGAGAAGACTCCCTGGAAAAGACCCTCATGTTGGGAAAGATAGAGGGCACAAGGAGAAGGGGACGACAGAGGACGAGATGGTTGGACAGTGTTCTCGAAGCTACCAGCATGAGTTTGACCAAACTGCGGGAGGCAGTGGAAGACAGAAGTGCCTGGTGTGCTCTGGTCCAGGGGGTCACGAAGAGTCGGACACGACTAAACGACTAAACAACAAGGAAAAGCAGGACATTCTGGGATCAAATCAGAAACTGGGACAGCTTCTGTGAATCCGGGACTGCCCCCGGAAAACAGGGACACTTGGAGGGTCTGCTCTAATATTCTCACCTCGCATTTTCCAGCACATTGTGTGGACGTAAGCGCTTTCCTGGGGCTCCGTCCTTACCTCAGCACGTTGTGGAAAAGTGACAGAGCCTGGCCGAAGCGGCAAGTGTTGTCGGATGCATGTTGGAAGAGCAGCCAGCTGCTTCGAAGGGGCCTCAGCTGGATGCAGGTAAGGAAACGAAACTGAACGTTGGCGGCCTGAGGAAGTGCAGACAGTTCAAGGCCCATTTAAAATACAAATATGAGCTCAACAAGACCCCCGTGGGCCTCTGGTTTCAAATCCTCAAGTGTTACCATGGGAACCACCGTGCACAGCCAAGTACCTCAAATTAATTTGACTGGTGGGAAAAGGGAGCAAAGGGCTGGCTTGGAAGGGCTGACAGAATGCTCCGAATTCTTATTTAGATGGCTGGTTCCCTAATATTTCACAAATTAAATGCAGGCTGAGATGTTTTACACGGCAAAACAAGAAACGTCACAGTAGATGGAGAAGGGGGGTGTGTGCACAAAACCACTGGGAATTTAGCGATAGTATAGTAAAATCTTTGGCTCCCCTCTCTGTATTAGGGCTGCCCAAGGTAACTGAAGGAGCCTTCAGCTGTGAGGAGAGAGATCTTGAGGCTTTCCACCAGGAGGTGCTGTGCGATATTTAGATTCCCCTCTGCGAAATGAAAGTATTAAATTGCAAGGGAAATTCCAAGGCAGCAAAGGGAGGTCAAGCAACACGGAAGTAACAATGGTTTTTATTACTTCAGAAGTGCCAGATTCCATCACCATGTGGACAACTGTGTGTTCATGGCTGCAGTTTGGTGGCTGAGCTATGAAATGTCCGGCTTCTATCTCACATTGCTCATGAATTTGTTGGCGCTGGGAGACCTTACATAGGCAAGCCCCTCTCTCAGCCCTTCATATACAATGTTGATATAACACTGGCCTACCTTACAGGGGTGTTGTAAGGGTTACTGTGATAGGTGGAATGCACTGAACGCTCAAAAGTGCCGCATACATGCCAACGATCGATAAACATGTTAGTTTTTTAAGCAGTCACAAGACTCTTCGTTGTAATTTTTGTAGCGGCAGTAGGCTGACAGTACCTGCTCCTTTCTCTCAAACCAAACAGACCATTACAGTGGTACCTCAGGTTAAGTACTTAATTCGTTCTGGAGGTCCGTACTTAACCTGAAACTGTTCTTAACCTGACGCACCACTTTAGCTAATGGGGCCTCCTGCTGCCGCCGCGCCGCCGGAGCACAATTTCTGTTCTCATCCTGAAGCAAAGTACTTAACCTGAAGCACTATTTCTGGGTTAGCGGAGTCTGCAACCTGAAGCGTATGTAACCTGAAGCCTATGTAACCTGAGGTACCACTGTATTCTCAGCAAGCTAAAACATTCACATTCCATTTCCAAAGCCAGCCCACGGCGAGGAATTGGTTGTGAGGGAAGAGTTGTTGTGAATCGGCGACTCGTTTGAAAGCGATAAAAGTATTTGCCTTCCACAGGACCCCTGAAAATCAAAATCTTCAAAATGGTTCCTTCCTTGTGCTGATTTCTAATCCAGAAATGAGTTGTGGTGAGTTCTGTATGTTTTGAACTCAGCTAGAAAATACAATATTCTGATGTGACTCTTTTTTTACTTTACTAAGGTTGCTTCACTACCATTTTAACCGAGCTGGAAGACAAGTAAATCATGGAAGAGAAACGTAGGGGGCCTTAATGAAATCCTCTAGGCCTGACTGTCTGTCCCAGTTTCCATAAAACATACCCTCTGACTCCTCCTTAGTTGCATGGAAATGGTAGAAATAAGTTCTCAAGAGCATCAAGGATATGTGTGTGTGCTTGTTATGAAACAAATAGACAAACAAACAGCAAAATGCTGCCGCAACAACATTTCCCAGTTCACTACACTCATGATACCACCTCCCCGATACTGGGCTCACCCAGTATCAATTTAGATAGCGTGTGGATGACACACGAGGGCAGCGATGCCCAGTGGATTTGGACTCACAGCTGTCCATGGAGGTGCAGGTCAGTTCTGTATCCAGGGCAGCTGTCTACCAGCTCCATCTGGTCCGCAGGCTGAGACCCTACCTGCCCGCGGACTGTCTTGCCAGAGTGGTGCATGCTCTTGTTATCTCCTGCTTGGACTACTGCAATGCGCTCTACGTGGGGCAACCTGTGAAGGTGACTTGGAAATTACAACTAATCCAGAATGAGGCAGCTAGACTGGTGACTGGGAGTGGCCACCGAGACCACATAACACCGGTCCTGAAAGACCTGCATTGGCTCCCAACACAATTCAAAGTGTTGGTGCTGACCTTTAAAGGCCTAAACGGCCTCAGCCCAGTATACCTGAAGGAGCGTCTCCACCCTCATCATTCAGCCCGGACACTGAGGTCCAGCTCCAAGGGCCTTCTGGCAGTTCCCTCACTGCGAGAAGTGAGGTTATAGGGAACCAGGCCTTCTCGGTGGTGGCGCGTGCCCTGTGGAACGCCCTCCTATCAGATGTCAAGGAAATAAGCAACTATTAGACTTTTAGAAGACACCTGAAGGCATGTCTAATGTTTGACCATTTTTAATGTGCTGTAAACTGCCCAGAGTGGCTGGGAAAACCTAGCCAGATGGGCGGGGTATAAATAATAAAATTATTATTATTCCTTTAATAACCAGTCAAGCTCCCCTTGTCCAGACAAATCTCTGCACCGGACTGTCTCCATAACTGTAACAAAATGATATTCACAGTCGCCTTGCCTTCCCCCAAGCTGTTTGTCCTCCTAGAACTCCCTTAAAAGGGAATTTTAAGAAGTTTGCTCACTGCGTATCCCCCTTGCTGGACCTTCATGTAACAAAGTGGTCAGCAAGCACAAGGTCCAAATATTTATCTTGCGCCAGTGGTTCTGACTCTGCAGAACAACCAGCCCAAGACACAGGAACTTCTCCGTGGTCCTTGAGAACCTCCTGTGCCCTCCTGCTCCTCCCTCTGCTGGAGTTCTAAGAACTAAGAGCTGAACTTGGGGGTTTTTTGGATGTAGCATGATTCCCCGTGAGACATTGAGCCCCACTGGGCTGCTGATGGTCGTTTTGTGTCACAACCTGTGGCCGAGAAGCAATTCAGCTTAGGAAAGAACAGCTGCTTCCCTCCTTTCTTACCGCAGCTCTTACATAATCTAAGAGCAACTCTGCCCAAAGCTTTTGTTTCCTTCCATGCAGCAAGCAACTCTCATTTTGCCGGGCATGACACCACGGGCCTTTGTGTTGAACTCGATTGTATGTTGGGCTGTGCTCAGGGAATGTGGGATTCTGTACATCTCTTGAGGGGTTTGGCTCCACTCACGACTGAAACATGGCCCCACAAAAGCTTTCGGTCAGGACACTGTGGTCCTCATCCCAGCTGGGCCTTCTCCGTGGTGGCTCCGCAGTTGCAGAATTTCCGGAATCTCCTTGCTATCATTTCGCCAGGTTCTCAGCAACATTTTTCTTCGCAGCTGCTTTTAGTGAGGATATGTAAGTCGTAGGGTTCCAACTGTTTTAATTGAGCCGGCTGGCTGATGGAATTGGGTTAGAAGAAGTGAAATCTTTTGCTGCTGCTATTATCACTGGCACATCGCTTGATATTTTACATAACGTTACACTGTGTTTATATGTCGTAAGCCACTGTGGGAAGATGGCCTAACTTGAATGGCAGCATGTGAATTCCTAAAACAAAAATAAAATAATGTATAGTAACATAAAACTTTTTAAACATTTAGTTTTTAGATTAAGTTTTGTGATGGTATTGATTTTGTTTCTTCTTGTTTCTTGTGTGTTGTGATTGAATGGTAGGACCTAAATATTACACAAGAGGAGTCTGTGCATTACACAAGTAATAGGCTGTTACCACACACGCAAGAAAGAGTGGCATCTTAGATGAGCCTTTTCCAACCTTGCTGGGCTATGAATATTGTTGGACTCCATCTGCCTCAGTGAGCATGGATGTTGACAAGGATGATGGCAGCTGCAGCTCAGCAACCTCTGGAGACAGTGCTGGATTTACGTATAAGCTAAACAAGCTAAAAGGGACGCGGGTGGCGCTGTGGGTTAAACCACAGAGCCTAGGACTTGCTGATCAGAAGGTCGGCGGTTCAAATCCCCGCAGCGGGGTGAGCTCCCGTTGCTCGGTCCCAGCTCCTGCCCACCTAGCAGTTTGAAAGCACGTCAAAGTGCAAGTAGATAAATAGGTACTGCTCCGGCAGGAAGGTAAATGGCGTTTCCGTGTGCTGCTCTGGTTCGCCAGAAGCGGCTTAGTCATGCTGGCCAGCTGTACGCCGGCTCCCTCGACCAATAAAGCGAGATGAGCGCCGCAAACCCAGAGTTGGTCATGACTGGACCTAATGGTCAGGGGTCCCTTTACCCTTTACCTTTAAACAAGCTATAGCTTAGGGCCCCACTCTCTTGGGGCCCCCAAAAAAATTTAAAGGAAAAAAACCTGCACGTATATTTCCAAAATATAAGATAAAAACAAATAAAATAAAACCTACATACAGCAACAGTGTTTTGTGTTGTGTAGGCTCCTGTGATGTAAGTCATGGGCCCTGCCTGCTAGCCTGCTCCCTAAAATATCACTGGTTTGCTCATTTCTATGTATAGGGTACCTACATTCTGCATGGACTGGTTGCATGGCAACATGCGCAAATAGCTTTAGATATCTATTAGGTCCATAAATTACCATATAGCATATATTCAACACAAAAAACAGCGACAATTTGTTGTTGACAAAGGACAGCTGGGCATATAAAGGGCCCCATTACCTTCAGTAGCTTAGGGCCTCATCAAACCTAAATCCAGCCCTGGATTTGGCTGGAAGGCTCTGGAAGGCTGCATTAAATTAAGAGCTCAGCTACACTACTGCTTGGTCTGTACCTAGAAAACACAAGATTTCTGCTTGTCCCATGTTTTCTAGGCACAGGTCCAAGCGGTTTCTCATTTGCCCCACAGCTTTCCCCAGGAAAACCTGCTCTTTACCTCTGACTCAGAACAAACAGCAATCCGCAGAAAACGAAATTGCCGTTTGTTCCGATTCAACGCTAAAGAGCGGGTTTTCCCGGGAGAAAGTGGCAGGGCAAAAAGAAGTGTGGATGAGTCCTGGCAGTTCAATTGTGCTACAAGTCTCTGTTGCCTAAGCCCATTTTGTGGACTAGAGCACAGCTCATGGAATCATAGAACTGTAGACTTGGAAGGAGAGTCCACAGCCTCCCAAGGAAAACCATTCGGCCATCAAGCAGCTCTTACTGCCAGAAAGTTCTTCCTGATGTTTCGTCGGAATCTCCTTCCTTGTAACTGGAAGCCTGTGGTTTGATTCCTACCCTCCAGAGCAGGAGGGAACAAGCTTGCTCCCTCCTCCATGTGACAGCCCTTGAGATATTTGAAGATGGCTATCATCTCTCCTCTCAGTCTCCTCTTTCCCAAGCTAAACATACCCAGCTCCTTCAACCATTCCTCAAAAGGCTTCAAATCATCTGATGCCCTTCTTCTTTTCCTGCCATTCACAGTACAAGGGCACACTTTCATACTTTGGGGGTTGTGTTTCGGGGGCTTCCTAGTTTTCTCCTTTGCGTGCTCAGACCCAGAGACCGCCCCCCTAAATAAATTCATACTTGACTCAAATTTTGGTTTTGGTTTTTGGCAGAATTTAGGTCACAGCTTTATTGATTATAGAAAGTGACTGGTTGCATAGGCTCTGGTTCGACTAGCTCCCTGCCATACAGGTAGCGCCGACCCAGAGTTCCAGCATAGGTCAGCCAAGGGTGAACACCTGGATAAGCGGAAAGCTGGGAACAGGCTAACTCCGCCACCCAAATGTCCCCCTGGACTCAGGCACAACCCCCTCACAGGAGTTGACCAAACCATCGAGTCCCTGGATTCCTTTAACGGAATATCCTTCACATCCCTATCAGCTGAACCAGAGCCTATCTGCAACCTTACAAGTTGTGATGATTTGCCATGCGGCAGGCGAAACCCAAATGGCAACAGCCAATCAGCCAAGTGGGGAAATTCCTACTGTGCCCCTGTCCCAACGACAGATGACACACGACGGCATAGCAAGGTCAAGCGCAAAATGCCCTAAAAGTAGGGAGAGGTGGGTGGGTGTTCCAAATGCACACGACAAAAGAGGAAGCTCTGGGTCACATGCATGGGCATAAATAGGTCCCTCGAACCATTTGGACTGCGTCCCATTGGCCAGATTGCACCCAGCTACGAGGGACCTACCAATCGGGTGTTGTGGCTGACCAGTCGTACGCACCCACAACACAGGGTGTCGGTTGTCCGGGTCTCACCGCTCCCTCTTTAAGGGAGGACCTGATTAATGTCAAAAGGAGGAATATTGCTTTCACTCAAGGCCATAGAGTCTGAAACTAGTTTTCTTGTAAGGCAGTCTGGAAGATCTTAATTCTTGAAAGTCTGAAATATATTCAGGGACACTTTCTTTGCATTCTTTGCACAGCAGTTTCCTATCACACAGAAAGATCAAGTGACACATCGTAGCTACAGACAGAAGAAAGATGGGATATATAAAGCTGTTTTTCTAAGGACTTTTTTGTGTGCGTGGCTTTGCTGGATTTCAAAACTAATTTTGGTCTCTCCCTCCCACAAGTCCTCATAGAAAGGAGAGTCCCAAATTAGTATAATTGGTTTAAAATTCCACACACAGCTCTGTCTTTAGAGCTCCTATGGCTTCGCAGTCCAGGTATGCACACAATCATTGGCCACTGGTTGAAAGTCTACATCACAAATACAGGATCCGCGCACATTTCCCACATGCTTCAAGCAGCCTTTCGACTTAAAAGTTCCTAGTCACTTGGCAACTTTATCTGGTTTGACATTTATTCAACACCCTTTTTCTTAAAAAAAAAAGGATGCAGTATACATGATAAAATGAATTCATATTTCCGGAGTAAAAAAGGGAAGACTGTGGGACAATAGATTTGTTGAAATGTATCAGCAGTCTGATGCCAGATGTGAAAGGATCCCAGCAAACTGTCAGGGGTCCCAATCCAGAGCTTCTTCACCCCATTCAATGGACTTCCTGGCAGGCAGGCAGCAACACTGAACCATCCATCCTTTTTATTTTCTCACTGTACACTAAACCATCCTCATATAACCAGCATGCTTGAGCCTAATTAATGCATGAAGGGGTTAATGTCATAGAGTAAGCTGTCCAGCCAGGCTCAGCTTTTGTCACTTCCCCTCACCTTGGGAGGAGATAGGTAACCAAGCCTTTGTCCCATCCGTCTACAGTATATATGAACTTTGGTGTGAGGATCTCTGAGCTACTCCCTCCAGCCACATGACTTTTGACCAGGCTCTTTTGTTTCAGATGAGAATGGAGTCTGAAACTAATGTTTCCCTATATATATAGTGTAGGAACATTTACTATTTTGTTACTATGCCTATGCAATTTTTTGGACTGTTGTATGGAAACACACATGAATCTGGCCTTTGGAGTGTTTGTAAGTAAACCATTTTATAACTCACCAAACGTGTGTTCTGCATCCAGGTGGAAATTCCTTTAACGTGGTAACTCACAATCGGAAGTGAGATACTTTGGAAATAACTATAGTGGTACCTCAGGTTACATACGCTTCAGGTTACATACGCTTCAGGTTACAGACTCCGCTAACCCAGAAATAGTGTTTCAGGTTAAGAACTTTGCTTCAGGATGAGAACAGAAATCGTGCTCTGGCAGCGCAGCAGCAGCAGGAGGCCCCATTAGCTAAAGTGGTGCTTCAGGTTAAGAACAGTTTCAGGTTAAGAACAGACCTCGGAACGAATTAAGTACTTAACCCAAGGTACCACTGTATTAACAATGATATTTTGAAGTTCACTGGAAAGGAGAAATTTTAAGGTTTTGCAGTCTATATTTCCACACTTTTCTTTGCTGCAAGTTTTGCCATGTCAAATCTCTGCTGGAGTTCTCTGACCAAAGACTGCTTGCCCCAAACTTGGATATTGGATTCCAAATAATAATAATAATAATAATAATAATTTATTATTTATACCCCGCCCATCTGGCTGGGCCTCCCCAGCCACTCTGGGTGGCTTCCATAAAAACCAAAAATACAGTAAAATATCACACGTTAAAAACTTCCCTGAACAGGGCTGCCTTAAGATGTTTTCTGAATGTCAGGTAGTTGTTTATCGCTTTGACATCTGCTGGAAGGGCATTCCACAGGGCGGGCGCCACTACCGAGAAGGCCCTCTGCCTGGTTCCCTGTAGCTTTGCTTCTCGCAATGAGGGAACTGCCAGAAGGCCTTCGGCGCTGGACCTCAGCGTCCGGGCAGAATGATGGGGGTGGAGACGCTCCTTCAGGTATACTGGACCGAGGCCGTTTAGGGCTTTAAAGGTCAGCACCAACACTTTGAATTGTGCTCGGAAACGTACTGGGAGCCAATGTAGGTCTTTCAAGACCGGTGTTATATGGTCTCAGCGGCCGCCCCCAGTCACCAGTCTAGCTGCCGCATTCTGGATTAGTTGTAGTTTCCGAGTCACCTTCAAAGGTAGTCCCACGTAGAGCGCATTGCAGTAGTCCAAGCGGGAGATAACCAGAGCATGCACCACTCTGGTGAGACAGTCCGCAGGCAGATAGGGTCTCAGCCTACGTACCAGATGGAGCTGGTAAACAGCTGCCCTGGACACAGATTTGACCTGTGCCACCATGGACAGCTGTGAGTCCAAAATGACTCCCAGGCTGCGCACCTGGTCCTTCAGGGGCACAGTTACCCCACTCAGGACCAGGGAACCCTCCACACCTGCCCGCCTCCTGTCCCCCAAAAACAGTACTTCTGTCTTGTCAGGATTCAACCTCAATCTGTTAGCCGCCATCCATCCTCCAACCGCTTCCAGACACTCACACAGGACCTTCACCGCCCTCACTGGTTCTGATTTAAAAGAGAGGTAGAGCTGGGTATCATCCGCATACTGATGAACACCCAGCCCAAACCTCCTGATGATCTCTCCCAGCGGCTGCATGTAAATGTTGAAAAGCATGGGGGAGAGGACAGAACCCTGAGGCACCCCACAAGTGAGAGCCCAGGGGTCTGAACACTCATCCCCCACCACCACTTTCTGAACCCACACCATCCTGAGATTGGCATTGTGAGAACATCTGAATGCTGGCTTCTTGTCTTCCTGCTGCCGCCACTCTGAATGAGTCAAGAACTGAAACACTGCTGGGATTGGGTCCCTTGAAATTTGCTGAACCATGCCAGGGCTGGTTTAAATGTTATAGGGTGTTGCTTAAAAAACTAATGCAAATTATTAGGGTGGCTTGTGTTGATATAGAATATGTCTACCTGGGTATTTTGTTTTTAAAATGAGTACAGTGGTACCTCAGGTTACATACGCTTCAGGTTACAGACTCCGCTAACCCAGAAATCGTGCTTCAGGTAAAGAACTTTGCTTCAGGATGAGAACAGAAATTGTGCTCCAGCGGCGTGGCAGCAGCAGGAGGCCCCATTAGCTAAAGTGGTGCTTCAGATTAAGAACAGTTTCAGGTTAAGTACAGACCTCTGGAACTAATTAAGTACTTAACCCGAGGTACCACTGTATTACATAAGAAAAACATTTAATGATTTATTTGTATGTTTTGTTAATACATTAAAAAAACCCTTAACACAGCTCCAGGCAGAGCGTCATCTCATAAAAAGAGAGGAAGAACCGGTCACTTCCTTATTTGAGGAAGCCATGAGGACCACGCAGATTTCTGAGCATAACTCTTTGTTTTTATCAGGACTTGTCAGCTGGGACAAAATGACCCTGAGTCCTTGACCGATGCTAACTAATACGGAAAGCCATTTAGCAAGAACCAAAATGCTATGTTGACTCTCAAAACATTTCAGCGTGGGGCAGAAGGAGGCATAACTTATCTGTTGCAAGAGGACATGTTTTCCTTTTAGCGAAAAAAAGACAAAGTAATTGACAAATTTTGGCAATACGAGTGAGAAGCCAGCAACCCACAATGTTGCTCAATGGGAATAATAGCCTGACACTCTGAGTGGAGCAAAAGTTCAGGCCATCTTACTTTTGGTTTCCAGCCCCATAGTTGTGGGAAAGGACTCTTATTGGCCTTGCTCTGATGAGGGTCTGAAATTGATGTTATTACAGAGCCTTCGCCAGATCTGTCTATTTTTGTCTTTCAGCAACAATAAAGTATCTTATTCCTCAGCCCCAATGAATCTGGCAACACGTGGGGAGTAATAAATAAGGGGAATGTTCATAACTGCTCTTACTGCTGACACGGCCAGTTTTTCTTTTTTTCTAATGAGCCAAATGAGCACAGTCTGTGTTTGCTGCATATGTATAAGAAAAATACACCGCCGTCCCTCTGGGGGTCAGGAGAGACCTCTAATACGAAACACATTTTGGAAGCCGGAGACGCAGTTATTTCGACTACACGAGTTTACAATTCACGGGCAATGTACAGTTTTGTTTTGCTTTGAATTAGCTGTTTTATACAAGTCTTGAACTAACTCGGAAGCACTGCTTTATGCATTTTTTGCACTGGTAGCATGAGGCGCTCGTCCTTTTCTCTCAAATTTGTGCATGCACCCTCCCAAATTCCACTTCTTAAATGGCGATGCACGCTTAAAAAAACGGCTTTCTTTTTTGTTTCGCTGACCTAGAATTAAGTTATAAAGCAAAATGGAGTTTCGATTTGAGGACTAACCTGGCGTGGGAGTTCCATCTCATGGACCCATACTTCCCTTATTCTAACTTCTTCATCGTCTTACAAAAGTTGGGTGCTTTCCCCCCTCTCTGCAAGAGCCCATAGGGTTCAAGGCACTCACACAAAGTCTGTGTTCCTTTGGAGAATTGAGACACTGCAGAGACTGCCGTAGCTTTAAGAAATATGGTTTCTTCACCTATTTACACCTTCAGTCTGCATGGAGGGAGTCCAGATCTTATGGCATGGTTATTTCAAGAGGGGCTTGTCCCCGATAGCAGTGCAGCCATGGAGTCCAAGGCATCTCTCCCAGCCAGACTTCAGCCATCCTGCCCAAGATGGATCCCAGTCTTCCTTCTTCCTCTTCTTCTTCCCTGAATACCTTGCTAAAACCTCTCTTTTCCTGTCACTTCAAACAAACACCATGGCAACATCTGTCTCTGCAGGCCACAGGATTCCTCTCAGATGGCCCATCAACCTCTTTTGTCACATCAACAGTTGCTCTTTCCTAAGCCAGTCAGGCTGGTTTGCATAAGCCAGCCCAGCTATTCCTTGCCTGACACAGCTTTGCAGTTTGCACTTTCATCCTGGTTAATCAAAATTGTTATGTACTGAGTTGAATAGGATCCAAACTGCAGCAGTCTGATTGGTCCTAGAACAATAGGATCCAAAAGGCAGCAGTCTGATTGGTCATAGAACAATAGGATTCAGAATGCAGCAGTCTGATTGGTCCTAGAACAATGCAGCAGTATGATTGGTTGGCAGGAACCACCCAATCATGCTCCAGATAGAAGTGAATCCACAACCTGATTGGCCTACAGGAGAATCCCGGAATTAGCCAATCATGTGCATCCCATTGTGTAAATAATGTATATAAAGCAGATACTTTGAGGGGACTTTCATTCATTCCTCCTCACCACTATGAGCTGAATAAAGAGCATGAAATCACTTTGCGACTCTGAGTATATTTCAAAAATCCTACACTTTATTGATTTCTAGGGTTTGGCAGGGGGTCCTCTCCCACAAATATATAAAAATAGTTTCCTGTCTAAACTGCTTCTGCTTTTTGGAGGGGTGAGGAGGAACCCTGAGTATGAGAGGAGAAGTTCTCGCTTTTGCTCTGCCCTGTGTGCATCTTACCCTTCCTGCCTGAATCCTCTGCCTCTTCCCCAAACGAAACGGAGTGGTGTCATCCGCACAGGTGCATGATGAGGTTGCTGCTGCTGGGGTGCCTGACACCACTTCAAAGTTGTCCTCCCAGCCCATGCTCCACCACTTGATGCTTGTCTCGGAGTCAGCAAAATCTGCAGCAGCATCACTCCTCCTGCCTGCAACAGTGAAGCTGTGTTTGAGCTCGGTGGAAGGAGAACGCAACTGGCCAACATGTCTTGCCACCACTGGCCCTTCTGCACCTGGCGCACAGGTAAAAAAAAAAGGTGAAGGACCCCTGGACGATTAAGTCCAGTCAAAGGCGACTATAGGGTTACGGCACTCATCTCACTTTCAGGCTGAGAGAGCCGGCGTTTGTCCACAGACAGCCTTCTGGGTCATGACTAAACCGCTTCTGGTGCAACGGGACACCGTGATGGAAACCAGAGTGCACGGAAATGCCGTTTACCTTCCCGCCACAGTGGTACCTATTTATCTACTTGCACTGGCGTGCTTTCGAACTGCTAGGTTGGCAGGAGCTGGGACAGAGCAACGGGAGCTCACCCCATCACGGGGATTCAAACCGCCAACCTTCTGATCAGCAAGTCCAAAAGGCTCAGTGGTTGAGACCACAGCACCACCTGGCGCACAGCATGGTTGCTGGCAGCATGACTGTGTGATGCTGACGATAAATGACAAAATGTGTATTGTGTATTCCTTACACAGCAGCACCGTTGTCCAGTCAAAGGCAGTGAGGTATAAGGTAAAAGTCAAAGACAGTATTCTGAGTGTGTGCTTGTGTGAAAAAGCTGTGTGCATCTGCACGCAAACACAAATAATAATGTTACAATAGTTAATAAAGCACACTGTGGTGTGATGGACTTTTCACATTGTTTTTTCGACTAGATCGTGGCTTTGCTACAGCTGGTGAAATTTGGTGGCGTCTCCCATTATGAACTATCTTTGACCCCGGCACCAGCTCTTATTGTAAGAATGTCTAGGATGGTATGAATACATAAATATCCTGACTTCCTAATATTGAATGTAAAGATCAACATACTGATTCTGTGTTAATGGTAATTTTTAATTGGACCCTCCTGTAACAAAGAACCACACTCCAGACAGACAATGACATCATCTATTCTAGATGACTCGCGATCCAGGAAACACTGAGATTGGAGTGTCTGGGTAAATCCTTTTCCTTCAGAGCTATGAGTCACAGCAGAGCTCCCTCTCCTCCCAGGGGGCACCTTATTTGCTGCACCCCATCCCTAGGGATGAGCAGATTGGACAGTTCTCTCCATTTCTCACCCTTCCAATCTTAAATTCAGTTCTCCACATTTCTGCAACTTTTTTTTTGAAACCCTCGTGAAAAATTATCAGTGTGTTAGTCCCAATTTCTCCTAATTAGCATGCATGTGTGCAGTTTTGACTAATGGGCAAGCAATTTCGCCAATATTAATCCACAAAGGTATGTTATTTCCACCAATATATTCATTTTTATACTCACTCTACCCTAATATAGGCATTTTTCTAAACATAGTTTGGTTGGAGAAGTGCACCATGAAATTTTCATAAGTGTAAATTTCAAAGGGCCACCTGTGCCCTTTAGGTAGGTAAAGGTAAAAGGTAAAGAGACCCCTGATCATTAGCTCCAGTAGTGAGCGACTCTGGGGTTGCGGCACTCATCTTGCTTTATTGGCCAAGGGAGCTGGCGTACAGCTTCCAGGTCATGTGGCCAGCAGGACTAAGCCTCTTCTGGCAAACCAGAGCAGCGCACGGAAACGCTGTTTACCTTCCTGCCGGAGCGGTACCTATTTATCTACTTGCACTTTTTGGTGTGCTTTCAAACTGCTAGGTTGGCAGGAGCAGGGACCGAGCAACAGGAGCTCACCCCGTCGCGGGGATTCGAACCGCCGACCTTCTGATCGGCAAGTCCTAGGCTCCACCCACGTCCCACCTTTAGGTAGGTTTCTCATTAAAATGCAAACAAAAACAAATGTCTCTCGCCTCTCTACTCAATCCCCTTCCCAAATGGCATTTTAAAAAATTAATTGGTCTAGAGTCATGAGGTTTCACTTTTAGCAGACATTTATCCGGGCATTTTCTGTGTGTCCAAAACACTTCATGGGGGAGGCTGCAACTCAGGACACCTCATACCTGAAGGAGCGTCTCCACCCCCATCGTTCAGCCAGGACACTGAGGTCCAGCTCCGAGGGCCTTCTGGCGGTTCCCTCAGTGCCAGAAGTGAGGTTACAGAGAACCAGGCAAGGGCCTTCTCAGTAGTGGCACCTGCCCTGTGGAATACCCTCCCACCAGATGTCAAAGCAACTATCTGACTTTTAGACGACACCTGAAAGCAGCCCTGTTTGGGAAAGTTTTTAATGTTTGAGGTTCTATTGTGCTTTTAATTCTGTTGGGAGCCGCCCAGAGTGGCTGGGGAAACCCAGCCAGATGGGTAGGGTATAAATAATAAATTATTATAATATTATAATTAGCATACAGATCCCTCATAATCTTGGACAATCCCAGAAACCCTCGGAACAGAGGTGAATTTAGGGCAGCGCGACCGGTTCCATTGCACTGGCCAGCGAGCCAAAGGGGCGCCTTCCTGTCTCCTTCCCAAAGTCCAGGTGGGGCTTGTCTAACTTTGGGGAGAAGGATGGAGAGCTCTAGGACCCCAGAGCCCCTCCCCACCTCCTTCCCAAAGCCTGGCATCTTGATTCCCTGCCTTTGGGAAGCCAGGGAGTGCTGTGGGGGGCATCAAATTTTGGGTGCCATATTACCAAGGTGTGCCCCTGCTCTGAAGCACCCAATACACCCCTATGCCGATGTTTCTTTGCAAATAATCTGAAGCACGGGTTAACTTCTACTTTTAAAATCCTCCGGAAAGATAATCTCTCAAAGGACCTGTTGATGGCATTTTACCATTGTCCTGATGAGAGTGTACTAATTTATGGTCTGTGTGTGTGGTTTGGGAGCTGCACGGTCAGGGGAAAAGCAATGTTGTCCAATGTTGTCCAGACTGCGGAGAGAATAACTGGGTGCACTCTCCCTACCTTGGATCAAATCTAGAATAGTGCACACCCCGGAAATGATCTCTTTCAGCTTTTGCCTTCTGGAAGAAGGTATAGGGTTATGAAGACTAGGACTAGCCACCTGAGAAACAGTTTCTATTCAAATGCGATTTTGGTTTTAAACGCAGTGTAAGGTAGTTTTTATGGGAGTGCCGTATTTTTCGCCCTATAAGACACACTTTTTCCCCTCCAAAAATGAAGGGGAAATGTATGTGCGTCCTATGGGGCGAATGCAGGCTTTTGCTGAAGCCTGGAGAGCGAGAGGGGTCGGTGCGCACCAACCCCTCTCGCTCTCCAGGCTTCAGGAGGCTATCCGCAAGCCTTGGGAGCCCGCGGGAGTTCCCGCCAGGCTCCCACGGCTTGTGCAGAGCTGCCTCTATCCCGAAGCCCGGGCGCGCTGAGCAGTCATGCCCGGGCTTCAAGTAGCTCTGTGCAAGCCGCGGGAGCCCTCCCATGGCTTGCGGAGAGCAGCCTGTTCTGGGGGCTGGGGTCGGGGGAAGCTCGGGCTTCCCCCGCCCCAGCCCCACGCCTGGGGGAAAATATTTTTCTTTCTTTATTTCCCCCCAAAAAAACTAGGTGTGCCCTATGGGGCGAAAAATACGGTATATTGTATTTAATTACGGGGTATCAGAGCTTTAGGGGGCTAACCAGGCTGGGATAGCTGGGATAGCAGCTTGTTGTTTTCTGAATGTCTGACTATCGTATTGTAAAAGGATAACACTACTAAGGTGGGTGCTTAAGGCACCCATTCAGATGTGAGGCACTGAGGAAGGATGCTGCCAAGGCAGAAATCGATGGTAATCATTATCTCCAGGAAATGATTCCCTAGAACGATAAAACAGTTCAGGGAACTTTACCGCCAATGACCCCAAGCAGCCTGGAACGTAAATCGGATGGAGGGATGCTCTTCTGCCTTTCTGTTTGTCATCAAATGGAACAAACATCTGGGGAGAGCGGATCCAAGCCAATAGAACTGCTTGACCACAAATGGATTACAGCATTATGTGCAACGCACTTGCATTGTGTCCTCTTCTAGATAAAATGCAGGATCTTAATAACAAAAGGGCAGAAATAAGGAAAGTAATAATTCAAGTTACATACAGGCCATGTGGTTTTGACAACTTCACAGTCAGATAATTTCTTATTTGGGTTCATTCATTTTCTAAAGATTCAGTAAATAAAGTAAATGTAGTTAAAACATCCCATCACCTCCTGGCAAATAGAAGGGGAAGAAATGGAGGCAGTGAGAGATTTGACTTTCTTGGGCTCCATGATCACTGCAGATGGTGACAGCAGTCACAAAATTAAAAGACATCTGCTTCTTGGGAGAAAAGCGATGGCAAACCTAGACAACATCTTAAAAAGCAGAGACATCACCTTGCCAACAAACGTCCGTACATTTAAAGCTATGGTTTTCCCAGTAGTGATGTATGGAAGTGAGAGCTGGACCATAAAGAAGGCTGAGCACCGAAGAATTGATGCTTTTGAATTCTGGTGCTGGAGGAGACTCTTGAGAGTCCCATGGACTGCGAGAAGATCAAACCTCTCCATTCTGAAGGAAATCAGCCCTGAGTGCTCACTGGAAGGACAGATCCTGAAGCTGAGGCTCCAATACTTTGGCCACCTCATTAGAAGACTCCCTGGAAAAGACCCTGATGTTGGGAAAGACGGAGGGCACAAGGAGAAGGGAACGACAGAGGATGAGATGGTTGGACAGTGTTCTCGAAGCTACGAACATGAGTTTGATCAAACTGCTGGAGGCAGTGGAAGACAGGAGTGCCTGGCGTGCTCTGGTCCATGGGGTCACAAACAGTCGGACACGACTAAACAACTAAACAACAACAAGAAGTTAAAACATAGTTAATGGCATTCCATATACCTGAAGTTAAAAAGCTAAATTCTAGGTTTAATGGGAAAACAGTAAAATAATCAGGAACGTTTTTTTTTTTTTTTTAATGATGACAAAACATTCCATTATAATTATAATTTGCTGGAGGAAAACAAATGAAAAGTGAACCAGAAAGATGCGAATTTCTTCGATCCCCCCTCCATCATGAAGATCCATAGTAAAATGAATGTCCTGCAAAATATATATTTTTACTATGATATATTCCAATAGCATTAACAGAGACAAAAATCAATTTCGTAACATATTTTAAATGATTTTGTATCCAATGAAAAGAAACCCAGAATAAAAGCAAAAATAATGCAGAAAATGTTTTCTAATTTAAAAACGTGTTTTATTTCATCGGCAGTTCAATAAAAAATGGATGCATTAGTATTTCTAATTAGCAATAGGCAGGGCTGAGTAAATTGACATACTGCCTAAAGAACAATTATGTTGTATCCTTATCACAAATAAGGAGAAGTTTGGGAGACTTGAGAATATTATTATCTGAGTACTTTCAATACATTAATTTTTGACTGACTGATTGGTTGAGTGACTGGCAATGCATAGAGACCATTAAATGATTTGGAAAAAATAATTTTGGAGAAACACCCCCCTTCAAAAAAAACCCAAAACCCAGTTCCAACGTTTATTTAATTATACAATGTAAGGAAGAGGGAGCCAACCCAGCAAGTTATACCCAAAGATGGCTTGGAGAAATAAGTCCTGAGGGGAAACTGAAATATATTTAGTTACATATTAATAAATATATGGCATCACTCATCCTAATAGATAATACATTAAAAATGTGAGCAACCTGATATTTATCCCCTGCAAAGCTCTCCATAATTTATAATAGGAAAACTCTAATTGTTGGAATTGCAGTTGGCTACTTTCACTATTGGTCAGGATATCGGCAACAGATCTTAGGAAACAGTCAAATGATTTTGGAGCTTAAGGGTATGTCTTGAAGCTAAAACATTTCTATTGCCATACTCAAAAGGTACATTCCCAACATTTTATGATTCATCCATTTATCAGATTAAATGACGGGATTTTGCAATTTTTAGCAAGATCATTTGGATTTTAAGGTTAAAGCAAAATGGTGGAGGCTGAACCGTTTTGAACAAGGCTGAATAGGAAACAAGGAGAGAAAGCTGTTACCGTATTTTTCGCTCGATAACACGCACCTGACCATAACACGCACATCGTTTTTAGAGGAGGAAAACAAGGGAAAAAACATTCTGAATGAAACAGTGGATGTATCATTTTTGTGCTTCATGCTGTGGCCACAGACATGTGATCTGATGGTGAATTTGGGGTGACCCAATGCAAAAATCCTGAGAATCCCTGTGGATCCATGCTTTGTAACCACGTTTTTGCACCATTGCAGCCCCAGGCAACAGTGGGTGTGTGATTTTGGGGGGGGCAGGCTGTAGCCATGGACATGCTATGTGCTCTGATGGTGAATTTGGGGTGACCCAATGCAAAGATCCTGAGGATCCATGTTTTGTAACCACGTCTTTGCACCATTGCAGCCCCAGGCAACAGTGGGTGCGTGATTTGGGGGGGGCAGGCTGTAGCCATGGACATGCTATGTGATCTGATGGTGAATTTGGGGTGACCCAATGCAAAGATCCTGAGGATCCATGTGGATCCATGCTTTTTAACCACATTTTTGCACCATTGCAGCCCCAGGCAACAGTGCGTGTGTGATTTTTGGGGGGCAGGCTGTAGCCATGGACATGCTATGTGATCTGATGGTGAATTTGGGGTGACCCAATGCAAAGATCCTGAGGATCCATGTGGATCCATGCTTTTTAACCACATTTTTGCACCATTGCAGCCCCAGGCAACAGTGCGTGTGTGATTTTTGGGGGGCAGGCTGTAGCCATGGACATGCTATGTGATCTGATGGTGAATTTGGGGTGACCCAATGCAAAGATCCTGAGGATCCATGTGGATCCATGCTTTTTAACCACATTTTAAGTGGGGAAGGAAGGAAAAATACAAAATGGACAAGGAGCACGAGAGGGGTGTGCAGAGAAGCAGCTGGCTAAGAATGCAGGAGAGGGGTATAACGGGAGGGAGGAAAGGAAGGCAAAAGTTTTCCCTCACCTACCCACCCAAGCCAGCCAGCTCTCTCTCTCTCTCTCTCTCTCTCTCTCTCTCTCTCTCTCTCTCTCTCTCTCCCTCCTGCATGTTTTCAGCAGCACCGGAGCACAGAGACGACACTCTGCTTTCCCCTCTGCTTGCCTGGAGGGGAGGGGCTTTCCCTGCTCTTTGTTCCGTTTGAGCAAACACAGCAAGGAAACAGAGGAGGGTGGGCAGTAAGACCCTGAGGCAGAATGCAGGAAAGCAGCCACTTCCTCTTTTCAGGTTTCCCTTCTCCGAGACGCGCGATTTGATTTTTGCCTGATTTTTTTTGCCATTTGGCTCCAGGGACCACACATTCGCTCAATAACACGCACAGACATTTCCCCTTCCTTTTTAGGAGAAAAAATCTGCGTGTTATAGAGGGAAAAATACGGTAATTTTGACCTCTTCCCTGTAATCAACTACGTCTTTAAAAATACAGCATTTTTGCCAGTAACCATTTTGTTATCTGGCAGATAACATCACACCATGTAGCATATTACATAGCGTGTTCTCCTTCATGGAGAGCACGTGTTGCGGTGGGGGCCGACAAGACACACCAAAATTGTGGGGCGGGCTAATTAATCATTGGCCACTGTTGTGATTGGGCTTCCCTTGTTGTCGGGGAGAAGTTAATGTTGCCATTTTGTGATTGACAGCCAGAAACGTTAAAACTCCCTGCACAAGGCGTAGAGCTTCCTCTTTTCACTGCGTGCATCGGATTGCCCGTCCCCCCCTCCCTATATTTAGGGTTGTTCGCATTGACCTTGCTATGCCTGTCATGGGGTCATCTGCTCTTGGGGCAGGGGCCCAGTAGGAATTTTGTCCATTTGGCTGATTGGCTGGTTCCATTTGGTTTTTGCCTACTGCGTAGCAAATCATCACAACTTATAAGGTTGCAGTTAGGCATTGGGTTTTTGGTTTGGTTGGTGGAGGGGCATGGATTGGCTGTGCCTGCCCCTCTAATGCTGCTGCTGCAACGGTATTCCATTAAAGGAATACAGGGGCTCACCATTGCTTTTGTCCGAACCCTGTCAAGGGGCTAGGGCCACGCAAGAGCCCCTGGTTGCATTTGGGGAGGGCTGAGGGCAGGTTCCCTGCTCCGTCGCTACCCCCAAAATGTATTCCCCTTTTCTGACTTTTGCGGGCATGCAAAATGTCAGTCTGTCCCCACCGGGGTCAGATAATCGCAACCAACGCCTAAGCAACCACTCACATTTTTGTATTTTAATAAAGTTGTGGCCAAAAACCTTAAACAAAAATTCTGTGTGAAGTGTGAGTTATTTGGGGTGGCTTGGGGACCTCGACACGCAAAACATTACACTAAGTCTAGCCATGATTGTCACAAATGTCTCCAGAGAGAGCTGCTTCTCCGGTCATTTTGGCTTTGCTACACTCTGCTTGGTTGGAGATGAGGGTCTGCATAAATTCTACCTTATGCTAAAGGTCAATTAATTTTGGTTCCTGAGCTTCCTGACGCCTCCAGCTCAAACCAAGCTTAGAGCGGCAGTTTCCAATTACGTTGGCTTGCCATCATCGTTGACATGGGGCGTTTTAACATTTCCTGCCAAAGCAGAGGCAGTGTTTTCATGCTGAAGAAATATTTGGAGTCTGCTATTTCTAGGTCAGTGCAGATCAGAAAATGCCGATTCCTGCTTAAGAAGCAAGCAGATTTAGCTTCCCTGGCTGAATATGATGTCCTTGTAAATGTCAGATACGATTCCAAGAGGAAGCTTATATTTCTCCGATACTGATCGACTCGATGATTTCATTTGCGGGAAGCCAAAACCGATGCAGATGGACTCTTCTTCCCCCTCCTAGAGGATTTTGATTGACCCAAGATTGGAACCCAGCCTTGGAGGTCTAGGATGAGTTGTAAACCACTGAATTTTGGCTTCGCAGGCTTCACTGTTCAGTGAAATGTCAGCATGCCGTGGAAGATTTGGGGAAATACTTGCAAATAAAAGCAGATGTGTAATTGATTTGAGATTCTGAAATTGGGCACATGACTGACTCTCAGCAATTACGACCCACAGTTGAAGCCCCCTCTGGGCTGCAGGAGTTGAGGTTTCTCAACCTTGTTACTCAATTGTATCTTCAGAGTTGAGTGCACCTTAGTCATGTAAACTAAGCTTGTGCCATCATGGTTCATCCAAGATGCTGGAATTCTTTGACATCCAATTGTTTGTCCTGAAACATCGTGGTTTCAAAGGAAGCAACTTAGGCTGCAGTCCCAAACACGCTTTCATGGGAGTAATCCCCACAGAAAGGCATAGCTCAGTGGTAATGCGTATACTTGATTGCGTAGCAAAAGCTACAGGTTCAATCCCTGGTAGGGCTGCCATATGTCTGGGGTTTTCCAGACATATCTGGGATTTGACGTCCGGAAATAGTGTTGAGGAAAATTTCCAGAAATCACTAAAATGTCTGGGAAAACCCAGACGTATGGCAACCCATGTCGGGAATGGATTTATATATATATATTGGGCAAATTTCCTTAAAAAAAAAAAAAAAAAAAAATCAGAAATTTTACACCTCAACAACTTTGGTGTCCGGATTTTCACTCTCTGAAATATGGCAACCCTAATCCCTGGCCTCTGTGAGACAGAGCCTGCCTGAAACCCACTACAGAGAGGCTGTCAATCAGTGTTAACAATACTGCGCTAAATAGACTCAGGAAACTGGTAAAATGTGGACTGGATGTGATAACTATTAGGTGGATTTGTAAGTGGTTGACTGAGCAAACCCAAAGAGTGATCATTAATGGTTCCTCATCATCCTGAAAAAAAAGTGAAGTGGTGTGCCACAGGGTTCTGTCCTGGGCCCATTGTTCTGCAACATCTTTATAAATGACTTGGATGAATAAATTGAGGGGAGGCTAATTAAATGTGCAGGTGGCACCAAACAGGGAGGGGTAGAAGACAGAATCAGGATTTAAAATTACCTTAACAGATTGGAGCACTAGGCCCAAGCTAACAAAATGAGTTTCAATAGGGACAAATGTAAGGTTCTGCACTTATGCAGGAAGAACCAGATTCACAAATATAAGATGGGGGACACCTGGCTTACTAGTACAGTGATACCTCTGGTTGTGAACAGGATCCGTTCCGGAGGCCCGTTCGCAACACAAAAAGAACGCAACCCGCAGTGGCTCGTCTGCGCATGCGCGGGTTGCGATTCGCTGCTTCTGCGCATGCGTGCAGCGTCATTTTGCGCTTCTGCACATGCGCGAGCAGCGAAACCCGAAAGTAACCCTTTCCAGTACTTCCAGGTCGCCGCAGGATGTAACCTAAAGAACGTAAAATGAAGCGGATGTAACATGAGGCATGACTGTAGTGCATACATAGCTGTCAACGGTCCCTTGTTTGGCGGGAAACTCCCTTATCCCAGCACCGTTTCCCGCTGCTGTCCCTTATTGATGATGTCCCTTAAATTTCCCGGGTTTCAAAGGAAGCAGCTCCTCTCCCTCCCTCCCTCCCTGCCAGCCAGGGAGGAGGGAGGCTCCAACTGTGTTGCTTGGCTGCGTTGCTCATCCAAAAAGGAGTCTAAGAACGACTGGGGGGTGGAGCTTGCATGCCTTGTGCCGATCAAATCAGCCGTGTTGCCTGGGGACTCGCCTTTGCTCAGCGCTTCCCAGCGGAGAGGTGACGGTGGTTTTCCTTGCTGCATCCCCTTTGCCGGGTTGCTGCACTGTGGGAACCAGTGCTTGAGGCTTCGTTTGGCTGCTGGTTGACTAAAACCTCTTATTTTGGCTGCTGATCCCTCATTTTCGAGGCTGCTGGTCCCTTATTTTCAAATCTGTAAGCTGACAGCTATGAGTGCATATGAAAAGGATCTAGGAGTCTTGGTGGACCACAAGCTTAACATGAGTCAATAGTGTGCTGCAGCAGCAAAAAAAAAGCTGCTGCTATTCTAGGCTACATCAACAGAAGTATAGTGTCCAGATCAAGGGAAGTAATAGCCCCACTCTATTCTGCCACACCTAAAATTCTGTTCTGGGTTCTGGATGCCACAATTTAAAAAGGATGTTGAAAAGCAGGAACGTGTGTGCAGGAGGGCAACCCAGATGATCAAGGGTCTGGAAACCAAGCCTTATGAGGAGCGGTTGAAGGAGCTGGGCATGTTTAGCCTGGAAAAGAGGAGACTGAGAGGAGATACGAGAGCCAGTGCTATTTTTCTAGAAAAAGAACTCACTATGAACAACTCCCTTGTTCTCTTCATGGCGCCCACCTGAGACGTGCCACAACTGCAGTTCTCCCACCACCACTATAACCCCCTCCTCTCCTTGAGGTCACTTTGCAAACACACCCTGTATTTCTCCCCCTTTCCCATTGCGTGGACAGGCGGAGTCCCCCAGACCCCGGCCGCTCCCCCCCCCGTCATGTGGAATAACGACTCAAGACAACGTGCTATGGGATTAAATTGGCCACAACTTTATTATATTTCAGATGTGGGCAGACCTTGGCTCAGGCATTGGGCGTTAGCCCTCCCCAGTCCCCAGCCGGGGACCGATGGAACATCAGGGTTATCCAGTGGGGGGGGGGATAGGCCGGCTCTGGAGAACATATGTTCAAGCAGAGATAGCCGCTCCTGTTACGCCGCCGTCGCAGGGGAGAGCAATGACGACCTCCCGGCGTACGGTCAAAGCCTCCCTTCAGAAACCCCTTTAACGGGGAACCCTGGTATCGCCGCTGCAAAGAAGAAGATAGACTAAAGGATACCACCCAAGGCCTGATACTGCCAAAGTTGGGACATTTTGCTGCGGGAAAGGCGAAACCTGCCAATGCAGGGGAATTCCTTTCCGGCCCTTTAACAGCGACCTTGACGTAGCAGCGCCCGCGTACCTGTGAAGAAAAGGTTAACCTGCAAAATAGGACTTACCTGAGGGTGGGTAGGGTGGGAGAAGCTCTGGAGCCAAGTGAGGATTCCCAGGTAAGATCTTCCCTCTATTCTGTGAGCAGGTAGTCCCTCCCCTACCTGGCCTGGTCTCCTTGGCAACGCTTCCCCCAGGCAGGATTCGACAACTGACTGAGGTAGGCGGAGACCTCCAGGTATCCCACCTGGGGGAAGGCGAAGCCAAGCTTGTGCTAATGGAGCCACACAGGGTCCAGGGACTGCACGTGTCCACACAAAGGGCGCCCCCCGTTTTATGCGGGGAGAGATCATTACTTTGTCCAACATTGGGGGGGGGGAGGAAACCACCCGTAACTTACGTTGTGCTTTCCCTGTGACAGTTTAGCTCCATCTCAGGCATCGCACGTTCACACGCTAGTCAAAAGTTTAGGCTCATCATGGTTTTGCTGCCATTCCTAAACTGCTACTCCAGGCAACATCATCCTGGAAAGCCTAGCCTGACAAAACTACTATTTATTTACCCATGAATGCATGGCATTGATTTTCTCAGTCAAACTGTAGACAAAGTGAGCACGTTTAGCTCTTTTCCGAAGGAGGAGTTCTCCTTGCTGATGCACAGATTGGGGGTTGGAAGTTTTGTAGGGGAAGCAGTTTCGCTTTTTGTACATGTTGTACTCACCGGGGGATTAATAGAGGACAGGATTCTCAGGTGCTGCCTTTCTCGAACAATTAAGGTTCACATTAAACTTCCTTTTAAAATATCCACACGCAACATAATTAATCCATTGTTTTACAAATAACCCAATCTGTCAACTCGATGTTCCACTTTGGTTTGAGTTGTCAACAATTTTAATCTCTAGAACACAAGGCCATGGGAGAATTGGCTGATGATCATTAATTCAAATATGAGTTATTTGAGACATGATCCTAGGCTTCAAATATCCCAGCTGGCAAATTTTAGGATATACAGTCATACCTTGGGTTACAGATGCTTCAGGTTGCATCTTTTCTGGGTTGTGGACCGCCGAAACCCAGTACTGGAATGGGTTTCTTCTGGGTTTCGGTGATCGCGCATGCACAGAAGCGCTAAGTTACGCTTTGCACATGCACATAAGCGCCAAATTGCAATCTGTGCATGCGCAGATGTGCCATTGCGGGTTGCGAACGCTGCGAGTTGCGAACGTGCATCCCACACGGATCACATTCGCAACCTGAGCGTCCACTGTGGTAGAAATAGGGACAAATAGGGACAGTGGCAATAATTCAATTTGGTTTGCATTTAAAGGCCAGCCGAACTAGTTTGCATTTGCTGAAACAGTATGCCAAACTTTGAAATTCACATTTCTCCAAGTTTTGCAATGCAGGTGGCCAGCCCAATAATACATACCAAAAACACGTATATTACTAAATATAATGTACAAAAATGCATCATTTGTTGTGCAAAAAGATGTGTGTATGAGGAGCAATTTACGCTGAAATGCTGGTGAATTTTCACGAGAACTTTGTGCAAAAAAAAGAAACAAGTTGAACTGATGTGGAGAACTGAATTAAAGGTTGGAAGAATGAGAAGCTGAGATAAGATGAAATTGCTCATCCCTGGGTATGTACCAGCACCTCCTATGATGCAGATGAAAAGTCTCCGTAAATATCGCTTCAAACATCCCCAATCCCTATTTTCATCTGAGAAATGTTGGAGGGTATGCAATACAGTCGAACCTTGGAAGTCGTTCGAAAACCAAATCGTGGCTTCTGATTGGCTGCAGGAAGCTCCTGCAGCCAATCAGAAGCCCCGGAAGCCCCGTCGGATGTTCAGGTTCCAAAAGAACATTTGCAAACTGAAACAACAACTTCTGGGTTTCTGGCATTCAGGAGCCAAAATTTCTGAGTTCCAGGGCGTTCAACAGCCAAGGTATGACTGTATGTGAGAGACTTTTTGCTCTTCCTACTCTGTTCCTGTTTGTCCTGGATTGGCCTCTCCTGCACTGAGTGATTCCTTGATTCTCCATTGCAGATGCTTCACAATTTATCAGCACCCATCTGTGGCACCCAGCCCCACCAGGAACCAGATTAGGAATGGTCTAAATCATCAGGCTCCTTCAAGGCTTTCTGGAGCTGGAGAGACCCCAAAGCTCCAAGACCTTTCTCAATAGTACATTTGGCACCAGGCAATAACTTCCGAAAGCTTTGCAGTTGCTTAAGGGAGCATTGGCTGCTTCTGAAGCCCATAGAGTAAGCCCAGCTCCTGCCATTTTTGCTAGCCAAGGAGGGCAAGGATCCAAGAATTAAGTGGTTGGTCTCAATCCCCTAAACAGCTTGCCAGTGACCTCAGGCTGCACAGGTTGAACAGAATCCATAGCAAGACCAGGCTATGTTCTGGCACTTTCCACCTCAGATTCTGTTAATACAGGGGTCAGCAACCTTTTTCAGCCGCGGGCCAGTCCACCGTCCCTCAGACCATGTGGTGGGCTGCCCTATATTGGGGGGGGGGAGGGTTGAACGAATTCCTATGCCCCACAAATAACCCAGAGATGCATTTTAAATAAAAGGACACATTCTACTCACGCTGATTCCCGGACAGTCCGTGGGCCAGATTTAGAAGGCGATTGGGCCGCATCCAGCCCCCGGGCCTTAGGTTGCCTAAAGATAAAGGTAAAGGGACCCCTGACCATTAGATCCAGTCATGGCCAACTCTGGGGTTGCGGCACTCATCTCGCTTTATTGGCTGAGGGAGCTGGGTAAAGCTTCCGGGTCATGTGGACAGCATGACTAAGCCGCTTCTGGCGAACCAGAGCAGCGCATGGAAATGCCATTTACCTTCCCGCCAGAGCGGTACCTATTTATCTACTTGCACTTTGAGGTGCTTTTGAACTGCTAGGTTGGCAGGAGCTGGGACCGAGCAACGGGAGCTCACCCCGTCGTGGGGATTTGAACCGCTGACCTTCTGATCGGCAAGTCCTAGGCTCTGTGGTTTAACCCACAGCATCACCCGCGTCCCTTAGGTTGCCTACCCCTGTGTTAATATTATCAAATCCAAGTTGGAACAGATACGAGGTATTTTATCTACTAAATGTATTGAAAACTGGTCACAAAAGGCATTTGAGGGTTCCGCATGTTGATCAATTGAGCCTGTCCTCTAAAAACTTGAAGGTGCTCCATTGGCTGACTGGCAGCCTGCAGGTACAATGGGGGTTTAGGAGCAGGCTGCAGCAACTGTGCAGTGTAGATCCGAAGATGCCCTCTCATCTGCGTTCAGTTGTATTGATCTCGGCTTTTCTGCCATCCCTGCTCTGCTCTGTGTGCTGAGAGTCAATGGTGCGGATGCAATTAATGTGCCAGGCTGTTGAAAAACACAAATAGTTGCCAAAGGAAGTTTTTCATGATCCCATACTATGCCATTGGGGGGGGTGGATTTTTGCTGGTTTTGTTTTTGTTTGTCACCATGGTGTGTATTATTGTGTCAGCTACCCTGTTGGATAGGGACGGCGCTGTGGGTTAAACCACAGAGCCTAGGGCTTGCTGATCAGAAGGTCGGCAGTTCAAATCTCTGTGATGGGGTGAGCTCCCGTTGATCGGTCCCTGCTCCTGCCAACCTAGCAGTTCAAAAGCACGTCAAAGTACAAGTAGATAAATAGGTACCACTCCGGGGGGAAGGTAAACGGCGTTTCCGTGCGCTGCTCTGGTTTGCCAGAAGCGGTTTAGTCATGCTGGCCACATGACCCGGAAGCTGTACACTGGCTCCCTCAGCCAATAAAGCAAAATGAGCGCCGCAACCCGAGAGTCGGTCACGACTGGACCTAATGGTTAGGGGTCCCCCTTTACCCTGTTGGATGAAGGGAAGTATAGAAATGTTAATAATGATAATAATAATAATCCCTGCTTAGAGGCTCACAACAGTTCATGAAAGGGAGGGTGCCATACTTTCTGTGTCTGGCAGATTGTGCTTTGTATGGGTAGTGGAGTTAGGGGCTGCCTTGGGGCTGAGCCCTTGTTGCTGGGTGCAGATTGGCCCCATTCAGGCTGACATGAGCAGTCTTCTTCTTTGATGATCATTCATAGCCAAGTAAGATTCTCTTCCATAAACACGGTCTTAACAGTGAGTCCGTAAGTGACTGTGGAGGCCAATCCTGGATCCACACGTCCTTCCACAGTGGGGACATAGGTTTCCGGGCAGGAGTTGATCACGGTGAGGGTTTACCAAACATGTCTTCCTCTTAGCACATTTCTCCCTTTCGTCCTGAGTTCGAGCATCTTCAAGGTCCATGACACCTTTGGTAAAGGCTGTTCTCCACTTGGAGCGCTCGCAGGCCAGTTTTCCCAGTTGTCAGTGTTTATACTACATTTTTAAAGATTTGCACTGAGAGTCTTTAAATCTCTTTTGTTGACCACCAGCATTACACTTTCCATTTTCAAGTTCGGAATAGAGTAGTTGCTTCGGAAGACTATAATCGGGCATCTGCACAACGTGACCAGTCCAACGAAGTTGATGTTGATATTGAAGAATCATTGCTTCAACACTGGTGTTCTTTGCTTCTTCCAGTACACTGACATTAGTTCGCCTGTCTTCCCAAGTGATGTGCAATTTTTTTCGGAGGCACCATTGATGGAATCTTTTGAGGAGTTGGAGATGGTGTTTATAAATGGTCCACGTTACACAAGCATACAGCAAGGTTGGTAGTCCAATAGCAGTGGGAGCTGGCAGTCTTGTATGGCCATTCTGCTCTGTTTTTTGAAGGGGATTCCACCACCTCCAGTTGCATGTTGGAAGTGCAACAAATGCTGAACAACAACCCTACCATATGCTCCAATATTTCCGAAAAAGAAATCAGGACCCACACACCCCATCCTGTTACTCATGCGGTGGTGGTGACTGCCTGCCACCACACACTCATAAGGAGGGCTGCAGAATGAACTTCCGGAAGCGGCGCTGTTCTGCAGGAAGTCCACGGCCATCCTCATGCATGTGTGGTGGGCAGTGGTATCTGACCAGCAAGCAGTGGAACCAAAAGAGCACAGAACCCAAAGAGTGCATGCCTTGGTTCCACCCTGTTTTGGTCCCCCTTGTCTGAAATCCTGGAACACTCCTGGTTGGAATCAGAAGCCAGGGCAGTTTCTGTAATTCCGGGATGTCCCAGTAAAAACGGGACAGTTGGAGGGTCTGTCCTAGTCAGAATAATTTCCTATTCAATTTAATGTGGTCAGGGTATAGGAGTGCACCTTAAATTCCATTACTCCAGTGTGAGTGGCTCATATAAATGCTCTCCCAGCCTGTGTTTTACAAGCTGGTACCAATGAATAAAATCCCCCCCTGCTGCTTTGGTTGTGTCTTGCCAGCAATAAATATGATGGATTGTATCTCGCGGACCAGGCAGACTGTTGTTGCTAGAGAGCTGCAGTGTTTACCAAAGGATGGCGAGGAATTATTCCCCTGAGTTAATTGTAAATTTCAAGAGTTTGCCCTAGAGAGCTAGGAGATAAAGTGTCGTGCAAACAAATTATGCGTAGCCCCAACAGTGCTTCTGAGGTTGTCACAGATTCGCTGGCACATGCTAAATGCATTAGAGTAGACACAGCTAGAGATTGCCAACAGAAGGTGGAAATGGACTGTGGTCCCTTTCCCAGGAGTTCCTTTGCTGAATGGCAGAACGTCTGGGATGGAACATTTGCAAATAATTAGCTATAATTCATTGCTACTGTAGCTCCGAAAGCAGTGGCACAGACCTTGGCCCCCTTGAGGGTTTCAGGAATGAGCCGTTTCCATGAGAATTTAGACAGTGATTTGCTACTGCACATCTCCTGGTACATTGTGTGGCTTCTCTACTCAACAACACACAAGTAGATACCTTCTGTTCAGATCGACTCTTGCAAAATACCTTTCTAGGGAGCTCGTGACTGCAATCTAGCTGTGGTGGAGACCATTGGCTGGCGCAGTGGGAATCAGGTGAATTAGCATTTTATACTGTGGCTGAAAAACAGGCCAGGGGTGACAACAAATACCGTATTTTTTGCTCTATAGGACACACTTTTCCCCTCCAAAAATTAAGGGGAAATGTGTGTGCGTCCTATGGAGTGAATGCAGGCTCCTTGGCTTCAGCGATAGCAACATGAAGCCTCCAAAGCTCAGAGGGAGCGCTCCTTCCGCACTCCGGAGCCTTTGCGTTGCTTTCGCTGAAGCCTGGAAAGCGAGAGGGGTCAGTGCGCACTGACCCCTCTCGCTTTCCAGGCTTCAGGGATAGCCGCCTGAAGCCTCCAGAATGCAGTGGGAGGTCCTGCTGCATTCCAGAGGCTTTGGGTTCCTTTTGCTGAAGCTGGGAGAGCAAGACTCTCCTGGCTTCAGCAGAGAGGGAAAGCTGTGGAGCGCCCCTTCAGCCAAGCGGGAGGAGAAATGGAAGGGGCTCCGTTTCTCCTGCCGCTTCGCTGAAGGGGCGCTGAGCAGAGAGGGGGAGAATTATTTTTTCTTGTTCTCCCCCTCTAAAACAAGGTGTGTCCTATGGTCGGGTGCATCCTATAGAGCGAAAAATACGGTATATATAAATTTAGGAGTAATACATGCACACAGGTAACATTTCCACAGGCGAAGCATTCCCCACGACTGCATCTCCATGCCAGGAAAAGATCCCCCTGTTGGATTCCTACCTGTCACAGGGCTGTTGACGGCTCATGCCTGCAAGGGGCCAAGCTGAATGGTCGTTTTGATGCCTTCTTTTTCAATGGGTGCCAAAAGGAACCAGCGGTTCAGCATCCCTGGCAAACGAACATGGGGCAGGTTTCCATTCCATGAGTCAGGGCAAGAAAACTAATTGGGATCAGCTGCTGGAACTCTCTTAATGCTTGCATGAAAAGAGCAAATTGCATCCTGGCAGCAGAAAGCGTCAATAAAACCAGATCTTCCAGCCTTATTATGTGGCTTGTTTTTATTGTAATACTAATTCGCAGCTACAGAATACGCTGCGACCATCTCCATATACTGCAAGAGAGTTATGCAATTCCTTGTGCCTGGACTGCATCACTAGCAGCTCTGTAACCCCGATGCCACTCACACGGGGCTCAGAGGCCCATAAATCATTCCCAATCTGTTTCTCTCCTCTCCCTTCCCCCTCCCCTTTAAACTGCACCGGGAGTTAGGAGAGCATTGTACTTTTGAAAAGACTGGGAAACACATTTTCACTCAACATGCAATTAACCTCGAGGGAAAGCTTCACCTATTAATTTCTCTTTGTCACACAGCTGCTTGTGGCATAGGAGCCCAGCCAGAAAAAAAAGGTGGCAAACCTAGGTAAAGGTAAAGGGACCCCTGACCATTAGGTCCAGTCGTGGCCGACTCTGGGGTTGCGGCGCTCATCTCGCTTTACTGGCCAAGGGAGCCGGCGTACAGCTTCTGGGTCATGTGGCCAGCATGACTAAGCCACTTCTGGCAAACCAGAGCAGCGCACGGAAACGCCGCTTACCTTCCCACCAGAGTGGTACCTATTTATCTACTTGCACTTCAACGTGCTTTCAAACTGCTAGGTTGGCAGGAGCAGGGACCGAGCAACGGGAGCTCACCCCGTCGCGGGGATTCGAATCGCCGACCTTCTGATCAGCAAGTCCTAGGCTCTGTGGTTTAACCCACAGCGCCACCCGCGTCCCTCAAACCTAAGTGGCAAACCTAACAGGGTGGAAAAAACCACACCAGAGACAATGGTGGCTCTTCAATGCCAGTGTCTCTTCCAGAAAAGAAGAGCTCTGCAGGATCAGACGGAAAGGCCCAGTTAGTCCAGCATCCTGTTCTCACAGTGGCCAACCAGTTGTCCCCAGAGCAGAAGCTGAACAAAACAGGTTCTACATAGATTTCATTTATTAAATTTGCTGGTCACTTTATCCTACCCAGGGCAACCCAAAGCAGCTTACAGATGAAGGAGAAAAAAAGCCTTCTTATGAGAAGCTATTTAGCAAGAAGGCTGCAGTTCTGTGGCCCCTGCATGTTCCAGGGGATCTTCTTCTTCCACAATCACTCATAGCCGAGTAAGATTGTCTTCCATGAACTTAACAGTGAGTCTGTAAAGTGGAGGCCAATTCTGGATCCACACATCCTTCCACAGTGGGCACAATAGGTTTCCAGATGGAAGTTGATCATGGTGAGGGTTTGCCAAGCATGGCTTCCTCTTAGCACGTTTCTCCCTTTCGTCCTGAGTTCCAGCGTCTTCAAAGTCCGTGACACCTTTGGTAAAATTGCAGCGCTCGCAGGCCAGTGTTCCCAAGTTGTCGGTGTTAATACTACTTTTTTTTTTTAGATTTGCCTTGCCAATCAATTTATTCCTGCGGCCAATCAGATATTCCAAACAAAAGTGCAATCCCAGATATTCTATGGAATCCCGCTATGGGTCCAAGCATATAATAGTGATTTAAAAAAGATTCACTCCAGCTTTCTGAGACGCATTCTTGGACTCCCAGCTGTGATCAAATATGAAACAATGTGTGCAGAAATAGGCATACACACAATGGAATATTGGGCCTGGTCCACCTCAATAAAGTACTGGTTACGCTGCCATTTTCGCTGCCCTCCATCAAGTCTGCTCGCTGATTTGCTCAAAGACTCCTACAAATCAAGATGGTATCAGTACCTCGAAAAAAAGATTGAATCTTTAGGCATCGAGCTGGAGCCCCTGTACAATTCTAATGAGCAATACATTTTCCATAATATCCTAACTAGACTAAAGGATGTCGAGAGGCAAAATATTATGGCAGCTGTAAACAAAATTTGTTCGCCCATATTCTATGATTTAAATATCTTAGATAGCAGAGCCAATTACGTCACCAAATTAATAATTCCAGCCCAACGTAGGGCTTTTATGCTGGCCCGTTTGAATGTTTTTCCCTCAGCATTTGTCAGGGGAAGATATCAAAACATCCCTAGAAACAAGAGATTCTGCAGATGTTTTATGAATGTCCCGGACACGGTAGAGCACATTCTCTTTCAGTGCCCACTGTACAGCACGCTCCGTCAACGCGTGCTGTCCCCTCTTTTGGGTGGTCTGGAGCCCCAACAAGGTGAATGTGTGGGATTCTGCCTATCCGACGTTGACCAAAGGGTAACGGCGGGGGTAGCCGAGTTTTTGGTAGCAGTCCTCCAAGGAGCAGGTTAACAAAAAAAACCATTGATTTTATATGTATATATATATATATGTATGTAGCCAATTGCTGCCTTTCTGTATATATCCCAAGGCTTTTATATGTTACTTTTTCTTTTATCGTTTTATTTGTATAATGCCTAATAAAGGTTTGAATAAGAAGAAGATTTGCCTTGAGAGAGTCTTTAAACCTCTTTTGTTGACCACCGGCATTACGCTTTCCATTTTTAAGTTCAGAGTAGAGTAGGTGCTTTGGAAGACGATAATCAGGCATCCACACAACATGACCAGTCCAATGAAGTTGATGTTGAAGAATCATTGTGATATTGTGTGTGTGTGACACACACACACACACACACACAAAAACACACAGAGAGAGAGAGATTTTCAGTGCCGTTGAGTGAATTCTGATGTTGCAGCCCCTCCTCCCTGCAGCCCTGGAAATCTCTATTGTACTGGTCCAACCAACTTTGGAGTTCTGTTGCTAGTGCCAGAAAGTGGACACACTGAACACATTTCAGGCCCAGGAAAGGAGAGGAGACCATCCTGCAGTGGTCTTTGCCTGTTGGTACTCCAAATGTGCAGAAAACAGCAGATGAACATCTTTGTTGAACACTTCTTCCAGTGTGATTTCACTGAAGTGGCTGAGAGCAGAAACTTATTGTGAGAGCGTTGTAGACCCTCCAAGTGTCCCCATTTTCTGGGGACAGTCCTGGATTTACAGAAGCTGTCCTGGTTTCTGATTTGATCCCGGAATGCCCCGCTATTCCTTATTGTTGTTGTTTAGTCGTTTAGTTGTGTCCGACTCTTCGTGACCCCATGGACCAGAGCACACCAGGCACTCCTGTCTTCCACTGCCTCCCTCAATTTGGTCAAACTCATGTTGGTAGCTTCGAGAACACTGTCCAGCCATCTCGTCTCTGTCGTCCCCTTTTCCTTGTGCCCTCCATCTTTCCCAACATCAGGGTCTTTTCCAGGGAGTCTTCTCTTCTCATGAAGTGGCCAAAGTATTGGAGTCTCAGCTTCAGGATCTGTCCTTCCAGTGAGCACTCAGGGCTGATTTCCTTCAGAATGGATAGGTTAAGAAGCAGGCGTCTTTTAATTTTGTGGCTGCTGTCACCATCTGCAGTGATCATGGAGCCCAAGAAAGTAAAATCTCTCACTTCCTCCATTTCTTCCCCTTCTATTTGCCAGGAGATGATGGGACCAGCGGCCATGATCTTCGTTTTTTTGATGTTGAGCTTCAAACCATATTTTGTGCTCTCCTCTTTCACCCTCATTAAAAGGTTCTTTAATTCCTCCTCACTTTCTGCCATCAAGGTTGTGTCATCTGCATATCTGAGGTTTTTGATATTTTTTCCGGCAATCTTAATTCCGGCTAGGGATTCATCCAGCCCAGCCTTTCGCATGATGAATTCTGCATATAAGTTAAATAAGCAGGGAGACAATATACAGCCTTGTCATACTCCTTTCCCAATTTTGAACCAATCAGTTGTTCCATATCCAGTTCTAACTGTAGCTTCTTGTCCCACATAGAGATTTCTCAGGAGACAGATGAGGTGATCAGGCACTCCCATTTCTTTAAGAACTTGCCATAGTTATTGCCATAGTTATTACAGCTATTCCTTAGGACATCCCTATTTTCATTGGAGAAGTGCTGGGGAGGGTATGGTGTTGGCCATTCCCAGGCCTGCACAGGAAGTGCAGTTCACAAGCAGGAATAATGGACTCCATGAGTGTTATGTACTGAGTTGAATAGGATCCAAACTGCAGCAGTCTGATTGGTCCTAGAACAATAGGATCCAAAAGGCAGCAGTCTGATTGGTCCTAGAACAATAGGATTCAGAAGCAGCAGTCTGATTGGTCCTAGAACAATGCAGCAGTATGATTGGTTGGCAGGAACCACCCAATCATGCTCCAGATAGAAGTGAATCCACAACCTGATTGGCTTACAGTAGAATTCCGGAATTAGCCAATCATGTGCAGCCCATTGTGTAAATAATGTATATAAAGCAGATACTTTGAGGGGACATTCATTCATTCCTCCTCACCACTATGAGCTGAATAAAGAGCATGAAATCACTTTGCGACTCTGAGTATATTTCAATGAGGAATAAACCATGTCAGTTCACACAAACCTAAACACAGGCAGAGTGCTGAGTGTGAAACCATCAGAGAAAGGAGGGGCCACATTTTCCCAGAGTATGAATGAAAACCATAGAAGACCCATGTTCTAGTGAATTAACATCGCTGGGAGAAAAAACTCTAAGGGGCCAACGCACAGGAACCCTCTGGGGGGAATCAAATGCTTGCTGCACATTTTGCAGGTATTATGTTGGCTGGCCTCAGGTCATGTTTTCCTCCAAGTATTCTGGCAAGTCTAAACTCTTGCAGAGATGGATGTTAGCAGGATAATTAAAATAATGTACGATGATATTTGTTTTTAAAAAAATGTTGAAAGGTTTTGCCATCGAAGGATGGAAATGTGCCTGTCAAAAGTACTCGCAAGAGGAAAAGGTTACTTACCAAAGCGGGAATAAACTGGAACTGGCATCAGGAAAGAACAGAAAAGTCTGTCGTATCCAGCAATTTTGCAGTTGCAAAGCCTTCTTCGTGCACCAAGAGTTCTAGCAAGGGGCCCTGCTGGTATGAAAACAGCTCACAGTACCAGCCATGAAAATTCATATATTCAGATTAGCTGGATTTTTAAAATATATTTTTTGGCACCGTGGCTCTCTTGCAAACCTAAAAACGCCTTTTTTTTCCATGCCTCCCTCCGTGATTCCCACCAGTCTACATTAGTCTAAGGACTTTAAAAATATATATATATAATTTTTTATTAGTTTTTTTTTAACATATCATTTTCAACAGTAATTAAACATACTTTTACATCTTATTCAAATTTTTGACTTCCATCAATCCTGTCTGAAAATTTTCCAATCTAATCTCTCAGTATGCATTTCTTATCTTCCCTATTACATTTCAAACTCATAACCAATATCTCTGTCTTTTTCTACTTTGTAACACTTTGTATATTTCTCCTTACAAAACTTCTTGTAGTCCTACAAGCGTAATTTGTTGATTACAGTTGCTCTTCAAATAATTCATATACTTCTTCCAGTCTTCTGTAAATCTCTGGTCCCGCAGGTTTTGAATCCTTCCTGTCATTTTGTCCAATTCTGCATAGTCCATTAATTTCGTCTGCCATTCTTCTTTCGTCGGAATTTCTTCTTGTTTCCATTTCTGGGCTAACAATACTCTTGCCTCAGTTGCATATAAAAACAATTTAACATCTTGACTATTAATGTCCTGACCTATAATACCAAGTAAAAATGCTTCTGGTTTTTTTAAAAAATGCATATTTCAACATCTTTTTCATCTCATTATATATCATTTCCCAGAAGTTCTTTACTTTTTTACATTCCCATAGTCTAAGGACCTTTTACTCCCGGGTAGAGACTCCTCTTCAAGGCAAACTTAGAGACAACTGACCTGATGGATGGGTAGAATCTGAACATGTCCCTCCCCTTGATAAGAGTTGGTTTGTACATTGGCCCATCGCACTTCCAGGGATGTTGGCACTACCAAAGGTTTGCTTCTCAAAACCCACTCGTTAAAAAGGGGCTGTTCACTCGCTGCTTGCCTGTATGGTTGTAAATGCTCGTCTACCAAGGGAATACATTTTGACCAGCAATTCTGTTGATTACAGCCCCTTCCGTCCTGCATAGCGTGTTCTCCTTCATGGAGAGCACGTGTTGCGGTGGGGGCCGCCAGGACACTCCAAAGTTGGGAGCGGGCTAATTGATCGTTGGCCACTGATGCAATTGGGCTTCCCTTGTTGTTGGGAAGAAGTTAATGTTGCCATTTGTTGATTGGCAGCCAGAAATGCTAAAACTCCTTGCACGAGGCGTAGAGCTTCCTCTTTTCACCCGTGCATCGGATTGCCCGTCCCCCCTCCCTATATTTAGGGTATTTCGCTTTGACCTTGCTATGCCTGTCATGGGGTCGTCTGCTCTTGGGGCAGGGGCCCGGTAGGAATTTTGTCCATCTGGCTGGTTGGCTGGGGCCATTTAGTTTTTGCCTACTGCGTAGCAAATTGTCACAACTTGTAAGGTTGCGGTTAGGCATTGGTTTATGGTTTGGTTGGTTGAGGGGCATGGATTGGCTGTGCCTGCCCCTCTAATGCTGCTGCTGCAAGGGATTCCGTTAAAGAAATACAGGGGCTCACTATTGCTTTTGTCCACCCTAGCAAGGGGCTCGGGCCATGCAAAAGTCCCTGGTTGCATTGGGGAGGGCTGAGGGCAGGTTCCCTGCTCCGTCGCTACCCCCAAGTGTAGTCCCCTTTTCTGACTTTCGCAGGTGTGTGAAATATCAGTCTGTCCCCCATGGGGGGGGGCAGATAGTCGCAACCAATGCCTAAGCAACCACTCACATTTTTGTATTTTAGTAAAGTTGTGGCCAAAATTATGCCAAAAAACTTAAACAAAAATTTCTGTGTGATGTGTGAGTTATTGGGGTGGCCCTAGGGACCTTGACACGCAAATTGCCTTTCTTGTGCAAGACTTGATTTTGACTTTGCAAGCCAGATTTGATGAAGCAAAGTATAGGCTCAGACCTTTAAAATATGCCCTTCCACACTTCCGGGTTGGCGCCATCGCCGAATGGCGGACTCCCTCCGAGCTCCGGAGGGAGTCTGCTCGGCAGGGGCTGGGTTCTACCGCACCGGCGATGCGGGGACCCTTAGAAACCACGGCCACGGAGGCCGTGGACATGGAGACTCGGCTTGCACCGTTAGCGCCCTCCCGACTCGTGAAGGAGCCTTTTTAAAGGCTACGGATCGGGTGCCGGGGAGAAGCGTGGTGCCTTGAGTTCTCTGCTTCCCCTGCTGAGCGAAGCCGCATGCCATTCGGCGGAGAGCGCTGACTTCTTCCATTGAAAATTCGGACTTTTCAACAACAACCCGTGAGTAAATTTGGAAATCGGGTTCAAAAGGAGGAAAAAAAAATTTTTTTTTCGAATTGGATACGAGCGGGGGGGATCCAAAAAGGAAGTCAGTCCCCTCCCTATTGTAAACTTTCCAAAACAAGGACGGGGAAACCAAGACCCAAAAAGGCTTGCATTGCTGATAAAAATCCAAAATTTCACGATGGGGAACTACAAGAACTGTGCTGGAGGAGGAACTGGAGAAGGGAAACGCAACCCCCCCCCCTGGGAACCGGGGTGACTGAAGAGAGAGCCTGGTGAAAGGAGTCGGAGATCTTGACAGCTGTCAAAATAGCTGTCAAAGTCGAAAAGCGGAGTGGATTTTATTATGAGAACTTGGCTGGTTAAATTTGATACAATTTGCTACAACTTGTTAAAATTTGGATACAAAATGGCGAATATGGATAACAAATTGACTTTTGGATTAGAGGAAACAAAGATACAACAATCCCCCTTGAGGAGTTTCGGGACATTACAAGGATTGGGAAAGTGGAAAAACACCAATGGAACTTTACAGGACTGGTTATCTTCTGGGAAAGCTGCAAAACGGAAATAACATCTCGTCTTCAGGGTGTTTTCTTTTTTGTTTTTTTAAAGGAGACAATAGATTTTTCTATTGAAGAAAGGAAGGGACTGAACGTAAGGTTTTGCCCCTGAATAACAACCATCCCTGCAGACTTACCAAACTTTCGAACTACAACGTTTTAGCAGCGGAACAAAGGGAAATCAGACTACAACCTGGAAAGAACAATGGAGGGAGTTCTATTACAGTTTTATTAAAGACTGAAGTTAAAGTTTTGAAAAATAATGATAATAATAATAATTTTGATTTTCAAAAAAATTTATTTTTAATTTTAAAAAAGAAAAAGCCAGCAAGGAGTTGGGGAAAAGTTGTGATTTATGGTCTTAAGAATTCCAGGCAGACACCAGGGGTTGATGGTCAGGGGGAAATTAAACCGGGGACAGGGGGGGGAGAACTAAAACTCCAAAGGCTTGCCAACTTGGTTATTTTTTGCTGAATTGGTCTATTATTCATTATATTTTTTTTTATTCTCTACCTTTTCTGTTTCTATTATCTGGGGTGCTTCTTTTATTAAAAAATGGAAATTGTGGAATGACATGGGGTGGGTCTTGGGGAAAGAACACTGGGTTTTTTTTTTTTTTTTTTTTCTTCTTTTTTTTTACTGTAAAACAAATTAAGTTTCAATTTGAATGGGGAACTTGTTTGGCCAACAATATGAAAGGGGAATATGGTAGGGGTGGGGGAAGGGGGGAGTCCCGTAAAGTGATATTTTTTGTATTTTTGAAAAATTTTAATAAATATTATTTAAAAAAAAAAAAAAATAAAATATGCCCTTCCAAAACTCCCCTTAATATTACAATATTAAGAACCACAACTGATTCAATATTCCAAAGACAAAGAAATTGTATCCATTAAACGTTTTGGTCAATTTCTTTGGCTTTGTTCTGGATTTTAACCAGCAGCTTAAAATGCAGCAAGGTCATTCTCCTCCCTCCACACTGCAATTCAAGTTGTGTTTTACGCTGCTGTGCACATTGTTTCACAATTCATTTCCTTGTCCCTGCGACCCTCCCAAAATGCAGTAGTGTCGGAAGTAGTTACACTAAGAGGACACAGAGTAGAAAACGTCATGGCCTTGATTCATGCTACAACACCCAAGCAACCTTTGAACTTATGTTTCTTGAACAGCACACCATAGCAAACTCACACTGGGTGGGTGCGTGGGTGGGTGGGAGCAGAGAGGGAATCAGTTTCTGATCTGCCTGGGTAGGGTGGGTTGTCTTGCCATTCAAAGTAGCAACAACAAGTCAGCAGGGCATGTTCAATGTCTTGATTATGCCTGCAGTTCTTCAGATCCTGACACTTACCGTATTTTTTGCTCCATAAGGCTCACTTTTTCCCTCCTAAAAAGTAAGGGGAAATGTGTGTGCGTCTTATGGAGCGAATGCAGGCTGCGCAGCTATCCCAGAATCCAGAACAGCAAGAGGGATTGCTGCTTTCACTGCGCAGCGATCCCTCTTGCTGTTCTGGCTTGTGAGATTCAGAATATTTTTTTTTCTTGTTTTCCTCCTCCAAAAACTAGGTGCATCTTGTGGTCTGGTGCGTCTTATAGAGCGAAAAATACAGTATTTTTCCTCCCTCCCCCCCACTCTTTCTCTCTGCTTCATTTTGCAAAAGAATGTCGCTACAAATTAATGATTCCAAAATATTGCAAACCCTTCGCTCTCCATAACAATGGTAGTAAATTGTTCATACCTAAATGTGTGCCTATTGTTTCTTTTTTAATGCACCCAACAATTCAAGTTCAAGGCAAGAAAAAAAAATACGAGCTACTAAGTCTATAAACCTGAACAATAAAATGTCACAGCTAAAACAATGAGACGAAAAGTGGTTTGTTAGCTTGCTGTTTCTTTGTCGTTCTTCTAACCCGCCCTTCCTTATCCCATAGCCCAGGGTGCTTAACAAGCATGAAATACAAATACAGTAAAACAATAATTTAAATATCAATAAAATTCCCACCGAGAATTAAAACAACACAACAGGCAATGAAACTTTGACTGTTACTCTCCAGTCCAGTTACATTCCAAGAGCCTGGTCAAATGAATACATTTTTAGTTTGCAATCAACAAAAAACGCAGCCGACAAATTGTACATCTTCTCCTGGTCATTAAAGACACTCCACGCATTCCCCGCCCCCCCCAAAATGGCTGTCCACTGAGGCATTGCAATTAAATAATTTAATGCTCTGGTCCATGGGGTCATGAAGAGTCGGATACGACTCAACAACTAAACAACAACGACAGATTCAGAGTGGATGGTGACATTTTCCTTCAGAATTATAGGAAGGGCTTTGCTTGCCAGCTTCACCATTTCCTTCATTTTGTGCAGGAATTTTATTTTCAGCATAAACAGGACTCCATTTTTGCGCATGCGCGCGCGCACACACACACACACACATCACTTTAAATTGTTCTCCGAGTTGTGGAGGGGAGGAAAAGGGAAAAGCGGTAAATTTCAGGATCAAATCAGAAACCGGAACGGCTTCTGTAATTCTGGTTCTGTCCCTGGAAAATCAGGACACCCGGAGGGTACACAGTTGTCTCTGCATGTTGTTAGTTTCAGCCTAGTTTTCCATTCTGTCTATGCAGTTTCGAACTTTGTTCCTGCCCTTTGAGGTGTTAGGGATGAAATACTCAGGATAACCTCTCTCCACTCCCCAGTCAGACTTATCACATCTTGTACTCGCTGTTTTCCCCAAACACGTTTCTCAGGCGGCATTCTTATGTGCAGCACATTGTTTACGGTTGTCCTCAGTGTTGTAAAGTTTCTGAATAGCCATTCTGGACACTGATCAGTTGGTATTCATTTCGACGACGGCTGCTTCTTGTCAAAAGCTGGGTAAATGTTATTTCTGGCTAGTTCTACAAACCTGGAGTTCTCCTAAGTAGCTCTCCTAAGCCATGAACCAGTGGCCAAACCACACAGTGACACAACAAGAACCGATTCTACCTAGGTCATTGGACCTGCCAATTATCCTTTGCTGGGTTCCACTTACAGTTAGTGAAACTGACTTGTGGAACAAATAAAAGATTTAGAACAAACACAGAACTGGAAGAAAGAAAAAGGTATAGAATGACTCAGTTGCTAAAAGAAAAGAATTGAAGTCACTGCAGCTAGATAAAATTACGGTTCAATTACTATACATCAAACAATGGTATTATGTGTTCGGCAATCACAACTATCAGCTTGTTGTCCAGAAAAGTGCATTACCAGAAACAGAATATCAGTAATCAGCCATAATATGGGGAGATTTCGTAATTTGGAGCAAATGGCAGACTTCTTCACTCAATATTTTGGAAATGTATCTAAATCCCCAAACCAGTCACCGGGGATGTTGATAATTATATGAAAAAGTAGGCATAAAGCCAATAAACAATAAGCACAGCAAAATATTAAATGCACCCATAATATGATGAAGGTTAGGTCATTATCCAGAAATGGAAAAACAACAAAACCCAGTAAATTTGTAGCAGCGTTTTATAAGACATATAAATATATATAAATGCATGATTTGGTCAATTTACTTGAATGAAATAATGACAGGGAGAACAGCTTCCCATAAATTTTATTAGAAGGGAGGCGTTCAGTGACACTAAAACCTGATAAGCCAGCTGATTTTAGAATTCATGCTATTAAACCAGGTGTCCGGAGAACAAGAAGGCTGCGGCTGCGGCCCAAATGGCTCCTCTCCCAGCTCGCTGTATGGAAGACACAGGTGGGCTGGAAGTGAAGCAACAGGACAGCAGCAGCAGCTGTGGAGCATTACAGAGATGCTCATAGCAGCTGCAGAAAAGGCAGGATGCGGGAGAGTAAAGGAGAGGTCCTAGGGAGATGGTGCACAGACCAAAGGACCGGGGAAGGATTTACAGATGGATGAGAGAGGGGGAGAAGGGTAGCAGAGAAAGAGGAGGGGGCTGCGAGGGAAGCCCGAGAGCAAGAGAGAATAAGAAAGGAGTCCTGGGTTGGTAAGTCCAGCAACGAGCCAGGAAGAAAAGAGTGGAAGGGAACCACTATGCTATGGGGAATGCCAAGGGGTTTAAGTAAAGAAGATCCACAGAAGAAAGACAGTACTGTAGTTGGAGAAAGCTCAGGTATTCAGAAGGAACTCCAAGCCCTACTGGCAAGGGTCCCACAATACCTTCTCTGAATCTAAGAGGTATGGGGCTGTGTGGGTCTCTTGGGCCTTAAGCCAGTGTGGTGTAGTGGTTAAGAGCAGTAGACTCGTAATCTGGGGAACCGGGTTCGCGTCTCCGCTCCTCCACATGCAGCTGCTGGGTGACCTTGGGCTAGTCACACTTCTCTGAAGTCTCTCAGCCCCACTCACCTCACAGAGTGTTTGTTGTGGGGGAGGAAGGGAAAGGAGAATGTTAGCTGCTTTGTGACTCCTTTGGGTAGTGATAAAGCAGGATATCAAATCCAAACTCTTCTTCTCTTCTTAATAGGAAAATCTGACACAAGGATTAGATCGGTAGGTGCATCCTACCTTAACAAGCTAGTGGCATCCTATGTACACTGTGACCAGACAGGTGTTGTACCGCAGCAGCAAAGAGCCCCCTTCATTCCAAAGGAACTGAAAAGACTTTTTATGTATGCCACAACAGCAGCATGGGTGCGATTAGCCCAGAGATGGAAAGAAGAAAGAGTCGCTACCAGAGAGGAATGGCAAGTTAAGCTGTTAAACTATGCTGAAATGCCAAAACTGACCGGGAAACTCAAAGACCAAGAAATTCAAGAAAGAATGGGGGGAAATTATAATTTATTTAGGAGACCACTGTAAGCAGATGAAAACATTAGTAGGGTTTTAATCTCACTTGTAATGTAATAAATAACATGGATAGATAAAAAACATAGACTACGAAACAATATGCAGCTGGAAATGTTGACAATAGGACCCATGGCCCCCTAGATGCAATCAAAAAACAATGGGAGAATGACATAGGCTATGAGATTAACCCCACTCAATGGACCAGAATGTGGTCTAAACCCCCCTTAAAATCCATATCAACGAAAAGAAAAGAACTCACTCTGAAACTCACCTACAGGTGGTACCTAACACCAAGAAAACTAGTGCTAATATGCCCAGGAACCTCACCAAAATGCTGGAGAGAGTGCAGCTCCACGGGTACATACCTCCACATGTGGTGGGAATGACCCAAAATCCAACTATTCTGAACAACAGCCATATGAGAAATATGTAAAATAACTAAGCAAGTATTAGACATCACCCCAGAAATGCCCCTACTAAACATCTTCCAAGACAACAATGCCCATTTACACCACAAAGCACTCATAACCCACCTACTTTCAGCAGCCAGAAACACCATAACCAGACACTGGAGAGACCTGTCAGGAGTAAGCATGGACCAGTGGTACCAAATAGTATGGGAAACAGCCTTACTAGAAAAATTAACCAATAAACTGAAATTGACATGGGGACAAACAGATGAAGACGTCTTTACCCCGGTATGGCTCCCCTTTATCACGTACACAGCCCAACAAGACAATGACAATAATCCACCAACAGCATATAAATCAAATGGCTAACCTGATCCAAAACACCCACCCACCCCACTCACACACAAAAACAAAGATCACCACAGTCAATCACAAACAAACAACCACACCCTAGGTCAACCCCAACCTCTCTCACCACCAAAGAAACACAAATGAACAGCAGAGAACCGGCATGAGTAACGCTGACACCAAACCCTACATACATTAAGCAAAATAGAAACATCGCCACCCGACCCCGACCCCCACCCACAGCCATCTTCCCCCCCTCCACCCCTTTTCTTCCTAATGTCCCAACAAATGTAACTGATTTGTAAAAATGTTACATGGAAAAAATACGAGAGACATTACACATACTTCTGTAAAACAAGAAAATCTTTAATAATAATAAAAAAGAAGCAGTGAACGGTATACGTGTATTGCATATACGTGACATAGAGAAAGCGAAATAAAATTCCCCCCCCCCAAAAAAAAAACCCCACACAAAAAACCAATAGGGCCCATGGAAGGGATGTGGTTAAGAATATAGGGCAGACCTGACACCAAGCTTCATTCAACAGGATATGATGCTACTTCAGCATTTAAAGAACTAATTAGCAATATGCTAATAGTAGCACACATGGAACTTACCAAAAGCATGAAGAAGGCATAACATTTAATACTGGGCAGATGGTATTCCCGAATCTGGAAAACAGAGAGGGCTGACAAATGTCAACTCAAGCATTCAAAGGGTCTTGCTGCGGAGGTGGACCTCTCTCTGGTATGGCTTTGTTCTCTGCAAAGCATTTCTTCCTCGTAGATGTAGAGGAGAATGGCTCTAGCCTAGTCTTCTCTTGATATGCTTTTTTTCTGAAGTGTAATAACATATTTTCCCTGTGTGATCCATCCATTGTTCCCTGCTTGCCTCCCACTCCAGAAATCTGAAGTGTGAAGTCTCTTCAGGTTTACCACCTGTGAGACTTAGGCTCAGATTGGTTATACGGCAACATTGCTTCACCTCTTTCACATGGGAATCTGCCTGAAATTGTTCCTCCTGTGAATGTCACCAAAGTTATCCCACCAGAGGATTCAGAACTGGGTGATGCTCTGACTGCATAACCCACTTGCAATGTGGAGGCTACCTTTGCAGGGGCTTTGTAAATTAGGATTAGATAACAGCAGCTTAAGGGACGCGGGTGGCGCTGTGGGTTAAACCACAGAGCCTACGACTTGCCGATCAGAAGGTCAGCGGTTCGAATCCCCGCGACGGGGTGAGTTCCCATTGCTCGGTCCCTGCTCCTGCCAACCTAGCAGTTCGAAAGCACACCAAAAAGTGCAAGTAGATAAATAGGTACCACTTTAGCAGGAAGGTAAACGGCATTTCCGTGCGCTGCTCTGGTTCGCCAGAAGCGGCTTAGTCATGCTGGCCACATGACCCGGAAGCTGTACGCCGGCTCCCTCAGCCAATTAAGCGAGATGAGCGCCACAACCCCAGAGTCGTCCGCGACTGGACCTAATGGTCGGGGGTCCCTTTACCTTTAACAACAGCTTAAAAAGTGGCTGACACACCAGGATTTGAGTAATGCTTGTAATGTACTAAGAATTATGGTAAATATTGGATTATTTAAGAAAAAATAGGGAAAATAAGAGAAGCAGTTGGAAAAAGATTGATAATGGTAACCATGGAAGGGTAGAGCGGAGTCGAAGGATTCGGGGAATCCTAAATGATGATGTTGATATTTAATGTTTGAATTTAAATTTGCAGTGTAAAACTTAATAAAAAAGATTTGACATAAAAAGTGGCTGAGCAGGAGCTATTTATTTGTGTGCGTGTGTGCGTGTGTGTGTCAATTGCATCTATACAAACATGTGTTTCTGATGGCCACTGATCAAAATTTAATTATTTTTTTTAAATAAAAAAAAATTTGCTGCACCTTAAAAGGCAAAATCCAGGGTTGGAGGAAAAAGGACAAAATGAGCATGGTAGTCAATGTTAAGAAGCTGTTATAACTCTCTCATATTGAAAGGCATCAGTAGGAGAGCTTTTTATAAACTGCGAAGGCCACGAGGCAAGGACAGGGATGTAGTCATCTTCCTGCAAGGAAACAAAAGCCTGGCAGCCAAGATGCTTTGCAGAAAAAGAGCTGAGACAATGAGGTGGGGATGACCTCAAGGCTCCAGAATGTGGCTTTATAACTCATGCCTTTTAATTTCCAGACTGCTTGTATCAGTATCAGGTTTCGGTCTCTTAAGTCTGTGCCCTCGTGGGGATTCTTATTATAGAGAGCATTCCTGGGTACGTATGGGGTAAAAAACACAATATTATACAATACCATAAAATCCCATAATTAGCATTAAAAGTTTCAGAATGTACAGCGCTCTGCAGTTCACAGGAGGCCTGGAACAACAGCATCTGGAACTGCAGTGCCAAACTGGCCGAACCCTTCAAACAGCTAGTGCATATAGCCCAGTTGGTAGAGCATGAGACTCTTCATCTCAAGGTTGTGGGTTCGAGCCCCATGCTGAGCAAAAATTCCTGCATTGTCGGCCAATTGGTGTCAAAGAAGGACAGAACATTTTTTATGTATGCTACAACAGCAGCAAGAATACTCATTGCAAAGTATTGGAAGACAGAAGATCTACCCACCGTGGAAGAATGGCAGATGAAGGTTATAGACTATATGGGACTGGCAGAAATGACCGGCAGAATTCGAGACCAAGGAAAAGAGACAGCGGAAGAAGATTGGAAGAAATTTAAGGACTATCTTAGGAAACATTGTAAAATTATTGAAGGTTAGAACGATGTTGATTCAGAAATTAAGTGGTTATAAGCTGTAATGATTATGTGATCAAGAAAAGAAAGGTTAAAAATTATACAGAAATTAGGGGAAGGATTTGCTGAATTGAATTAATTAGAGATTGGAATACAGAAAGGGGAGGTATGAGGAGGTCGGGAAAGTAAGTTTTATGAATATAAGGGATTGAAATTATACTTGTTGTTGTATGTGTTTTGTATGTTTTGTATGTATTTTTACTGTTTTTGTTTTCTGTTTTGTTTTTCCTATTTTATATAAACTTTTAAAACCTTAAAAAAAAAATTCCTGCATTGCAGGGGGTTGGACTAGATGACCCTCATGGTCCCTCCCAACTCCATAAGTCTCTGAGTCTATGTGCAGGATTTGTGTGGCGAGTTCCCGCCTCCCCCCAGTATGAATAAAGACACAGGAGACAATTATTTAAGGTTACGGGGCTAAAATTGGCCACAACTTTATTGGTTACAGGTAAGAGCGGTATGGGCTTAGGCATTGGTCCTATCAGGCTATCCGGCTTCAGCCTGTTAGCTTGAAAACTAGGAAGGGTTAACACCAGCAGAGGGAGCCCTGCTGATGCACATCAACTAGGTACTCCCCCAGGGTCACCGATCGGGGGGCGTGCTTTAGGCCCTGACCTCCATAGGCTTTGGCCCCCCAGAATCCTTTACCAGACTACCCTTCAATATTTGGGGGAGGTGATGCCGCTCTTCCCCCAAAAAAACATCTACATAACAATACCCCTACCAAAGCCATACCCCCGGTGTTATGTACTGAAGTTCTCACCCTGGGCCAGCAGGGGGATACTGTAGATAGTTATGCAAATAAGGGATCAAAAGTGACGTTCAGTGATTGGATAGTTTTGGAAAATTGTTACAGTTACATTGTACTGGAGCGCTATATAAGCAGGCTGACTGAACCCTTCAGTTCAGTTCTGTTATGGCCTGTGACTAAACAAGAGCTGTTTGAAGAATTGCTGTGTCGTCTGATATGTTCACCCACAACTTAACACCCTGAGCCAGTCGATTGGCTGGCTCAGGGGATGACGCGGCCAGAGGATTCCCTGATCGCGCGGGGCTAGAAACCAGCCCGCGCATGTGTTGGGGGCGTGAGCCCGCAACCCCACCTCCTCCTGATGTCGGAAGTGGCTTTCTACAGAACATGGAAAATGTGAATAGCTACTATCTATCCTGCACATGAGGGATGGGGGAGATATTCAGTGTGGTTTCCTATTCGATTCACATTTCCCGAAACGAAATGTAAACCGAAACCCCAGCTACCTTGCGAAATTCACACGTCTCCGAATTTTGCCTACAAAAATGTGACTGTTGGGGAAAATTTGCACAAAAAGAGCGTAATACAGAGGATAACAAAGAAAAAAAGCATTGTATTCGGGCAAATTGCCTGCCAAATGTGTACACTGCATCAGGAGAAATCTGAACCAAAATGCTGGTGGATTTTCATGAGGGTTATACCATATTTTTTGCTCTATAAGACTCACTTTTTTCCTCCTAAAAAGTAAGGGGAAATGTATGTGCGTCTTATGGAGCAAATGCAGCTGTGCAGCTATCCCAGAAGCCAGAACAGCAAGAGGGATTGCTGCTTGCACTGCACAGCGATCCCTCTTGCTGTTCTGGCTTCTGAGATTCAGAATATTTTTTTTCTTGTTTTCCTCCTCCAAAAACTAGGTGCGTCTTGTGGTATATTTAAAAAGGAAAGCAAGTTAAAATTGGGAAAATGAGAAACTAAGAGATACCCAAACTGACAGAGTCAGCTATCCCTAGCTATAATATGAAGCTTTTTAAGGACATTGAAGACTACCTAGGGGTTCACTAAGGGAGCACAGGAAGTGAGCTTTGCTGAAGATGTTGGCCTGTTCAGAAGCCCTCTGCCTTTCTGTGGCTCTTAAACTGGATGCTTTTGATGAACCCAGAGAGTTTGCTACCTTAAGGATGCTCATAGGTCAATATCTGATCACGTGTAGTGATGCTATGACACATACAGTCCAAGGTGTTGGTGGTAAGAGAAAAAATAATTATTGAATTTATACCTTACCCCTGGAGACTACCAGTCACTGCCTTGATGTGTAGTCATTCTCTTGGGTTAGAGATGTTATCTTTGTGGAATGAATCTTTTTTTCTTATGAGGTCCAGTTTGTTTGCCATTTCCCTTTTTATTGAGGTCCTTTATTGAAGCTGCAGAAACAACAGCAACCCTTGGCTGTTAAAGCGATAAACACTGCAGTCTATACGTGTCCAGTGCTTTTTTCTGGGGGGACGCAGGGGTACGCATCCCCCTAAACATTTTGTGAATCTTTGTACTTTTGTCCATTTACTGTATTCATTTTTACTGATTTGAACTATAATATGGTGATTTTCTTGAGTCAAAATGAGAGTACCCCTAAACATTTTTTAATGAAAGAAAGCGCTGTATGTGTCTACTCAAAAATAAGCTCCATTGAATTCACTTCAATGGGATTTACTCCCAGGTAAAGGTAAAGGGACCCCTGACCATTAGGTCCTGTTGTGGACGACTTGGGGGTTGTGGTGCTCATCTTGCTTTACTGGCCTAGGGAGCCGGCATATAGCTTCAGGGTCATGTGGCCAGCATGACTAAGCCACTTCTGGTGAACCAGAGCAGTGCACGGAAACGCCATTTACCTTCCCACTGGAGCAGTACCTATTTATCTACTTGCTCTTTGTGCTTTCAAACTGCTAGGTTGGCCAGAGCAGGGACCGAGCAACGGGAGCCCACCCCGACCTTCTGATCTGCAATCCCGCAGCGCCACCCACGTTTGCATACCTAGTTACTCCCAGGTAGGGTGGGGCAATTTCCAGCTTTCAACATCACGATATATCACCAGCTAAACATCATGATACAGTGGTACCTCAGGTTACATATGCTTAAGGTTACAGACTCCGCTAACCCAGTTATCCTGCTTCAGGTTAAGAACTTTGCTTCAGGATGAGAACAGAAATCGTGCTCCGGCGGTGCGGTGGCAGCAGGAGGCCCCATTAGCTAAAGTGGTGCTTCAGGTTAAGAACAGTTTCAGGTTAAGAACGGACCTCCGGAACGAATTAAGTACTTAACCCGAGGTACCACTGTGTACTGATAGATCACAATGTCTGAAATAAGGATGGAACTCTGTAGAGACACTGGCTTCTGGTTTTTCCTTAATCATGATTTTTGCATAGCACACAGAGAAACACACTAGAGCAATGTCAAATGTTGTCAAAAATTGGTTTTAAGATCACGCCATGGTAAGAGTTTCATAATATTCAGCACGGTGATATATTGCGAATCATGATGTGTGCATGTGCTGTGTAAAAAATTATGATGTAGGGGAAACCGTGAAGCCAGACATCGCTTCTCTCATGATTCCTTCTGTCCTTGTTGCTCTGTACTATGAAATAACAGTTGTAACAATATGTTAAAGGGAAGTAAAAAAACACACACAACAATTTAGACCCCTAAGTAGTAGCAGTTTACTCTCCGTAGTTACATCCTTATTTCAGACATCATGATATATTGGTATATCACAATGTTTAGCTGGTGATAGATCATAATGTTGAAAGCCAGACATCTCTCAGCCCTAACACACATCATGGTACTGTATTTTTCGCTCTATAAGACGCACCAGACCACAAGACACACCTAGTTTTTGGAGGAGGAAAACAAGAAAAAAAATATTCTGAATCTCAGAAGCCAGAACAGCAAGAGGGATCACTGTGCAGTGAAAGCAGCAATCCCTCTTGCTGTTCTGGCTTCTGGGATAGCTGCGCAGCCTGCATTCGCTCCATAAGACGCACACACATTTCCCCTTACTTTTTAGGAGGGAAAAGGTGAGTTTTATAGAGCAAAAAATATGGTATTACCTGGTCAAAAATCATGAATCCGATATCACAATATGAACTTTGGGACGATATATTGATATATCGCCCAGCCCTACTTCCAGGTAAGTGTGCTTAGATTTTCAGCCCTAGGCTCTCCATATTGGGAGATTCTGTGTTTCAAAACAAATGCTTCTCCATATTCGTCTTGCATCCCTTTTGTAAACTGAAACGTAAATGGAAAGCTCACCTTCTTTCATAGACCAGTCTTAGAACTCCCCAGGGCATGCACAATGGAAATTGCTTACATGTGTCATCATCATCACTCACTCCAAATATTTTTAAGGGGGGGAATCATGTTTTGATGGAAATAGTGTATATATTATTGACATGATTATTCCTGTTTTTGTTTTGTTTTGTGTTTGCTTAAGCTGTTGGCAAAGTGATTGTGACAAGGAGACGGGGATATATATTTTTGAAGCTGTTTTCCCATAGTTATTTGTTCTTCCTGGATTTATTTAATTTGAGCATAATAGGGTTCTTGGAAAGCAAAAAGAAATGCATCTGTACGGTGCCAGAGTACATTCTATGCACAGTACACACAAAAATTCCTCTAGCCACTTACGTTGGCTTCTGGGGTATCGGACGCTATCTAAACATGGAGTGCTATCAGATAGGCTATCAGATATGGTGGAATCCATACTGCAGCAGACCAGTGGAAATGAGTTACTCTGGAGCAAGTTGAGTCGAACTGGTGCAAATGTGAGCATATGTCAGGACATCCCTGCAAGGATATGCTAAGCAGAGACATGAGGACAGAGACAAAGGGCAACAGAGGAGCAGACATGTCAAATACTCCAGACCTCATTTGCTCCCCAGCAGTACTACAGCCTTCTGCCTCTTATGGAGCAGGTACAGGAACATAACACTCATAGGATTCAATGTTGGGAAAAACAAAAAACCTGCAGTCCCCACCTCTGCCTAACCCCACCCACATTGCAATGACAGAGTGTAGTATTTGTTGTAGGCATCCCCAACCTTTGGCCCTCCAGATGTTTTGGCCTACAACTCCCATGATCCCTAGCTAACAGGATCAGTGGTCAGGGATGATGGGAATTGTAGTCCAAAACATCTGGAGGGCCAAAGGTTGGGGATGCCTGATTTGTTGTAACTCTTTGCCCCAGTCGTAGCTAGCAATGTTTGACAAACTCATTCTTTTTTAAAAAATAATTTTATTAGTTTTTTTAACATATCATTTTCAACAGTAATTAAACATACTTTTACATCTTATTCAAATTTTTGACTTCCATCAATCCTGTCTGAAAATTTTCGAATCTAATCTCTCAGTATGCATTTCTTATCTTCCCTATTACATTTCAAACTCATAACCAATATCTCTGTCTTTTTCTACTTTGTAACACTTTGTATATTTCTCCTTACAAAACTTCTTGTAGTCCTGCTAGCGTAATTTGTTGATTACAGTTGCTCTTCAAATAATTCATATACTTCTTCCAATCTTCTGTAAATCTCTGGTCCCGCAAGGTTTCGAATCCTTCCTGTCATTTTGTCCAATTCTGCATAGTTCATTAATTTCGTCTGCCATTCTTCTTTCATCGGAATTTCTATGTTTGACAAACTCATTCACTCCTGAGTCTGGAGCAAACTGGCCTGAGTTGTACCTCCTGGACTAGGGATGGAAATTTCTGAACATCTCAGGGTCAAACCCGGGCTAGCCCAAGGCATTTTGGCACCTGAGGCAGACACCAAAATGGTGTCCCCCATCCCCGCCAGGGAAGAAGGAGTGAGGGAAGATCTACATCAGGAGCAGGGGCCGGGGAAGAAAGATCAACATTGGGATCTGCTGCCCCAGTAGATTCTGCTGCCTGAGGTAGTCATCTCACCTTGACTATGGATGGGCCGGCCCTGTGTCAAACTTACCTGCTCCTTCCCACTGACTGCTCCTGGGTCCCATATAAACTCCAGATTTCCTAAAGCAGCACAAAACAGATACATACAGCAATGCATCTAACTATATACAAATACTTATGTATTCCCAGAAATCTTATAGGATCAAGGATCCAGTTTACAATAGCTATTTACCTATAATGTGTATATGGGATGGAGATGATAGATAGATAGATAGATGATAGATAGATGATAGATAGATAGATAGATAGATAGATAGATAGATGATAGATAGATGATAGATAGATAGATGATAGATAGATAGATGATGATAGATAGATAGATGATGATGATAGATAGATAGATATAGATAGATAGATGATAGATGATAGATGATAGATAGATAGATAGATGATAGATAGATATAGATAGATAGATGATAGATAGATAGATAGATGATAGATAAATAGATAGATAGATAGACAAATGATAGATATTTCTTGCTCTTTTCTTTAGCTTCAATGGAATCTTCCAATTAATCCCTTTCAGCAATACATGAATCTCCATTTCAATGTGAATTAAACAATTATACTTAACAATGATGTGTTTGTGCAATAGTCCACTTATGTGTGCAACCAAGACCGCATAACAATTGATGGGTTGCTTTCTGAGGGTAGGACATTGCCTTACCTGGACAACTGTAGGATCTGCAGCTACACCACCGAGTTCTTAATTGTATTCTGCAACCAGAAAAATTCACTCAAGAACAATACATGGAGAGCTTAGAAATAAAGCCAGCAGAACCAGGGCCAGGAGTTTGAAGGAGGAATGGGAAGCAGAGACAAGCACAGAGGGGCAGAGAAGCAAGGGGAGAAAAGTGTGTCCTGTAACTGCTCTGTATGAAACCATTTTAATCAAGTATAATTCTTACATTAGGTTGGGACTTGCTCCTTTGATTACAGAAGCAGTGTCCCATGAAACAAAACCGTACCCCCACAATATGAAACCTTACCACCCTTGCTATTATAGTCGGTCGCTACTGCGAATGCTTAGCCATTATGAGTTACTTGGTTTGCTAAAGCATTAATGAAAGAAAATGTATATTTGTCGGGCAATTCAAGGGAGACCAGTTGTTCGGAGAGGCCACATAGCTATTAAAGCCTGTAATTTCTTCATCGTGCATTCTGAATTGCACACAGCTGAACTTGGAAGTGAGAGCTGGACCATAAAGAAGATGGATCGCTGAAGAATTGATGCTCTTGAATTTTGGTGCTGGAGGAGACTCTTGAGAGTCCCATGGACTGCAAGAAGATCAAACCTATCCATTCTGAAGGAAATCAGTCCTGAGTGCTCACTGGAAGGACAGATCCTGAAGCTGAGGCTCCAATACCTTGGCCACCACATGAGAAGAGAAGACTCCCTGGAAAAGACCCTGATGTTGGGAAAGATGGAGGGCACAAGGAGAAGGGGACGACAGAGGACGAGATGGTTGGACAGTGTTCTGAAAGCTACCAGCATGAGTTTGACCAAACTGCGGGAGGCAGTGGAAGACAGGAGTGCCTGGCGTGCTCTGGTCCAGGGGGTCACGAAGAGTTGGACATGATTAAATGACTAAACAACAAACTTGATATTCTACTTGGGCGCAAAGAAAATACATCCCCCATTGGTTCCTCTTCTCTACGCAATTTCAAAGGCAAACAGTATTTGTGACTGCAGATTGCAAAGAGCAGCTCTGCTCCTTGCTTGGCTCCCCCCCACTCACCCGGAGAGGGTGCTTTGATGGCACAGACTGACTGTGTCCAAATCCACCCAGCAGCACTTCAAAGAATTTCTCGGCTGTTTTGAATTGGCACGTTGCCTTTCCAATATCCGAGGAAACAAAATCTCCAGCCTACATTAGCTTGGTGTGCCTCTCTCATTCCCCTCAAATCCTCATCCAAACAACCTATGCCCTCTTGAGAGCACCAGGGCTCACCCAAGGTTAAAGCCAGGAACCAGATGGTGTCTGCGTCGGGGAAACGTTCTGTGCCCTTCTTGGCTTCTTTTTCTTTTGTACAAATAGTCCCCGTGAGGTTGGGAGCCCCTCCTGTGGTCCAATGGATTTAGATGTGCTCCATCCTAATTCACACAAAGTATAGATTTGATAAACAGTTCCCCTTTTTTCCCCTTGCCAGTAATCCCACCACTGTGGTTTTCAATTAAGCTTTGATCTGCTACTACCCACAATAATATTACAGGAAGGGTTGAACAGTTTTCTCCCTCGTTCTGGGGTGAGAGAGTTTACGCCTACGGAAGGTAGCCAAAAGGATAAAGCTGTTCAGCATAATTGCTTTTATTGATTTGTTGTTATTAATTACACAGCTAACAGATAAATAGGGATGCGGGTGGCGCTGTTGTCTAAACCACTGAGCCTAGGGCTTACTGATCGGAAGGTCAGCGGTTCGAATCCCCACGACGGGGTGAGCTCCCGTTGTTCGGTCCCTGCTCCTGCCAACCTAGCAGTTCAAAAGCACGTCAAAGTGCAAGTAGATAAACAGGTACCGCTCTGGCGGGAAGGTAAACGGAGTTTCTGTGCGCTGCTCTGTTTTGCCAGAAGTGGCTTAAGTCATGCTGGCCACATGACCCGGAAGCTGTACGCCGGCTCCCTCGGCCAATAAAGCGAGATGAGTGCCGCAACCCCTGAGTCGTCCGCGACTGGACCTAATGGTCAGGGGTCCCTTTACCTTTACCTTTAACAGATAAATATTAGTTATTGTGAAAAAGTATGTGTCTTAAAATTCCATTTGTTGGCACTGAATCTCGCAATACCATCAAAGGTCATAGCACAGTCAAACCATTTTCGGATGATTCAGCTCCCAAATGCCAAAAACCCAAAAGTAAATGCCCCATTTTGTGGCTTCCGATTGAGTGCAGGAAGCTCCTGCAACTAATCGGAAGCTGTGCCTCGGTTGTCAAACGTTTCAGAAGCCAAATGGGCTTCCGGAATGGATTATGTTCGACAACCTGTATTAAGATAACAATTGTGACTGGCCGTTGAAAATTATTGTTGAAGAATTCCATACATCAGAAAACATATTCACTTGTTTTCATCATATTTAAATACCTCTCATTTATAAAAGCAGAAATTGTAATCTTACCAAAGAGTGGTGTGACCCAATGGATTGATGGATAACTTTTGTCCCAAAGAAACCTAAACACCTTTGCCATTTAAAGGGTGATTTGTTTACAGAAATTTGTGCCACAGAATAGTTTACATACAAAACAGCCATTCTGCCTTGATTTAGCTTCTCACAACATGATTTGGAGCTTGGAACTGACTTCAGTGGCTGCGTTAATCTCTGAATACAGTGGTACCTCAGGTTAAGTACTTAATTCATTCTGGAGGTCTGCTCTTAACCTGAAACTGTTCTTAACCTGAAGCACCACTTTAGCTAATGAGGCCTCCCGCTGCCGCCGCACCGCCGGAGCCCGATTTCTGTTCTTATCCTGAAGCAAAGAATTCTAAGGGTAAGCCAAAACAGAACAACCAGCGTGCATCACGGTTAATGGAAACACTTTCAAAGCTGGCTGGGCTATAGCAACAGTATAGTTGGTGTTCCTGATTTACTTGGTGCAGCTACTTGGTGTATTTCACGTGTTTTCTTGTGCATCTCATGCCTTTCAGGACTGAGAGGTAATAATCTAGAGTTTTATCCTTTTCCTCTCTTTTCTCATGCAAAACAAATGTTGCGAATGAGTTTTCAAAATGATTTGGCAACACTGGTTTGGTGGTTCTGAGTTCATAGCCCTCTGAAATTCTGTCCCCACAAGATGGGAACAGCTGTTGAGTGTTTGTATCTTTGCAGAATCTGCTGCAACGTGAAACACTATACAGTGGTACCTCGGGTTACATAAGCTTCAGGTTACGTAGGCTTCAGGTTACAGACTCCGCTAACCCAGAAATAGTACCTCGGGTTAAGAACTTTGCTTCAGGATGAGAACAGAAATTGTGCTCCAGCGGTGCGGCGGCAGCAGGAGGCCCCATTAGCTAAAGTGGTGTTTCAGGTTAAGAACAGTTTCAGGTTAAGAACGGACCTCCAGAACGAATTAGGTACTTAACCCAAGGTACCACTGTACTGGAATGACTCAGCAGACTTTCCAGGACAATGCTGTCCTGTGTCTTCTATACCTTGGTAGTCCCAGCATCTAGTTTATCTGCAAGCGCGGTCATTCTGTTTATAATCGCATCATGAACTCTCCCACATATCAGCAATGCAATGTTTTGGTTCGGATTTCAATTCTTGCGTATCATTCCCCCCCCCCCCCAGGAAAAAAGAAACAAAGCTTTGTCAGCAGGTATTAGAATGATATACTTGAAGGAACTGAAAACAGAAAATCAGCACACAAGACAATAAGACTAATATACAAGTACACTGTGGAATTAATGCAAACCCGTCAAGGAAACAGTGTGCCGAGTGGGTTGACCACCTTTGGTGAATAATGCTAGTACAGTGGTACCTCGGGTTAAGTACTTAATTCGTTCTGGATGTCCGTTCTTAACCTGAAACTGTTCTTAACCTGAAGCACCACTTTAGCTAAGGGGGCTTCCTGCTGCTCCCGCGCCGCCAGAGCGCGATTTCTGTTCTCATCCTGAAGCAAAGTTCTTAACCTGAGGTAATATTTGTGAGTTAGCGGAGTCTGTAACCTGAAGCATATGTAACCTGAAGCGTATGTAACCCAAGGTACCACTGTGTTCTGCTGGCATTGGGGAGCTTCAATGAATCCTTTAGCTTCTCACCAGCTGGCCACCTGAATAAGATTATGCCTTCATTCATTCATTCATTCATTCATTCATTCATGGTGCAGGATATATGGAGAAGCTGCCAGTACAGGTTTGTGACTAATCACTGAAGTCCACTCAGTAAATCTCTCTTCACTGGTGAGGGTCAGGGGTGGCTAGGGCAGAGTGCATGAGAACTTCCTGGAAAGCATGGAAATAACTTTGAATGGAACATTTTATTTTATTTTTAATATCAAATATTGCCTCAAGGAGACTGGTAAAGAGTCAGCCTTTATTTATCCAATTTGCTTCCCTATGTGCAATATTAATACCCTCGATATGCAGGAATAGGGGCATCACATTAATACACAGCACACAAAGGGCTACAAGGTCCAAACGGTGAATTTGACCTACTCCCAACAAGTAGTCATTGGTGATAAGGCACATGGTAAGACAGTATAAACCAAGGATTGTGAACATGTGACTCTGCTGATGTCATCCCTGACCACTGGCCATGCTGAATGGCATCTATGAGTTGGAGGCCAACAACATCTAGAGAGCCATAGGTTCTCCAGACCTGTTGCAAACACCTAAAGTTGGCCAGCCACTTTCTGTAGTGATTTGTTGTTGTTGTTGCTTAGTCATTGAGTCGTGTCCGACTCTTCGTGACCCCATGGACCAGAACACACCAGGCACTTCTGTCTTCCACTGCCTCCCGCAGTTTGGTCAAACTCATGCTGGTAGCTTCGAGAACACTGTCCAACCATCTTGTCCTCTGTCGTCCCCTTCTCCTTGTGCCCTCTATCTTTCCCAACATCAGGGTCTTTTCCAGGGAGTCTTCTCTTCTCATGAGGTGGCCAAAGTACTGGAGCCTCAGCTTCATGATCTGTCCTTCCAGTGAGCACTCAGGGCTGATTTCCTTCAGAATGGAGAGGTTTGATCTCCTTGCAGTCCATGGGACTCTCAAGAGTCTCCTCCAGCACCATAATTCAAAAGCATCAATTCTTCGGCGAGCAGCATGGTAAGACAGTATAAACCAAGGATTGTGAACATGTGACTCTGCTGATGTCATCCCTGAGCACTGGCCATGCTGGATGGCATCTATGAGTTGGAGGCCAACAACATCTAGAGAGCCACAGGTTCTCCAGACCTGTTGCAAACACCTAAAGTTGGCCAGCCACTTTCTGTAGTGATAGTCTCTCCTTAAGAGAGTCTTCTGCTAAGCCTGATTTCTCCAGCAGGCGATGCATTATATCGACCTAGTCAAATTTTGATTCAGATCTCCCAGCTTTTTTATGAAGTGGGCCACACTGATTCTTAATAAAGAATCTTTGGACTCCAAAGAAACTTGCACACTCAGCTTCAGTTCCTGCATGCAAAGCTCGCTGAGAAATTTCCAACAGAATATGCAGCCTCATCAAGTTGACATTTCCTATGGGAGGAGATAGATCCCGCTGGAATTTTCCATCAGAAGGTGACTGAACTGTGAGTCTATCAAGGCCTTAAAATAGAAATCCACAGACCATTCTGTTTCACAACAGAAGCAGTTAGAAAGCACATCAACAAACTTAGAATAACTAAGAGTTTACTTACTAATGTGTTTGCCAAAGCTAGAGGAAAAAATAAATTTAACTCAACTGCAGATACGCTTGGACTATGGCCTAGTTCACATATCAATCTGGAAATCTCATTTGTGTAATGGGTCGCAAGCCCATTTCAATGCCCATTACCACAAGTACAACATAAAATCTCAGCTTGGTAATATTCATGTATTTCTGGTTCCCATGATCCGACCACCTCCCAAGTGTTGTAGTTCTTGCTTTGCCTCATTCCCAGGGAATGGGCTGGAGAGATACAAGGCAATCACCTCAATGAAGCCAAGTAGGTCTGGGTGGATGGGAGATTTCTGGGAACTATGCATAAGCTGGCCTGAGATCCATGAGGAAAGAAAGGTGGGATTTAAATGCAAGAAAACATTTTTTCTTTAAAGCTTCAGAGGATACAACCTATGTTAGGTACAGTAATTTAATTCAACTATTCTTAATAAGGCTTAGTGTCCAGACCCAAATCTAGGGCATGAGCCCTAGAGATACAGAAGTGGTTTTTTTTGTTGACTGAAACAGCACATAAAATGCAAAAGCTAACAGGTAAGGAACATCAGGAAGTCGGAATAAAGTACTGTATGAATGCAGCCATAGATGTTTAGAAACATGGTCAGTCAAGTTGAAACTCACAGCATATGTTGTAGAGTCCAGCAGAAGCCCACCAGTCCAGCTTTCTGAAAACTTCTTCAGCTAGGAGCAGAACAATTGTGAAAGCCTAATTTTAGTGCATGCCCTTAACGCCATTTTGCACCGCAACTGCCACCAAGTTATATTTTTGATCTCAAAACAAGATAGATCCAAGAAGAGGGTTTGTGATGGCCTGGGAATCCGATTCAGAGGTTGAACCTGAGGAATCCCAGCCTGCACAGGAGTCCCCACCTCAGGGCTGGCTGAGCTGGGGCAGGGGCTTGAACCTGAAGGGCCCTCACCTGTGCCGGATCCTCAGGAGCAGACACCAGCTGAATCCGCTCTGCCTCTGGAGGTGATGTGATCGAGGACCCATTGCCTGCAGGTGCTCCTCTCCCAGCCTTGTCAGGGGAAGGTGAGGTTGCCTCTGGGTCCAGTAACCCTCCAGCCTCTCCGGAGCTGCAGAGGCGGAGGGAACTAAGTTCCCGCAGGAGGAGTGCTCGCCTCCAGACCAGGAGAAGCGAGTCACCTGTGGACCGGGGCCGCCCTATGCCTCGGAGGAGATAAAGGCCAGTCAGCCCAGTCCCAGGTTGCGGGAGCAACATTGTTGGTAACCTGTTCCTGCCAGCACCCTGTCCTGCTCTTCCAGAGTTCCTGACCATGCCTGGCTCCTTGCCTTGGACCCCGCTTCACCCTTGACGGACAGCCTCCATACCCTTGACCTAGGACCGAACTCAGACCACGCCGCACGGTACACACACCCCCCCCCGGGACCAGCACAGGGTCTTTGAATACGCCAAATTGTAATTGCTGGCCAAAAAGGAAAGGGAGAAAGTGAATGGTTAGGATTTCAGCAGAAGCCCAAGTCATTTTTAGTACAACCTTCCTCCACACTAAAGGATGGCCCCTTTATCATTCCGCTAACAACTTTCTCTGGGCTGCGAAAGGAGAAGCAATTTAATTGTCAGAAACAATTAGTTCCTCTCGCTATTTGCGCAAACCAGCTACGGACTGCTTTTCGTCCCCGATTCGAGGTGGTGGTGGGATTGTGTTAAAACATGCATGTGTTGCTGTGTAGGGAGTGGGAGCAAAGCATTCGCCGTAGGGAAATAGAAACTTAAATTAATCTTACTTAGCGTTAACTGATAAAGCTGTTTTGGCTGTAGAGTCAATTGTCGGAGGCAGCTGATATGTGAGGGAAAGAGACAAATGGGAATTATTTGAAAGAAACCACCCAGCTGACTACCCCAGCAAAATCGTCTCACTGAAAATGAGGTTCAAAGGGGATTTCTGGCACACAAGATTTAAAATAGGTCTCTGAGGGGGTTTTCCCCCCCTTAACATCTCCAGTTGTGGCCTTTCATTGGCTGCCATGTGTTCCTTGATAAGTTCCCTTGAGCTGAACTTGGCCTAGACTCTCGGCTGAGAGTAGAGGCAAATGTTCCCTGCTCTGCACCCTTATTGAAAGCATTTGCCTGGCTAGACTGTGCCCTTGAACCCCAGTGGGAAGGGGTGTTTCCAGGGTCGGCCCACCCATGAGACAAGGTGAGGAGACCGCCTCAGGTGGCGGGGTCCACAGGGGAGCAGTTTAGATTTGTATTTTATTTTTCCCATTGTTCCTGATGTAGCACTTCACTCAATCCTTCTTCCCTGGCGGGGAGCCATGTTGTGGTTCGCCTCAGGTGACAAAATGTATTGGTCCAGTCCTGGGTGTTGCCATGGAGTTAGCATCCCAGAAGGGGCATTGCTGCTACTTACAAGATGGGGCAGGATGACAGCAAAGAAAAGGGTGGTTCAGGTGCATCTGCAGAGCCAATCTGGCACAAATAAAATACAGGTGAAATTCGGAAAATTAGAATAAAGTACTGAGTACATATGCATGCTTCTACTTCTCAGAGGTCCAATATTGCTCTATTTGCAGTCCTTGTTTTGCTGATTTCATTTAATATTCTAATTTTCTGAGATTGTTAATTTGGGGTTTTCATCCGCTGTATGCCATGATCATCACAATTATAACAAATAAAGGCTTGGCATATCTCACTTTGCATGTCATGAGTCTATCTTATATATTAGTTTCACCTTTTAAGTTGAATTACTGAAATAAATGAACTTTTCCATGATATTCTAATTTCACCTGTACACATATAAGCACTTATATGGCATTTATACTTAATGGCATTTATACTGTTAGTCCCATTTTACAGTTAAGGAAGCACAATCATATGACAATTATTTACTTACTTGTTCATTTTATATAGCACCATCAATACATAATGCTTTACGGAGGGCAAAACGAAAAGCCACACATGTTCCCACTGTTCCATCTTTATATTATACCCAAAATTTCTCGCCCATCTAAATCAGACTTGTTCTTCTTGCATTTCAAATTCCAACAGTAATTTGCACATTTTCACAATAACATGTTCAGCATCTGTACACAACTGTATTTCAAAATCTGTCTCTTTTTGTTTTATACTAAAAGTCTTTTTATTCAACTTGGATTTCTCAGTTAGTTGTAAAGAGAAAACCATTGGAGATTGCAACTTTCCCTTGTTAGTTGTTCCCTTGTTTCAATTTTAACAGTCCCCTTGACTCCACTTTAATAATTCTTGGTAAGGTAACCATTTCTCTTTTCTATAAAATGCTTCTTGCACTGATACCATAAGGATATCTTCACATATAACCTATTCCAGACTCTTAATATAGCATGTCTAACAAAAAATTTTAAGTCCACATTAACTTTGGCCTTGTTATACCACAGAAATCCATGCCATCCAAAACTTAAATCATGACCTTCTGATTCCAAAATTCTCTTATTTCTATTCTCTTATTTTTATTCCTTATCCAAATTCTCTTATTTTTATTCCTTATCCAAAGCACAATTTCAGTGCAAAGTACAATTTCAAATCAGGCAGACCCAATCCTTCCCTTTCCTTTGCATCTTGGAGTAGTTTCATTTTAACTCGTGGGGTTTTTTGGTTTTTTTTACCTTGCAATAAAAACTGAGATGCATCTTTTTGCCATTTTTTAAATGGTAAGCCATTAGTCACAATTGGTCTGGTTTGAAATAAAAACATCATTCTAGGCAAAACATTCATTTTTATCCGTGAAATTCTTTTTTTTTTTTTTAAATATTTTTATTTTTCCATATAAACACAATACAACAAACATAAACATACAAAAACAAAAACAAAACAAAAAACATGTATCATTTCATATCCTAATTTCATATCCTATCTTCCCCGACTTCCTCATGCCTCCCCTTTCTGTATTCCAAATTCTTATCGATTGTTCAGCAAATCTTCCCTTATTTTAATTTAAATTTAGACTATTCTTCCTTATTCTCCTTGTCTTAACCATTGCTAATAGTAACCATTTACTTTCCAGTCCAACATCATTCTAACTTCCATTAACTTTGTAATATTTCTTTAAATAGTCCTTGAATTTTTTCCATTCTTCTTGCGCTGCTTCTCTTCCCTGGTTTCGGATTCTGCTCGTCATTTCTGCCAAGCCCATGTAGTCTATCACCTTCATCTGCCATTCTTCCAGTGTGGGTAGCTCTTGCGTCTTCCAGTACTTCGCAATGAGTATTCTAGCTGCTGTTGTAGCATACATAAAGAAAGTTATATCCGTCTTTAACACCCCTTGGCCGACAATACCCAAGAGAAAGGCCTCTGGTTTCTTGGGGAAAGTATATTTAAATACCTTTTTAAGTTCATTATAGATCATTTCCCAGAATGCCTTAATCTTCGGGCAGGTCCACCAAAGATGAAAAAATGTACCTTCAGTTTCTTTACATTTCCAACATTTGTTGTCAGGCACATGGTAAATCTTTGCAAGCTTGACTGGGGTTATGTACCACCTATATATCATTTTCATAATGTTTTCTCTTAAGGCATTACATGCCGTAAATTTTATCCCGGTGGTCCACAACTTTTCCCAATCAGCAAACAAAATATTATGACCAATGTCCTGAGCCCATTTAATCATGACCGATTTAACCGTTTCATCTTGTGTATTCCATTTCAGCAGCAAATTGTACATTTTGGACAAATTCTTAGTACTGGGTTCTAACAGTTCTGTCTCCAATTTTGATTTTTCCACCTGGAAGCCAATTTTACTGTCCAGTTTAAACGCTTCATTTATTTGATGGTAGTGGAACCAGTCTCTCACCTTCCCTTTTAATTTCTCAAAACTCTGCAATCTCAATTTGTCCCCTTCCTTTTCCAAAATTTCCCAGTATCTTGGCCACTTGGACTCCATATTTAACTTTTTAACTGCCTTAGCTTCCATTGGCGACAGCCACCTTGGAGTTTTATTTTCCAGCAAGTCTTTATATCTGTCCCAGACATTTAGTAGTGCTTTTCTGACAATATGATTTTTAAAACTTTTATGTGCTTTAACCTTGCCATACCACAAATATGCATGCCACCCAAAAATGTTATTAAAACCTTCCAAATCCAAAATGTCTGTGTTTTCAAGAAGTAGCCATTCTTTCAGCCAGCAGAAAGCTGCCGCTTCGTAGTAAAGTTTAAAGTCTGGCAGGGCAAACCCCCCTCTTTCCTTTGAATCCGTTAGTATCTTAAATTTAATTCTGGGCTTTTTGCCCTGCCAGACAAATTTAGATATGTCTTTTTGCCACCTCTTGAAACAATCCATTTTATCAATTATTTGCAATGCTTGGAACAAAAACAACATTCTTGGCAATACATTCATCTTAATAGCTGCAATACGGCCTAACAAGGAAAGCTTCAAGTTGGACCAAATCTCCAAATCTTTTTTCACTTCTCTCCAAGTTTTTTCATAATTATCTTTAAACAAATTCACATTTTTAGCTGTCATATTTATACCCAAATATTTCACTTTTTTAACCACAGTCAACCCTGTCTCATTCTGGAACCTTTCCTTTTCTATCTGTGTCAAATTTTTCTCCAAAACCTTTGTCTTAGACTTATTCAATTTAAATCCTGCCATTTGACCAAACTCTTGAATTATTTCCAAAACTCTTTTCGTGCTAGCTTCTGGCTCTTGCAATGTAAGTACTAAGTCATCTGCAAATGCTCTCAGTTTATATTGTTTAGCTCCGACCTGAATCCCTTTAACCAACTGGTCCCTCCTAATCATATTAAGCAAAACCTCCAGGACCGATATAAAAAGTAATGGGGAGATAGGGCACCCCTGGCGTGTCCCTTTTTCAATCTTGAACTCTTCTGTAACCACATTATTTACAATTAGTTTGGCTTTCTGTTCAGAGTATATTGCACCTATACCATTTTCAAACCCTTGGCCTACCCCCATCCCCCGGAGGTTCTTCAACATAAAACTCCAAGAAATGTTGTCAAAGGCTTTCTCGGCATCCACAAATATCAAAACAGCTTTAGTGTTTATGTTCACTTCCAGCTTTTCCAAAATGTCAATTATATTCCTTACATTGTTCGACAAGTGCCTTTTTGGGAGAAAGCCCGCTTGGTCCCCGTGAATCTCCTCCATCAAAACTCTCTTCAGTCTTTTTGCCAAAATATCAGCAAAGATTTTGTAATCCACATTCAATAACGAGATGGGTCGGTAGTTTTTAAGTTGGGTCTTTTCAGTCTCTGTCTTTGGTATAAGTGTAATGTAGGCCTCTCTCCACGTATCGGGTGCCCTTTTCCCCTCCATAATCTCATTGCAGACTTCCTTCAAAGGTTGTATCAACCCTTCCTTCAAAACTTTGTAGTATTTGGAAGTCAGTCCATCCGGTCCAGGGGATTTGCCCAGCGTCATGCCTTGAATGGCATCTTCTATTTCTTGTGCTGATATCTCCTGGTTCAATATTATCTTACTTTCATGCGAAACCTTTTTCAGCCCATTTTCCTCGAGGAACTGTTGTATGTCCATTTCTTTTTGCGGCCCTTGTGTGTAAAGTTGTCTAAAGTAGTTCTGAAAACAATTCCTAATTTCCGCTGGGTTGCTTATGTTTTTTCCTTCCACTTCTATATTTGTTACCGTGTTGAGTTTGTGTCTCTTCTTTATTTGCCAAGCCAGTAACTTGCCACATTTATCAGCAGATTCAAAAGTCTTTTGTCTCATTTGTTTAATTCTCCACTCTAATTCTTGATTCATCAGTTCCATATATTGTGTTTGATGAAATTTGATTTCTCTTAGAATCTCTTGGGATTTTGGCTTCGATCTTAATTGTTTTTCCCCTTCTTTTATCTTTTCCAAAATTCTCTCCTTTTTCTCATTTTGCTTTCTCTTCTTTAAAGTATTTTGCTGAATCAAAAACCCTCTCATCACGGCTTTGCTTGCGTCCCATACTATTCTTTTTTCTACTTCAGACCTTAAGTTGATTTCAAAATAGTCTTTCAAGGTTTTTTGGGCCTTCTTGCAGATCTCCTCGTCTCTAAATAAGGTGTCATTCATTCTCCATCTGAAGGAACCAGTTGTTGTTTGCCTCATCACCATCTTTACAGCATTATGGTCGGAGAAAGTTTTTGGGCAGATTTCTACTTTTTTTATATTCGGAGCCATACTGCTAGTCACCCAGATTTGGTCAATCCTTGTCCATGTCATTTTGGCTTCAGAAAAGAAGGTTCCCTCTCTTTCTAATGGGTGTTTTGTTCTCCAAATATCAATCAAGTCCATATTGTCAGTCATTTCAAAAAAAGTCTTTGGTAGTCTTCCATCTTTTGTTATTACCTGTCTTTGTGCCTTGTCCATATTTGTTGAAACCACTCCATTCATATCTCCCATCAAAATTAAGTTGTAATCCATATGGTCCATCAAAATTTCATGCAACTTCTTAAAAAATTCAGCTTTCCCTTCGTTTGGTGCATAGATTCCCACTATCAAATACTTCTCTCCTTGAGATTGAATTTCAATTGCCAAATATCTTCCTTGATCATCTTTAAAAATTTGTTTCGGTTGCAATTTTTCTTTTGCATAGATCACCACTCCTCTCTTTTTTACTCTGTCTGAAGATATAAATTCCTGTCCCAGTCTTTTATTTATTAATAATTTTCTGTGTGCTCTTGTCACGTGGGTCTCTTGTAGGCAAATCAAGTCCAATTGGTCTTTCTTTAAGGCATGAAATATATTTTTTCTCTTCCTGGGAATATTTAAGCCATTACAATTCCAGGTTAGAAGTTGCAGAGCCATGATGGGATTATTTACTCCTTCCTCCTACAGCTCCCTGTTTTTGTTCCTCGTCTGTCGGTGGTACCGTGTTCGTGTCCAGTGATGGATGCCCTTGTCCTGGAAATGTCTCTTTCTGTAGGTCTTCTTCGTGCTCTCCCAAGAACTTGTCTTTATCACTTACAGTCTTTATTCTTCTCTTCTTTCCCTTATATTTAAAAGACAAGCCTTGGGGAAATTCCCACCTGAATGGTATGTAGTTCTTCTTCAGCAGTGTCACCAGGTCTTTATAATGTCCTCTTGCGTCCAAGATACTCTTAGGGATGTCTTTAAAGATCTCAATAAAAAAGTCTTCAATTCGAAGGGCTGTTTGGTAGTGCAGGTTCAATATTTTATCTCGCTCCTCCTTTGATCTTAAGGTAATAAGACAATCTCTGGGTCGATTTCTCTTCTGTCTTATTCCCAATCTAAATGCACTTTCTATCTTAAAATCTTCTTTCTTCAGCTCCTGCTTCCAAAAATCAGAAAATTCTTTTGTCAAATCATCCACCAAGTTCTCTCCTTCCTTTTCCGGCACAAGTCTGATCCTCAGGTTCCTCTCCTTGCGTTGCATATCCTGCATAGAGAGTGCCAGTTCATATTCATCCAATTTCTTGTAAACTGGTGGAAATTTTTCCTCCGCAGCAGTTGCAATTTCCTTAGCTTCCTCGGCTATCTTTCGTGTTATAGATGAATCTTCCAATAATTTCCCAATTGCTTCTGCATTTGAGTTCACTTTATTCCCTAGGTCAGTTATACTTTTAGTATTTAGGTCAATTTTCCCAGAGATTTCTTCAATTTTTTTATTTGTTTCAGCAACTTGTACTTTAGTTTCAGCAACTTGCAATTTAGTCTCCGCACCTTGCTTTTTTAGTTCCTCCAAAGAGTCATTTATCTTCTCCAATACCTTAGCAAATGATTCTTCTGTAGACATTGCTTTCACTTTTGGCTTTGCAGCCACTATAGTTCCAGAGGCTCCTGTTACAGAAGCCCTTCTTTGCATGTAAGTGTCAATTTTGTATTGTCTGCCAGATCTCAAGGTTGTTTCTTGTAACTCCCCTTTCTCTTTACCATCTGCCATAACAAAGTCTTTTAGTCAAGGTCATTCCCAGACTTTGAAACTCACAAACAAAGTTCTCAAATTTTAAACTCCACTTGTTGCTGAAACAATTTGTAGGTCCTCTAGGGGGCGTAGAGTCAGTTCTATGCTTCTCAAAGTAATCCCACACTCTTCAAAAAAGAAGGAATAAAAGTTTCCTAATCCCTTTCAATTTTTCTTTCCTTTTTCAAGGGGATCCCAGTCAATAGTGTCCTGTAAGTAACTTTGTAATACCACAGAAACAGTGTTTCAAATTGGAAGTAACCAAAGTCAATTTGAGATATTTTTTAGCTTCTTATAGCAACAGTCCTTAGCCGGTTCCTTTTCTCCGGCAGTCCGATCCCAGGTTAAAGAGCAGCGATACTTAATCCAATTCTTTTAAATTGGCAGGGAAACACTTTAAAATCTTCTTCCCCCCCCTCCTGCCTCGGGGAGGGAGTTCTTTGCTTTGGTGGTGGATTTCTTAATTCCCACAAGTTTCCTCTCAAGCAGTTACAGCTAGAATGCCTTTCGCTTTGATCTTGCTACAGAACGGAAAGCAGACTTCCTTTTTAGTGCTTGTCCGTTTCGGTGTCCAATTTCTTTATTTTAAAGTCCGATTATATTTTAGCGGTCAATCCTACTCACGGATAGTTGTTCTTTTAATCCAATTTCACGGGAAGAAGTCAGCGCTCTCCGCTAATGGCGACGCGGCTTCGCTTCGCAGGCTGGGTGAAGACGACTCTCAGCACCGCTCCAAGACCCCTCCGCTCCTCCGGAGCCTTTAAAAAGGCTATTTCGCAGCGTCGGGGGGGCGCAAAGGTGCCCGCCGAGTCTCCAGTTCACAGGCAACGCGCCTGTGATTTTTAGGGGTCCCCGCTTCGCCGTAGCTGACAGGACCCGAACCCACGAAGCAGATCTCTCCCGGAGCTCCGGTTGAGATCCGCCATTAAGCGCCGGCGCTAACCGGAAGTTCTTTATCCGTGAAATTCTACCTACCATGACAATTTTAACTTCTCCCATCTTGACATATCTTTTTTAAAACTTCAGCCCATGTTTTAACAAAATTAATTACTTTTAGTTTGATTGGTGTTACCAGATCAATCAGAATTACCGTAAGTTAGGATACTTGAAACCAATCACAGCATTTCACTTCAGAGACTGGGAAAGAAAGAGCCTGCAGGTTAGAATTGTAGACTTGAGGGGACCCCAAGGGCAATCTAGTCCAACCCTCTGCAATGCCCCTGTGTGGGCTTAAACCACCAATATTTTTTAGGACAAGGCAGGGAACAGTGAGGAGATGGTTTGGTTTCTGTGCTGCACTGGGAGAAAATGTCTTCGCTTTTTGCAGATCAGCACAAAAAGCTGCCTCAGCTCAGTTGGTTAGAGCGTGGTACTAATAACGCCCAGGCTGCAGGTTCAATTCCCGGTATGGGACAACTGCATATTCCTGCACATCAGTGACTTGGACTAAATGATCCTTGGGATCCCTTCCAACTCTGCAAGTCTATGATTCTCCCTCTTTAAAAAACCAAAAACCTTACCAGCAAAATGGGAAAGAGCACCCTTTTCGTTTTTAATTGATAAACTACATCAAGATGAACATTAAAGTCAAGGCAAAATGTAAAGTTCATTGTCCTGTAATATATTAATGGATTCAGGGAATGGATAAAGGTTTACTTATCCAAATTCTTCCATTCCCTATTTTTGCCATTTTCAGTTGCATATCCAGATGACTCTTCCCCCTGTCTCAGTGAGCCAGAAGCAAAGAAAACTAGCCAACAGTAAAAGCATCTAATTTTCATTCAAGACCAAAGCTTTTGGAAAGAAAGTTCAAAGTGGGGAAATACTGGCAATTATATTTAGAAGAACACATTTTACAAAGCAAGTTAACAATTGTTTTTTTGGCATCACAATACCTGTGCCCGCCCCCAGGAATGCAGATATTTATATACAACATTTGTGGCCTGTGCTACTATTTGCAAGTATAATACAAAAAGAAGAAAAGTAAACATGTCCGCTTCCATGAAATTGGGAGGTGTGAGATTTGCACCAGGAGTGGATTCTGAAAGCTGTGGATGCCTTGGCTGAATCAGGACAGCTGAAGAAGAAGAGTTCATGAGAGGCGTTTGCGTTGGGTGGGTGGGCAGAGCCGTCTTTCCCATAGGGCTTAGTGGTGCGCCGCGCCAGGGCGCCGGCCTCTCAGGGGCGCCACAGTGAGTGGGCAAGCTGCACAGCTTTGCCAGTGGCCTCCCCTATCCCTGCACGCCTGCCAACTGCGCCCCGACAACCACAAGGCTGGCAGTCATGCAGCTTCCCTCCCAAGCGTCTGCAGGGATTGCTCTTCTCCCGCAGAGGTTTGGGAGGGGTGCAACTTCACTCCCAAGTATCTGCGGGCATCGCTCTCCCACAGCGGCATGGGGGAGAGTTGCCCCCCGGATGGCTGGCAGTGCACAGCTATGGCCACCCCAACACTATCCGTGGTAATTTGGGGGCACTGAGTGGATATTTGCACCCCAGTGCTGCATCTGCTAAAGACGGCCCTGTGTGGGGGAGACAGAGATTTGCCCAGTTTAGAGAAAACAGTTTCTGCTATCAAACTGAGATAGTTGGTTAGTAACATGGATCCAAAAACGCTCTTTGATCTGACTCCTACTAAATTAGCAAAAATGTATAAGTCAAGTACAGTGGACGCTTGGGTTGCGAACGTGATCCGTGCGGGATGCATGTTCGCAACCCGCAGCATTTGCAACCCGCATTATGAGACCACTGTAAGCAGATGAAAACATTAGCAGGATTTAAAGAACACTTGTAATGTAACAAATACTTTGGACAATATGGAAAGGTTTAAAATATGGATGATGAAATAATATGCAGTTGAAAATGCTGACAATAGGACCCATGGAGGGGATGGTAGGAAGCCTAGAGATTCAGAGGTATCTCTAAATCTAAGTGTGTGGCTGATACTGTTATAACTTTATGCTTGTAAAATCAAATAAATATTATTTGCGTGAACAGGCAGCGACAGCCCCAGCCCCCAGGGATCATAAGGAAGGAATAAAGACTCTGACAACGTTATATGGAATTAAAATTAGGCCACAACTTTATTAAACTTCCGAATGTAGAAGACTTTGGCTTAGGCCTTGGGCGTGTATCCCTCCCAGCCCCCCAGCCGGGGGGAACTGGGGCTCATCAGGGTAAATGGAATATGGGGGTGATCTGTGAGACGTAAGTGTAGCAGGCAGCCAAGACCATATCCCCATACGCAGGGTAGTTCACTGACGACTTTTCAGTGTATGGCCAGTGACACCCATATATATAACCCCTTTAAGAAGGGGACCCTGGAATTGCTGCCGCAGGGGGGTGAGTCACCACTTCATGCCCCCCATATAGGGAAGAAAAGACTAAAGGATTCCACCCAAGGCCATAACCGCCAAAGTTGTGACAAATTGCTACGGGGAAGACAAAACCTGCTAATGCAGGAAAATTTCTTCCCAGTCCTTCAACAGCAACCAGTCAAAGACCGTAGCAGCAACTTCTAAACAGGAAGAAAAAGTTAACCTGCAAACAAGAAACATTAGACAAAGGGAGGGTGAATCTCCAGAGCTGACTGCCTGGCTATTGTCGGCTCCACCCCCTATTTATAAATGGGGCTGGCCCCACCTCCCAGCAAGAAACTTGATTACTGAGGCCGGGCGTGAACCTCCAAAAATTAACACTGAAAGGCAAGCCAGCCCCTGTTTTCCAGTAAGCTTTCTGGGAACTGTAGCACCACACGCGATCCCGCAAAGGGCACCCACAATGTAAAGTGTGAGTGCTCATTACAGGAATGTTCTTTGAATGGTGCATCGTGGAAAAGTTGAGCATGTCTTTCCAGCTCAAAGAGGTTAAATAGGCAGCATTTTTCAACAGAGATTTTAATCCTGCCATGCCTGAGGTGCTCAGTAATTCACTTTAACGACAAAATGTTTGTCTTGGCTCAACCTTGAGACAAAGATGGGGAATCTTTCCATGGAGTGTCCTATACAATGCATACTTTTTCGTGAGGTGAGCAGAAGACAAAACGTCCCTAAAGCATAGCTGTCAAGCGTCCCTTATTTGGCGGGACAGTCCCTTATCCCAGCACCATGTCCCGCTGCTGTCCCTTATTGATGATGTCCCTTAAATTTCCCAGGTTTCAAAGGAAGCAGCTCCTCTCCCTCCCTCCCTGCTGGCCAGGGAGGAGGGAGGCTCCAATTGTGTTGCTTGGCTGCGTTGCTCACCCAATAAGAAGTCTAAGAACGACTGGGGGGTGGAGCTTGCATGTCTTGTGCTGATCAAATCGGCTGCATTGCCTAAGGACTCGCCTTTGCTCAGTGCTTCCCAGCGGAGAGGTGACAGTGGTTTTCCTTGCTGCATCCCCTTTGCTGGGCTTCGTTTGGCTGCTGGCTGGGCTTTCTGCCTTTGGCTCGGAGGGGCTCAGAAGTTGAAAATACCTGTGCTCGGAAAATCCGTTATTTTGGCTGCTGATCCCTTATTTTCGAGGTTGCTGGTCCCTTATTTTCAAATCTGTAAGTTGACAGCTATGGCCAGAAGCCACTGGGGATGCAAATGGATATTCTGCATTCCTCACCTGGCACATCCACAGAGCTCACAGCTGACTTCTCCAAGAGTTGTCTTCTATATCCACATGTAACGCAGTAGTTCATAATCCTTTAGGGAAGCAAAGGGCAATCAAAATGATCTTGCACTTCCAAGAAGCATCTGTTGCAATCTGCATTTCCTGGCATGGTGCCTATCACAATACAGTACTAAGCCCTGGCTGCTTAACTTTAATGTCTTCTATGAAATGACCCCATCAGATACCAATAGAGTTATGACAGCAAAGTACATTTTGATGATTTGTTGTGGCACTTTCAGCTTGGCACAAACAAGAACAGCTGGAGGAGTCTGAGTGTGTTTGCGTGTCATGGCAAGCTATGGTTAATGGTTTGCTGGGAATGCTGGGAATTGCTCCCCAGTGCTAGTGAGCGGGAGAGACAAACTATGATCCAGGAACAAAACTCTTCCAAAGACTGACATAGAAGTGGGCTGCTGGACAGCAGTGGCATAGCGTGCTGGGGGGCACAGGGGCGGTTGCCCCCGGTTGCAAAATTGTTAGGGGGCACAAAATTTCAACACCCGGTGCTGCCTCAATACAACTGCACACTTCAGTTGCTGGGCTCCATTGAAATAATGATGATGATGATGATGATGATGATGATGATGATGATGATGATAATAATAATAATAAATTTATTATTTATACCCCGCCCATCTGGCTGATTTTCCCCAGCCACTCTGGGTGGCTTCCAATCGAGTGTTAAAAACCAATACAGCATTAAATATTAAAAACTTCCCTGAACAGGGCTGCCTTCAGATGTCTTTTAAAGATAAGATAGCTGCTTATTTCCTTCACATCTAAAGGGAGGGTGTTCCACAGGGCGGGCGCCACTACCGAGAAGGCCTTCTGTCTGGTTCCCTGTAACCTCACTTCTCGCAATGAGGGAACCACCAGAAGGCCCTCAGCGCTGGATCTCAGTGGCTTCTCCATGCAAACCCGGAAGTGACATCTCCAGACAACGGAATTACTCTTATTTTCTTATCCCTGCGGCTTTGATCTCCTGGGTGAAGTGGATGCTGTTAGGCATTGGAATGCACATGCATACTCCGTCCATTTCCCTCCCTCCCATCCCACCTCCCCGCAGCCCCGGGCACTGGCAACCCACGCTATGCCACTTCTCTTCAAACTGCAGTGACACACGTTCTCCATAGTACAGTGAATGTATTGCATTGTGCTTGGCAGTAGGAATTTGGGTTGCTGACGAGCAAATATCTTTCAGAGGCACTTTCAGGTCAGCTTTGAACATTACAAAGGGTCACATAGAGCCCTTGCTGATTTGTAAATGAGGTGCTCTTAAAATGGATTGATTCGACGACCTCGGTCCAATATACCTGAAGGAGCGTCTCCACTCACATCGTTCAACCCAGACACTGAGGTCCAGCACCAAGGGCCTTCTGGCGGTTCCCTCATTGCGAGAAATGAGGTTACAAGGAACCAGACAGAGGGCCTTCTCGGTAGTGGCGCCCGCCCTGTGGAACGCCCTCCCGTCAGATGTCAAGGAAATAAGCAGCTATCTTCTCTTTAAAAGACATCTGAAGGCAGCCCTGTTTAGGGAAGTGTTTAATATTTAATGCTGTATTGTTTTTAACACTTGATTGGAAGCCGCCCAGAGTGGCTGGGGAGGCTCAGCCAGATGGGCGGGGTATAAATAAATAAATAATAATAATAATAATAATAATAATAATAATTATTATTATTATTATTATTATTATTATTATTTAGTAGCCTTCTTATCCAGTTTCTTGAATCAGATACACGGGAGACAGGAGCATCCACCTATCTCATTCTGTGTGACACACCAGATCTCAAAAAAGTAATGGAGATGCAAAAACTCAGTGTTACCAAAGTGGATCAGATCACAGTTTTTCAGAAGCTGTGGGTCACGGCGCCACAATTTATTGCATGTGCCCTCTGTGGTTCCTCAGAGGCCGCTAGTAGTGAAACCCCATGCCAGACTGGTCTATTCATATTACATTCATATTCTTTTCAGATGGATTTTGAAATGTTGAGCCTGAAGTTGCCTTTCCTCTCGTCTCCTTTTGTCTCTCCATGGAATATGGGGTTTGAATGCAGGCTAAAGGAAGCATTCCAGATCTCCAGGACCGCATCTTCGCCCTTCTCGGACATTTGTTCCAGAAGCTTCTTCCTCTTGAGCAAGGATCAAATATTTCCACCATGCCAACACTTTGACCTCAAGCAATTTCGGACCTCAAATATGAAAGGGCTCGTTAATGGATCTTGTGGAGATGGCTTAGTTCATACAACTCCCCCTTCGAGGCTGAAGACAGTTGCATAAGTTGGCAGCTGACAATCATTTGCCAACATTATGTTGATTACTCTCCCACACACACACTCAAATTCTGTTAATGTTTGTCAGCCCATATTTTAAAGTTAATCTGTCCCCACCACACACGCATATAACTTTTATCATAGTTCCACGTTGCCTGCCAGGAAGGAAGCTTCGTCTTAAAGTGTTTATATTTTTCTTCACTGCTTTCTCGCTCAGTTCAGCTCAAAGACCTCACCAGCTGTTACATTCACTGTTCTTGCGTGAAGAATGTTCGTTAAATCGTCTTGGGATTAATACATATGGTGGTGAGCCACGTTGATATAATAGCGTACATTGATTTAAACTCGCCATGCATTGCGTTTTGAAAGGTCAGTCTCGCCTGACAGAAGGCAAGAATTATTTTCATAGTTAAATCTGTCAGAATGGAAGCTGAGGAAATTTCTCAGAAGACTTTTTTTTTTTTTTAGACCATCTCTTGGGGTTTTCTTTTTTTCACCCCATCCCCTCAAAATAAAGTCAGTTTACAGAATTTTCTTTGAATGTTTACCACCATATTTTTTTTTGCGGCAGAAGCCATTCCACCACCACACCAACAATGACTTGGAACAATGTGAGGACCAGCGCATTGTGGCAGATACAAAATGGCGACCTAGCTGTTGCCAACATGGTTTCTGTTGCTGTTGCTACTTGTAAGAGACAGCAAAATAAAGAAAAGAAAAAGAAGCCGTGCTGCGCAACACTGCTATAATGGTCAGCCCTCCTCCCAGGTAACTGTTGAATAATATTCCCCCTCCCGCCCGGAAGAATTCAGTGAAATGACCCCCAATTTTCTTTCCCCACAAATAGGATGGAGAAAGTTGAGAGGACATTTGTGCACAGCTCTACTGAGAATGATGGTTTATAGCATATGGTGTTCCCAAGTCATAGAATCGTAGAATTGTAGAGTTGGAAGAGACCAGTGCTGTTTTCCTAAAAAAAGTTTGTTGTTGTTGTTGTTGTTTAGTCGTTTAGTCGCGTCCGACTCTTCGTGACCCCATGGACCAGAGCATGCCAGGCACTCCTGTCTTCCACTGCCTCCCGCAGTTTGGTCAAACTCATGCTGGTAGCTTCGAGAACACTGTCCAACCATCTCGTCCTCTGTCATCCCCTTCTCCTTGTGCCCTCCATCTTTCCCAATATCAGGGTCTTTTCCAGGGAGTCTTCTCTTCTCATGAGGTGGCCAAAGTCTTGGAGTCTCAGCTTCAAGATCTGTCCTTCCAGTGAGCACTCAGGGCTGATTTCCTTAAGAATGGATAGGTTTGATCTTCTTGCAGTCCATGGGACTCTCAAGAGTCTCCTCCAGCACCATAATTCAAAAGCATCAATTCTTCAGCGATCAGCCTTCTTTATGGTCCAGCTCTCACTTCCATACATCACTACTTGGAAAACCATAGCTTTAATTATACGGACCTTTGTTGGCAAGGTGATATCTCTGCTTTTTAAGATGCTGTCTAGGTTTGTCGTTGCTTTTCTCCCAAGAAGCAGGCGTCTTTTAATTTTGTGGCTGCTGTCACCATCTGCAGTGATCATGGAGCCCAAGGAAAACCACCATTTTATAGTTCAAATCAGGGGAAATAAATACAGTAAATGGACAAAAGTACAAAGATTCACAACATATTTAGGGTTATTCCTGTCCCCCCAGAAAAAAAAACAATGGAAGAAACCACAAAGGTCATCTAGTCCAACCCCCTGCAATGCAGGAATATTTTGCCCAACATGGGGCTAGAATGTATGACACTGAGGTTAAGGGCCTCACGCTCAACCAACTGAGCTACTCCAGCTCCCTCAAGACCCTCAAAATAATTGTCAAACACTGTGATGTGGCTTGAACTGAATACTCTGAAAGATAAGAAGAATAAAAATCCGAGGATAAGAATAAAAATCCGAGGAAAAATCCAAGTAATAAAAAAAGAAAGACAAATATTTGTGTACTTTATGGAGGCCATGTTCCAGCTTGCTAACTGAGGCCCATCCTGACCTCAGTTCTGTGCTCCATCTATTTACCATCCGATAAGAACATCAAGCATCTGACTTACATCATGAGAGGACCACAACTCTACGATGAACTCTGTATCAGACGGCTGCCTTTGAAAAGTGCCCAGAAACGTCAACTTGTTTAAAATGTGGCGGCCAAGTCGCTGACTGAAACCAGTTATAAGGAACATATCCTCACCCCCCCTACGCACACACCCGCTGGAACAACTTCGCCGGTTGCCTAATGGTTTCTCTGGGCCCGGTTCAAAATGATGGTTACGTCCTTTAAAGCCCTGTTCACTTTGGACCAGGATGCTTTAAGACCAGCCTGCTCCTAAATTAAGATAACCCACAGAGGCGGGGCAGATGGTCCTCATTCACTGCTTGAGAAGAAACCAGAAGGTGCTGCCCCACATGTGTGCCATGCCACCCTTGCCACTCCCACCAAAACCTCACTTTCTGGGGTCTCATGACTCCAGCTTCTAGGTTGAGATCTTGGGAGATCTTGTTGAAACCCAGAAGCTGCTGCAACTGCTTCTCCTTGGATTCCACCGCCTGAGGCAACTGCCTCACTCTGCCTCACGGAAGGGCCAGCCCTGCAGAAAGCCTGCACATCCGTTTGAAAGTCGTGATTGGAGGAGCAGTCGATCCCGAGTGAAATATACTCAGAGTCGCAAAGTGATTTCATGCTCTTTATTCAGCTCATAGTGGTGAGGAGGAATGAATGAAAGTCCCCTCAAAGTATCTGCTTTATATACATTATTTACACAATGGGCTGCACATGATTGGCTAATTCCAGAATTCTACTGTAAGCCAATCAGGTTGTGGATTCACTTCTATCTGGAGCATGATTGGGTGGATCCTGCCAACCAATCATACTGCTGCATTGTTCTAGGACCAATCAGACTGCTGCATTCTGAATCCTATTGTTCTAGGACCAATCAGACTGCTGCCTTTTGGATCCTATTGTTCTAGGACCAATCAGACTGCTGCAGTTTGGATCCTATTCAACTCAGTACATAACACCCCTCCCCTCTAAGTTCCAGTCCTGCCCGGGAGGTCGCATTCATAGTCCTCGAGGTACGCCGGCGGCCGACGTGTGCGTTGCGGCCTGGGGTGTTCCCTGGTCCGGGGTTCAGGTTCTGGCTCGTGTTCCAAGGATGCTGGCTGTGATAGGGCTGTTTGGTCTGGCGCAACCGGCTCGCTCAGTCGTGGTTCTGGTTCCGGTGTCCTTTCGGCCTCACGGGTCCCCTCTGTATTTACTGATTCTGCCTCTCCTGCTTGCCCCTGCTGCTCTATGGGCCTCCCTGCCCCACTGTTCCCTGACCTGTCCTCCTCCTCCTGGTTTTCTCCCGGGAATCGTCGCCGTATCTGGTCGCAGTGGCGGCGCCAGCATTGCCCCCCATCTGTTAGCACCTCGTACGACACGGGGCCAGTGACCCTGGTGACTGTGGCGGGTACCCATGCAGGGCCTGCCCCAAAATTCTTTGCGTACACTGGGTCCTGGGCCTCGAAGGTCCGGGGGTTCCTGCCTTCCCCCACCACTACCTCATCCTGAGCTCTATCGGGGTGAAGGCGGTCCAATCTGATTGCAAGGCGCCGACCCATTAGTAGTTCAGCGGGGCTCCGGCCAGTCGTTGAGCTGGGGGTGCTGTGCTGTGCTAGAAGGAATGTGGCAAGGCGGTACTCCCAATCCCCTTGCGTCATGCGGCGAAGGGTGTCCTTGGTGGTCCGCACCATGCGTTCTGCTTGGCCATTGGTGGCAGGGTGGAATGGCGCCGAACGGATGTGGCGGATGGCGTTCTGCGCTGTGAAGGTTTGGAATTCTCCTGACGTAAATGCAGTCCCGTTGTCTGAGACGAGAGTGTCAGGGAGCCCGTGGGTTGCAAACAGCCTGCGTAGTACTCGGATGGCTGCGGACGTAGAAGTGGACGGTACCAGTGCGACTTCCAGCCATTTGGTGTAGGAGTCCACCACGATGAAGAATGTTTTCCCCTGAAAGGGGCCAGCGAAGTCCACATGCAGGCGTGACCATGGTGCTCGGGCGGACTCCCAGGACTGGACTGGGGCCCTTGGGGGATCTGGGCGGGATTCTTGGCAGGCCTGGCAGTGTTTGACCCAGGCCTCTATCTCTCCGCCGATCCCCGGCCACCACACATAACTCCTGGCAAGGGCCTTCATTCTTACTACCCCTGGATGTGTCTCGTGTAGGGCTGTGAGGACCCTTTTGCGGAGGGGCTGGGGAACAACGACCCTGCTTCCCCATAACAGGCACCCCTTGTGGGCCGACAGTTCATGTTTGCGGGTTGTGTAGCCGGCGAATTCTGGCCCGGGGCTGCTGCTGGGCCATCCCCTCCACACCCAGTCCAGGACCCGGGAGATGACCCTATCTTTCTTGGAATGGTGTGCAACTTCTTGTGCCTGAATGGGGCGGTCAGGAAGCAGCTCCAGGCTCATAACTTCTTGTGCAGGTGCTGGGTCAGGGCCTGTTTCCGGTAGTGGTAGCCTGCTGAGGGCATCTGCATGGCCCATCGCCTTCCCAGGGCGGTGAATCAGTGCATACTGGTAGCTGGCAAGGAAAATTGACCACCTGAGGACGCGAGGAGACAGCACTTGGGGGGTCTGCTTTTCGGGGGCAAACAAGCCAAGCAACGGCTTGTGGTCAGTCACCACGGTGAAGGGCCGCCCGTACAAGAAATCATGGAATTTTTTTACTCCCTTCACGATTGCCAGACCCTCCTTGTCGATTTGCGAGTAGTTCCGCTCGGTTGCGTTGAGTGTCTGGGAAAAGTATGCCACCGGTACCTCTCTTCCATCCGGGAGTTGGTGTCCCAGGACAGCGCCAATGCCATAGGGCGAGGCGTCGCATGCTAGCACCACTGGCAGCCTCTCGTCGAAGTGTGCCAAGACCGAGTTTGAGACCAGCAAGTCCTTGACTGCCTGGAATGCGGCCTCCTGGCGCTGGCCCCACACCCAAGGGGCCCGCTTGTCCAGGAGTCTGTGTAGGGGCTCCGCTACCGCCGCCTTGTGGGGAAGGAAGGAATGGTAAAAGTTCAATAGTCCCAAGAAGGCCTGAAGTTCAGTCTTGTTCTTGGGCGCTGGGGCATCACAAATGGCCCGTACCTTGTCCCCAGTTGGGTGGACCCCTTCTGCGTCCACCATAAATCCCAGAAAGTCCACCTGAGGCACTCCTAGTAGACATTTTTCCCGCTTCACCTTGAGACCCGCCGTCTGGAAACGGTGCAGAACGGTGCGGAGGCGGTCCTCAAACTCCTCTGGTGTGGGCCCGGCAATCAACACATCATCGAAGAAGGGGGTGACACCAGGAATCCCTTTAAGGAGAGAGTCCATTAGATTCTGGAATATGCCTGGTGCCACGCTGACACCAAATTGCAGCCGCTTTACCCTGAACGCTCCTCTGTGCGTCACAATCGTCTGTGCCTCTGCTGTGGCCTCATCTACTGGCAGCTGTTGATATGCTTGGGCCAAGTCCAGCTTGCCAAAAATTTTCGACCCAGCCAGGGTGGCAAGGACATGGCTGACCACTGGCACTGGGTATGCATGGGCCGTGAGGGCCTTGTTTATGGTACATTTGTAGTCTGCGCAGATGCGGACCGAACCATTAGGCTTGACGGGTGTGACGATTGGGGTTTCCCAGGGGGCATTAGGCACCGGCTCCAGCACTCCTTGCTCCACGAGTCGGTCCAATTCCTCGTCTATACGGGGTTTCAGAGCGAACGGGACCCGGCGGGCCTTGAGCCTGACTGGTCGTACTGCGGGGTCAAGCTGTAGAGCAATGGGGGGGCCCGTATACTGTCCCAATTTCCCATCGAAAACCCCCGGAAATTCCTTGCATATGGCATCCACGTCCACTTGTAAGCTTGTGTGGTTCACCCCGGTGACGGCTAGCCCCAGTGGTCCAAACCATGCCAATCCCAGTAAGCTAATGTAGGGGCCCTTGACCACAAGCAAGTCCAGTTGCCGCGTCCGCCCTCGGTATTGCACCCTGAAGGTCCCCACCCCCATTGTGGGGACCTTACGTTTCTGGAAGTCCCGGAGGGTGAATGGGGCCGGCCTGAGTTTGGGACCCCCAGTAGGACACAGTTTCCTTAAGGTCCTTGCCGAGATTATGGATAGAGTTGAACCCGTGTCAAGCTCCATGCGGCATGGGGCCCCCTCTATCTGTACCTCTACATAAATTTTCTCTACGTTGGGGTGGGGCAACTGGTATACCTGGAAGTCCGTGAGCTCCGTCGAGTTGCCTTGGTGCGTTGGGCCCCGGGACCTGGGGCTCTTGGATTGGTCATCTGATGCCTGGCGTCGGGCGGGCCGAGCTCGACACACCCGGGCGATGTGTCCCAATTTTCTGCACTGCCTGCACTCTGCGTTGCGGAAACGGCAGGTCCTCCTCTCGTGACTTTCCCCGCAGCTTGCGCAGTTCCCTCCTTCTCGTCGAGGCAGCTGTGGTATGTGGGCTGCTTGAGTGCGCTGCTGTACTCGGTGCACCTCCTCCTTGTCAGATCCTGAGTCGTCGGTGAGGTCTTCATGGTGGACCCTCTGTTGGGACGGCTGGCTCGGCCGTGCCTCTTGCGTCGACCTCTCGGCAGCTTCCGTTGCCAGGGCCTCCTCCAGAGCGACCTGGAACGTTAGGTCCTTCTTAGCGTAGAGGCGTCGTTGCAGCTTCTCATCCTTCAGGCCACCAACGAGGCGGTCACGAAGCATGTTCTCCAGCTCTGAGAAGTTGCAGAACCGGGCAGCTTGGCGGAGAGAGGTCACAAACCCAGTTATGGTTTCCCCAGGGGCTTGCCGCTTTGCGTAGAAGGCATTTCGACGAGCCACCACTGAGGGCTGTGGCGAAAAGTGCCCCTTCAGCTGTTCCATTATTGTTTTGTATGGAACAGTAGCAACGTCTTCAGGCGCAAGGAGAGCCCGGGCGATTTCAAACGTCTCCTCTCCGCAGACGCTGAAGAATATTGCCCTCTTCTTGGCGTCTTCTTCCTCGGTGACCCCTTTGGCTTCCGTACGCTTCCCAGTCTCCAGATGCTGGGTTGAACGGCGAGAAGCTGCTGTCGGTTGCCATTCTGAGTTCCTTGTGTCCCGGAGCTGAAGCCTGGATACACGGTGCGAGGCAGCGGTGCGGCAGGTGGCGGTGCTGCGGTGCTGTGTGTGGCAGTCAGCTCAGCGGGATCCCATCCTCGTCGCCAGTGAAATATACTCAGAGTCGCAAAGTGATTTCATGCTCTTTATTCAGCTCATAGTGGTGAGGAGGAATGAATGAAAGTCCCCTCAAAGTATCTGCTTTATATACATTATTTACACAATGGGCTGCACATGATTGGCTAATTCCAGAATTCTACTGTAAGCCAATCAGGTTGTGGATTCACTTCTATCTGGAGCATGATTGGGTGGATCCTGCCAACCAATCATACTGCTGCATTGTTCTAGGACCAATCAGACTGCTGCATTCTGAATCCTATTGTTCTAGGACCAATCAGACTGCTGCCTTTTGGATCCTATTGTTCTAGGACCAATCAGACTGCTGCAGTTTGGATCCTATTCAACTCAGTACATAACACCGAGTAAGCCAGCAGAGCCAATCCGGTGATGCCGATGGCGTACGTGCACGGCCTCAACTTTGCCATTTATAGTGATTTAATTTACTGGAATTGGGAATGCTTAAATGCGTTACCGTGCGTTTGATTCTGGAATGTTCCCCAGTAGCTCTCCTGTGGTTGGTTAACTTTGGTCACATGGGAGGCATCTCATTGTATTCTCAGTTTTGTTTTGTGCGTGAGGGACTTGACCATAATGGCTGCATCTCCATGAACACTGAAGAAGAGGCAGTGTTAGATAAGTCTCTTTCTAGACATATACTTTTTAATTAAATTTTCTGTTTTACCATTTAGAATATTCATTTAAACAACCTTAAAATATCAAAAACTTCTCTTCTTCTCTTTCCCTGGTTTATTTTGCATAACATAAATCCCTGCATATTTTATATAAACTAAACCATTCAGTATCCCATTATTGCATCCATCAAAACTTATTTGCACTGTTGAATTTATCTTAATGCTGCCATCGTTTTCAAGTGTACACAATTTCCCGCCATATGTTCAATAAACATTTCCCAATCTTCTTTAAACGTATTGCTTACTTGATAAGTCTCTCTCTCTAGACGCAAGACAGGAGAGGAGAGCTAATGTTTCTGTGTGAATGGACATGACAGAAAGAAGTACAGAAGCTGTTGTTCTCCCAAAGAAGCAGCGAGGAAAAGTTCTGCTGGAAGGAGAAAGTGGAAACCTCTCAGAAGAAGATGCATGGCGTGGCTGAGTCATGTGCAGAAGGCTGGGTGAAAGACCCTGTTTGAATGTTGAAGGAAGAAGCTGTAACCTTCAACTAAGAAAATCTAAGCCTTGGATAAGCTTGTGAATGTGAATACTGTGTGCATATATTCTTCTTTAGCTACAGGTTGCTTTCTTTAGGACGGGTGGCGCTGTGTGTTAAACCACAGAGCCTAGGACTTGCCGATCAGAAGGTCGGCGGTTCAAATCCCCGCGACGGGGTGAACTCCCGTTGCGCGGTCCCTGCTCCTGCCAACCTAGCAGTTTGAAAGCATGTCAAAGTGCAAGTACAGTAGATAAATAGGTACCACTCCAGCGGGAAGTTAAACAGTGTTTCCATGCGCTGCTCTGGTTCGCCAGAAGCGGCTTAGTCATGCTGGGCACATGACCCGGAAGCTGTACGCCGGCTCCCTCGGCCAATAAAGCGAGATGAGTGCCGCAACCCCAGAGTTGGCTATGACTGGACCTAATGGTCAGGGGTCCCTTTACCTTTACCTCTAGCTACATGATCTGCAAGTAAAAGCTTTTGAATATTTTTATTTTATTTTATTCGTTTGCACTTAACATTCACATTCAAACATCCATCAAAATCATAAAAAATACAGGATTCTCTGAATCCTTAGATTTCCCTCCACCCTTCCATGGGTTCCATTATTAATCTTTTCCCAGTTCTCTATTTATCTTCAATATTCAGTTTATACCACAGGTCTTGTTACATCACAAGTGTTGTCAAAATCCTGCCAATGTTTTTAATTGTTTACAGTGTTCTCCAACGTAGTTTATAAGTTTGTCCCAGTCTTTGTTGAATTTATTGTCCTCTTGGTTCCTAATCTGCCCAGTTAATTTCGCCATTTCAGCATAGTACATCATCTTTATCAGCCATTCTTCTCTGGTCGGAGCTTTATCTTGCTTCCATCTCTGGGTCAGTAATATTCACACTGCTGTTGTTGCATACATAAATAATATTTTCTGCTCCTTTGGTATTTCTGCACCTAAAATTCCTAATAAAAAAGGCTTCTGCTTTTTCCACAAACATTATTTTCAACATTTCTTTTCAACTCATTATAAATCATTTTCCAATACAGTGGTATCTCAGGTTACAGACACTTCAGGTTACAGACTCTGCTAACCCAGAAATAGTACCTCGGGTTAAGAACTTTGCTTCAGGATGAGAACAGAAACCGCGCGGCGTCGGCAGTGCAAGGCCCCATTAGCTAAAGTGGTACCTCAGGTTAAGAACAGTTTCAGGTTAAGAACAGACCTCTGGAACGAATTAAGTACTTAACCCGAGGTACCACTGTATACTTTTGTTATCTTACACGTCCACCACATATGGTAGAAGGTGCCTTCTTTCTCTTTACATTTCCAACAAATATTTGTAGCAGTTCTATACATTCTTGCTAATTTAATAGGAGTTAAAAAACCAACGATACATCATTTTCAAATAATTTCCCTTCAGCACATTGTAAATGTTAAGTCTTCCCTCCACAATTTTCCCCATGAGCTGTTGGATATTTTAACAAGTGTTTGGACACTGTTTTAATTTCAAGAAAAGCGTCGGTGTTCCACGTGATTCTTAGCTGCAGTTCAGCAACTCTGACAACGTCGCTCCACACCTTCACGGTAAATCAGGTCCTCCCTTAAAGAGGGCACGGTGTTGCGGTGAGACCTGGCAACCTAACCCTGTGTTGTGGGTGGGTACGCTTGGATAGCCACAACACCCGATTGGTAGGTTCCTTGATGCAGGGTTCAATCAGGCCAATGGGACGCAGGCTAAATGGATAAAGGGACCTATATATACACCTATGCATGTGACCCAGAGCTTCCTCTTTCGGTGCGTGCATCGGAACACCCGCCTACCTCTCCCTATATTTAGGGCTTACGCGCTTGACCTTGCTATGCCGTCATGTGTCATCTGTCGTTGGGACAGGGGCATGGCAGGAATTTCCCCCACTTGGCTGATTGGCTGTTGCCATTTGGGTTTCGCCTGCCACGTAGCAAATCGTCACAACTTGTAAGGTTGTGGATAGGCTCTGGTTCAGGTGATAGGGATGGGAGAACACTCTCGCCATCCCTATGTGAAGGGTATTCCATTAAAGGAATTCAGGGACTCGATGGTTTGGTCAACCCCTGAGAGGGGGTTGTGCCCATGCCTGAGTCCAGGGGGACATTTGGGTGGCGGAGATAGCCTGTTCCCGGCTTTCCGCTTATCCAGGTGTTCACCCTAGGCTGACCTATGCTGGTGCCCTGGGTCAGCGCTACCTGCAACGGTGCAGCGATCTAGTCGAACCAGAGCCTATGCAACCACTCACTTGCTGTAATCAATAAAGTTGTGGCCTAAATTCTGCCAAAAACCAAACCAAAAATTGAGTCTTGTCTGAATTTGTTTAAGGGGGAGGTTTAAAGGTCTGAACACGCAAACAGGAGCAACACGTTTGCCAGGAGGCTCCCACCTCCTGAGGTGCAGAAAAGCCTTTCTCTTTTGCCAGGCTATGGATCTCAGTTCCAAATTCTGGGATTCCCTGCCCGGAGAGCATTGCTTTGCCTCCTCATGGTTAGCCAGCCGCCACAGCATTAAACCCTTCCTTTCCAGGAAGGCTTTTGGTCTTTAAAGGCTTGACACAGCCTTGCCGTATTTAGCTCATAATCCCCTCAGAGGATGATTTGCTCCCATGGATTCCTATGACTCTTTTCTCACCGTCTTATTTTTCTCCGTTGCTTTTACTGGATGGCTTGTTATTTCTGCTGGTTTTCCTGACGCTTTTATTGGGTTTTTAAAATTATTATTATTACTACTATTCTTGTTATTAGGCACCTTGAACTCTATGAGATAGGAGCGAAATATTTTTAAATGAATAAATAAAAAGAGCATGCCAGGCTCAGAGCAAAGGTCAGCCTAGTTCCACATCCTGTTTCCCACAATGGCCGATAGGGTGTCTCTGGGAAACCTTCAAGGACATTAAGGCAACGACTTTCTCCCTTTATTGTTTCCCAGCATGCGGATTTTGAACCTGGAGGTTGCCAATAGAGCTGTAATGGCCAGTCAGTTACTGACAGACTTATCTTCAATTGTTGTTGTTGTTTAGTCGTTTAGTCGTGTCCGACTCTTTGTGACCCCATGGACCAGAGCACGCCAGGCACTTCTGTCTTCCACTGCCTCCCGCAGTTTGGTCAAACTCATGCTGGTAGCTTCCAGAACACTGTCCAACCATCTCGTCCTCTGTTGTCCCCTTCTCCTTGTGCCCTCAATCTTTCCCAACATCAGGGTCTTTTCCAGGGAGTCTTCTCTTCTCATGAGGTGGCCAAAGTATTGGAGCCTCAGCTTCACGATCTGTCCTTCCAGTGAGCACTCAGGGCTGATTTCCTTCAGAATGGAGAGGTTTGATCTTCTTGCAGTCCATGGGACTCTCAAGAGTCTCCTCCAGCACCATAATTCAAATGCATCAATTCTTTGGTGATCAGCCTTCTTTATGTTCCAGCTTTCACTTCCATACATCACTACTGGGAAAACCATAGCTTCAATTAATTAGTCTTAATCCCAGCAGACCTGCAGAACAGTGAAGGTTGGAACACAATTTTGTAACCATCTGATGTCGAATTTTTCCGCTTCTGCTGAATAATGTCCGTTTCGGGACATCTCTGGTGATAAAGATCCACTGTGTAGCTTTTGCCGAAGATCCCCAAATGAACTTTGAATATAGGAAGAATTATAATTCCTTAGATTGACATGTTAAAATTAAATGTTACCCCCCAAGGGCAGCTTGCCTGCAAGGATTAACTTATTTTCACTTTTGACATGTTTTCACTCAGCTCAAATTTCAAATGGTGCCCACAGAATATATGGCTGGCAAATTTCTTTAACAAGACAATAAATCGCCATCTTTGGGTATGTGGACGACCGAAGACATTGTGTAGTTGTTTTATTCAACTCACCTCAGGGTAGATTCCCTTTTCTTCAGAATAGTCAAGAAAATCAATCAGTATATTTTAAAATTAGATAGTTGCTGACTGGTGTTGACCTGAATACACCCTAGCAGTGAGAAAGTTACGGGCCACCTTTTTGACTCAAAAGAGTGTTGATTGCCAATGGATTTTTTGAAATTTAAATAATTAGGAGAATTTCACAGTTTTAAGTTTGCATTCCTTCCTTCCTTCCTTCCTTCCTTCCTTCCTTCCTTTCTTTCTTTCTTTCTTTCTTTTTTGTTGTTGTTAACTTCCTTCTGGATTTATTGCCTTGTTTGAATGAGATATATGGCCATTAGCTATAAAGAATAAAAATCTGTCTCTATGTGTGTCTCTATTTCATCTAGACCATGGTATGATGGAAAAGGACTATCCAACTCCACTAGCATTGAGGTCACGATTTGGAACCCTCCCTCCTCCCACCACTGCTGCCTAAAAATGTAAACTCAAATGTGAATATCTATTTAATACAGGGCCATTTTGCTATTGGGGGCAAAAGACAAGGTGGTCCCTCCCCTCTCCTCTACTCCCCACCCAATATCTTCTACTAAAGGCAACTGGCAGCTGAATCTTTCTTCAACCTTGGCAATGGGACAGCATCCTCAATGTTTAAAATAGTCATCCTCAAAGAGCCCGAATTGTGTCTTTTGGGGATAATAGGGGCAGAGGTCCCCCCAAAAAGTTGGTTAAATTCTTTATATATGCTACCACTGCAGCCAGAATATCGTACGAGCAGAACTGGAAAGAAGAAGAAGCTCCTACAGAAGAGGAGTGGACTTTAAAACTGGTGGACTATACTATGGAGATGGCGAAATTGATGGCAAAAATAAGAAACCCAAAAAAGCAAAATGTTTGTGAAAGATTGGAGACCCTTTTCAGATCATCTGAGAAAATATTATAGCCAAATGAAATTGCAGGCAGGACTGGAAATATAAGCAAAAGAATGAGAGGGCTTTTTCTCAGCCGGAACTTGCCGGAACTCAGTTCCAGCACCTCTCAGATGGGTGCCATTGCCATTGTAAAATAACATAAGGAGCCGTTCATGGTGCATTCTGGCACCTCTTTTTCTAGAAAAATAATGCTGGGAATGAGAATGATAACGGAACGTAATATAGGATATGGGTTACAGAAATAAGTATTATATTTAAGGCAATAGATAGAAGGATTTGAACAGAAACATCATGGAAGTAAGGATGGGAAGTCAAAATGCTAAGGGAATATTGTATGGAAACGGAATTGAATTTGTTAAATTGTATGAAAATCAGTTTTTAAAATATGATAAAAAGGGACAGCATCGTCTACTGTACCTGAGGGGCACCAGGCTAGGTTAGGAGCTATGGCACATATGTTTATGTCCATTCTCTGTTCTTTAGCATTTACCTCCTGAGGCAGCTGCCCTACTCTGCGGAGCTGGCCCTGGTTTAATGCCATGAGTAGTTTGGCCCTTATGTGACCGGACAACCCTAATCAAGGGTGAAACGGGTGTGTCAAGGCTTCTTTCACATCCCCACGAAGCAGGCTAACTCTCTTATCCTTATCAGGTTGGTAAGCGAAAAAGTCGGGGGTTCTACCAGAACTGGCAATGTGAACCTGAGAAATTCTCTAGTATTACACATTGCCCCCAAATCTGGTTCTCTCTCTCTCTCTCTCCAACCTTTAAAAAAAAGGGGGGTCTCCTGGCACCTAGGTTCTGCTCCCTGCAAAACAAGCGCACACAATTAACGTTCTGCTTTGGCAGAATTTGCAAATTTTGTAACTCTGCTGTGGTTCTTTGGTTCGACATCAGAGATCTTGGCCCATGTAAGCCATATTTTTGGTCTCTGTGGTCTCTCTAAGAGTGTTGAAGGGGTTGTGGTATGAGACCCCCTCGGGGCAAGAAACAGAAACTGACAAAGCGTATTCGAAGGCTGCAGTTTTGAATTAGGAATGGCGATTCAATGAAAAACACATGGCACCCGTCGTCAATCCTCAAAAACGTGATTGGCACCACTAACAATGTGCAACATCCAGTTGATTACAAGCATTTGGGGTCCTTCAAATAAAAGAAATAAACCAACTGGAGTGGGGAGATTTAAAGTTCCACAAAAAAAAAAGTTTTTTTAAATCAAAAACAACCAAACATAAACAGTAGTTAGCAACTGGCTGCCTCGGGGGCAAATTCAGCTCATAGGTGGTTGCCACTCTTTCCAGTATCTTGCACACAGATGCTTCCAAAAGCTCTGCGAAACCTCACCTGCCCGTTTAGTGCTGGGTAGCGCAAAAAGCTCAAGAACGTATTTTGGTTGCTCTTTAGCAAAGTAGACGAAAGGCACAACAGCGAGAAGGTAGGGGTTGGGCATTCAGTTCAATCTGTCATGTTCTGCAACAACATGGGAACCAATGTGGGGAACATACAGTGGTACCTCGGGTTAAGAACTTAATTCGTTCTGGAGGTCCGTTCTTAACCTGAAACTTCTCTTAACCTGAGGTCCCGCTTTAGCTAATGGGGCCTCCCGCTGCTGCCGTGCCGCCACCGCGCAATTTCTGTTCTCATCCTGAAGCAAAGTTCTTAATCTGAGGTACTATTTCTGGCTCAGCGGAGTAACCTGAAGCGTCTGTAACCTGAGGTACCACTGTATTATAAGACGTAAAGGTAAAGGGACCCCTGACCATTAGGTCCAGTCGCAGACGACTCTGGGTTTGCAGCGCTCATCTCGCTTTATTGGCCAAGGGAGCCAGAGTACAGCTTCCGGGTCATGTGGCCAGCATGACTAAGCCACTTCTGGCGAACCAGAGCAGCGCACGGAAATGCCGTTTAACTTCCCGCCGGAGCAGTACCTATTTATCTACTTGCACTTGATGTGCTTTCGAACTGCTAGGTGGGCAGGAGCAGGGACCGAGCAACAGGAGCTCACCCCGTCGCGGGGATACAAACCACTGACCTTCTGATCGGCAAGCCCTAGGCTCTGTGGTTTAACCCACAGCACCACCCGCATCCCCCTATTGTAAGACATAGCAAGCAAAAACTAACATGCTTCTCTGGACAGAGACCCTGTCTTCTCCATTGTAGAATGTGCTTAAATGGGATAAGGGAAAGGGGAAAGGCTTGAGGACTGTGAAGAAATCTTGTGCAGTTCTTGTGCAGTACGTGTGTACAAAATAAACATCTGGAATGGAGGCAGTAGTTTCATGAGTGCGTTCCTGTTCTGCTTACACCTCTGCCCCCCCCCCCGGCCCCTGGTGCCTGTATTCAAGGCCCAAAGACTGTTCTGAGTTAAACCAACTTAAGACCAAAATACCTTCACACTGAAGCCAACTAATTTCAGTTTTATGCCAGAGAAGCTTATCCAAAACGAAGTTTTCCCAGCAAAATAATGGGGCAATGATTTCTTGATAGGATGCCCTGGAATGCTGCCAAATTTGAAAAGAAAGAGAAATTAATTGAAAAGCAACTTTTCCTATAAAAGACGGATGATACAGAACCATTCGAAAGTGCATTTTTCTATGTAAATAAATACATTAGAACCAAATGTTCCAAATCAATCCCGTCTTTTCTGATTAGCACCAATGTATGTCCTGCTCCTATGTGAAACATAGCAAGACCAGAAGTCCTTTAGTCTAAAATTCAGCAAATGTGGAGTAGGAAATTTTGCCTAAAAGAAGTATCTTTACCTTTGTAGTTTGGGAGAGAGACTCAAGAAGTGTAGTGACACGTACCAGGCACGTATTGTTTTCCATTTCTTTGGAAGGCTCTGAACTACATACTATCCTAAAAAAGCCTTTCTACAGCCACAGTATCTTCCATAAGATACTGATCACCTGATCAGAGGTCCATGGAAGCAGAAGAATGGTCAAATTCTACTCACCACTTACTAGATCATGGGTAGGCAAACTAAGGCCTGGGGGCCAGATCCGGCCCAATTGCCTTCTAAATCCGGCCCACGGACAGTGCAGGAATCGACGTGTTTTTACATGAGTAGAATGTGTGCGTTTATTTAAAATGCATCTCTGGGTTATTTGTGAGGCATAGGAATTCGTTCATATATATTTTTTGGAAAATATAGTCTGGCCCCCCACAAGGATGTCAGGGACAGTGGACCGGCCACCTGCTGAAAAGGTTTGCTGACCCCTGTACTAGATCAATACAACTATCTGTCTCACAGAGCAAATAGCGCACATTGCTATTTAGAAATACAGTGGTACCTCGGGTTACATATGCTTCAGGTTACATACGCTTCAGACTCCGCTAACCCAGAAATAGTGCTTCAGGTTCAGAACTTTGCTTCAGGATAAGAAAAGAAATCAGGCTCCGGCAGCGTGGCGGCAGCAGGAGGCCCCATTAGCTAAAGTGGTGCTTCAGGTTAAGAACAGTTTCAAGTTAAGAACGGACCTCCGGAACGAATTAAGTACTTAACCTGAGGTACCACTGTAGTTGGGTGTATTCTCCCCATGTCATGAAAACTTTTTACCTGCCTCTGTTATTTTTATTTTATTTACCTGTTGGTTTGCATTGAAATGAATTTTTTTTTATGTTGCTGCTTTAGCTGATTGCATTTTAATTTTTATTTCTTACTATCCCTCTGACACCCTGATCGAGGAGAGTCCTGCAGGTCGCTGAGCAATGGGCCAGACTGGCCCAGAGGAGGAACTCGCCCCCTCGATACAGACTTCATCTGCTTGGGAGGGATCCCAAGCAAAAGCTAGAGAGGATAGGGCAGAGCTTGTGGTCAGTTTCAGAAACGTCTCAGCTGGGTTAAGGTGAGCCAGAGGACTCTGCTGTGCTGTCATTTTCTGCTAATAAATTACTAATCGCGTTCTGTCCCACCCATATGTGTGCCTGCCCTGTGGGTGGCCTTGACAACTCCTTGACATACTGTGTTTTGCAGCATATTGCTTGTCAACAACCATGGAGACATAATGGAGCCCACTTTGTGGGAGTGGCCTGTCCCACTTCGCCATCTAAGGCAAAACAGGAAACCTAGCTTACTGGGATTGCAGAACTGCAGCTTCCGCATTCTGGCAAGATCTCAAGGGGCTCTCAAAAGTAGGGCTGGATTTAGGTTTGATGAGACCCTAAGCTACTGAAGGTAATGGGGCCCTTTATATGCCCAGCTGTCCTTTGTCAACAACAAATTGTCGCTGTTTTTTGTGTTGAATATATGCTACAGTGGTACCTCGGGATGCAAACGGGATCCGTTCCGGAGCCCCGTTCACATCCCAAATGGAACGCAAGATGCGACAGCGTGTCTGCGCGTGCGCGGGTCGGGTTTTGCCGCTTCCGCGCATGCGCGTGACGTCATTTTGAGCGTCTGCGCATGCGCGAGCGGCAAAACCCGGAAGTAACGAGCTCCGTTACTTCCAGGTCGCTACGGACCGCAACCCGAAAATATTTAAGCGGAAGCTTATTCATCCCGAGGTATGACTGTATATGGTCATTTCTGGACCTAATAGGTCTCTAAAGCCATTTGCACACGTTGCCATGCATCCAGTCCATGCAGAATGTATATATATATATAGAAATGAGCAAACCAGTGATATTTTAGGGAGCAGGCTAGCAGACGGGGCCCATGACTTACATCATAGGAGCCTACACAACACCAAACACTGTTGGTGCATGTAGATTTATTTGATTTGATTTTTATCTTATATTTTGGAAGTGTACACCCAGGGGTTTTTTTCCTTTAAATTTTTTTGGGGGCCCCCAAGAGAGTGGGGCCCTAAGCTATAGCTTGTTTAGCTTATACGTAAATCGAGATTTCTCTGGAACCTGGAAGCCTCCACATGTGCCTCTCCTCTGGTGGTGGCAGGGGGAGCATGACTGAAGAGGTCCCTGCAGAGGCAGCCCTTGGGCTGTCTGAGACAGCTGCCTCCATCTGCCCTATGGAATGCTTTCCTCCCACTGAATGGACAGAGGCTGCTTCCAAAGACTGTTAAAGCCACATTTGTTTGCTCAGGGTTTCCTCAATAGGTTATTGGCCCGTTTCAGATATTGGCCTGGTTCACACATCATGCTAAGCCAAACCATGGCTTAGTGTGAGTGTGTGGTATTCTGCTCTTCCTTGTCACTGCTGCTGTGTGTTCTGAAAGCGACATGCTTTGGGCACATTTGCAAACTATTCCGATGAGGGGAAATGGCTTTCAGAAGGCATTGTGGTTGCAAAGAGAGCTTTCTGGTGAGCTGGGACCCGAAAAGAAGATGGAAGGAGGGACCCATAACCAAGGATGAGCACAGCAGAGCTGCCCAGATCTGTAAGGATGAAGTCAGGAAATCTAAAGGCCAGAATGAGTTGAGGTTTGCAAGGGATACTTAAAAAGACCTTCTATCCCCCTTGAACTCATTTCTCCTTGAGAATAATCTTAATGCACTTTTAGCGAAACCACAGAAAATATTGAGTGATGTGTTTACGCTCTGTTAATATCTCTGGAGGTAGCCCAGAATACTGTTCAAAGCCTTTTACAGCTGCTGGCTGCCATTTAAGCAAAGTAGAAAAGAAGGGAAGCAAGAAGAGCTGAAATAAATTTTGTATAACCAGAGAGCACTTTTCACCGCACTGCGAAGGAAGGAGTGTTTCAAAGTATGGGGGAGTACCAACGTGATTATTTCTCCAGGCTCCCTGCCAACTGTGGAAACGTGGAGGTGCTAGTTCTGCCTTCTACCTGTCTTGCAGCTCTGTTGGCTTCAAAATGTTGCTGAAATGTTGATTGGGCAAGGAGCAGCTAACAACCAAGACCGTGGAGCAAACAGGAGGAAGAAATCTGAGCAAGCCTTATTTGTGAGAACTTGGAAATCGTTCCGTTGCCTCCGCCAAGGATCAGCTTTCTTTCAAGTGTGGTCAGATCTGGAGGAGAAGTCATGTTGTGGCTCCTTTGGCTTGTCATGTAATGGATGAATGAATGGGCGCTTTGACACGGTGACATCCCAAGGCAACGGCGTAAATATTCTGTTACTCTACAGTCAGCAAAGCTGCCACAGGAAGGCTCAGCGGCTCCAACAATTCACTATCATTTAATGTAATGAAACTGTTTGATTGCAGCGGAATCCATTAGATCAGAGGGGCCCTAATCTGCAGTTCCCAAGCTCTTCCTGTGCAGCCCCCAAGCTGCTTGGCTGATGCTGTCAACCTCCTAGCTTTTTCCTTCAACCATATTCTCTTCCTCATTGTCACACACAGCACCAACTACCATAGCTGTCAACTGTCCCTTATTTGGCGGGAAAGTCCCTTATCCCAGCGCCGTTTCCCGCTGCTGTCCCTTATTGATGATGTCCCTTAAATTTCCCGGGTTTCAAAGGAAGCAGCTCCTCTCCCTCCCTCCCTCCCTGCCGGCCAGGGAGGAGGGAGGCTCCAACTGTGTTGCTTGGCTGCGTTGCTCACCCAATAAGGAGTCTAAGAACGACGGGGGGGTGGAGCTTGCATGCCTTGTGCCAATCAAATCAGCTGCATTGCCTGGGGACTCGCCTTTGCTCAGCGCTTCCCAGCGGAGAAGTTTTGATGGTTTCCCTTGCTGCATCCCCTTTGTCGGGTTGCTGCGCTGTGGGAACCACCACTTGAGGCTTCATTTGGCTGCTGGCTGGGCTTTCTGCCTTTGGCTCAGAAGTTGAACATACCTGTGCCCTGAAAATCCCTTATTTTGGCTGCTGATCCCTTATTTTCGAGGCTGATAGTCCCTTATTTTCAAATCTGTAAGTTGACAGCTATGCCAACTACTGCTGCTCGCCGGTCTTTTCCTACCCTTTCCAGAAAACACATTCCAGATACCTTGTTTCTTCTGGTCTCCAAGCAGCTCCATAGCTGTCTGCCCCCTCTTGGTCTTCTTGGCCATTATGGGTGCTCTTCCAGCCCTCAAAACTCAGGTACCCATTCACTCAGTTTTTTCCACACACACACCCATCCACAATAACATATCAGGGGCTTTCGGTGTGTGAAAAAGATTAAAGCTGCTGGGTACTTCCACCTTTTAAGCAAAGCCCAAGTCGTAGAAGTAGTAGTAATTTTATTATTTATATGCCGTCCATCTGACTGGGTTGCCCCAGCCACTCTGGGTGGCTCCCAACAAAATATTTAAAATATAGTAAAACATCAATATGTAAAATAAAACATCAAACGTGCCACTGCTGAGAAGGCCCTCAACCTGGTTCCCTGTAGCTTCACATCTCATAGTGAGGGAACCACCAGAAGGTCCTCAGAGCTGGACCTCAGTGTCTGGGCTGATTGATGGGGGTGGAGACGCTCCTTCAGGTATACTGGGCTGAGGCCTTTTAGGATTTTAAAGGTCAACACTTTGAATTGTGCTCGGAAACATACTGGGAGACAATGTAGGTCTTTCAGGACTGGTGTTATATGGTCCTGGCAGTCGCTCCCAGTCACCAGTCTAACTGCCACATTCTGGATTCGTTGTAATTTCCGAGTCACCTTCAAAGTAGTGTCTAGGGTTCCTGCTGCCAGCCCTCACAACTGCAATTTTAACAGGGATGTAGTTTTGATGGTCAGGAGCTGCCTTGCAGGTAAGAAGAACAAAGGAGGAGGTAAATTATTCTACATTTCAGATTTTACAAAGAATTCAGAAGCCTTATAATGTTGTGTCTCTTCTCTGAGGTGAGCATTTTGAACCCGCGAAGCTCATATCTGAGTTGATCCTAATGAGCTTGACTAACAGCTGTAATGCAGGCTGTTCTTCATTATGTTTGTGGAAAAGGCTGATATGCTGGAATAAGAACGAGAGGTTTCATGGCTTTTAGGTAGATACCTCAAAGCTGTGTGCCGTGTAATCCACGGAGAGATTAATGCACATAAAACAAGTGGTGAAAACTTTATTTGGACACTGTTAGATAGAGCAGTTTTTTCCAGCCAAAGAGATTAGCTTTCTGCAGAGACGACTAATGATTTATCTTATGCTTCAGTTTGGAGAAATTAACTTTTTGTTTTAACTCTGTGAGGATTAGATACAGCCAATTTAGTACTCAGAACACCACATTTATTGAAGGCTTCCAAGCACTTTGCTATCATCTTTAGCTTAACATGCTAAAGGCCTTGCATTTTTCATCAGTCCTTTCATTCCTCTGCTTCACCACTTTACCCAGAGGAAGTCTGCAATGTTTTCTCCTTAAAAAATGAATTCATTTTTTCTCCTGCTGCTGTTTCCACAGGTGCGCTTTCAAGACAGCTAATATATAACCAATCATCCCCTAAATGAGCTAAGAAAATGAAACCTGCTCAATTTATTGTTTGTCCACAGATAGTAAACCTTTAGACAATCACAAGCCTGAGTTTTTACTACTGTGCATGACAGCAGCCACGAAATTAAAAGACGCCTGCTTCTTGGGAGAAAAGCAATGACAAACCTAGACAGCATCTTAAAAAGTAGAGACATCACCTTGCCAACAAAGGTCCATATAGTAAAAGCTATGGTTTTCCCAGTAGTGATGTATGGAAGTGAGAGCTGGACCATAAAGAAGGCTGATTGCCGAAGAATTGATGCTTTTGAATTTTGGTGCTGGAGGAGACTCTTGAGAGTCCCATGCAATAAGATCAAACCTCCATTCTGAAGGAAATCAGCCCTGAGTGCTCACTGGAAGGACAGATCCTGAAGCTGAGACTCCAATACTTTGGCCACCTCATGAGAAGAGAAGACTCGCTGGAAAAGACCCTGATGTTGGGAAAGATGGAGGGCACAAGGAGAAGGGGACGACAGAGGACGAGATGGTTAGACAGTGTTCTCGAAGCTACCAGCATGAGTTTGACCAAACTGCGGGAGGCAGTGGAAGATAGGAGTGCCTGGCGTGCTCTGGTCCATGGGGTCACGAAGAGTCGGACACGACTAAACGACTAAACAGCAACAATGATCTCCACTAAGTATGGCCTCCTAGGAAAGTGCCCCAACACAGTGGCGTAGTGTGGGAGACGCCATAGGGGCGATTGCCCTGGGCGCAAAACTTTATAGGGACAAAAATTCAACACAGGGCACTGCCTCAATACAGCTGTGCCCTTCCATCTCTGGGCTGCATTGAAAATGGCTTCTCAGTGCGAACCAGGAAGTGACCTCTCCATAGTACACCTGAGTTTGGATTGCAGCACTCCAAGCTTCTACCATGGATAATCTCTACAAAAACATCCCCTGAACATAGAAGTTCGGATCGTGAGCGGCTGCTTGTAGTTGGAAGTGGCAAAGCCCAGGTGCAGGTCTCTCTCTCCGTGAGAGCCACACACGAGAAGTCGGTGATAGAAAGCAGGTTGCACCAATGGTGTGGGAGGTGATTTTTGAAAGTGAGTGGGTCAACGGGGAAATGGTCATAAATCAGGGCTTGGAAGTGAAAGGGGCAGCCTGACATTTTGAGCTGCCCACCTCCAACAGTTACATCTATAACAATAATAATATAATAATTTATTATTTATACCCCGCCCATCTGGCTGGGTTTCCCCAGCCACTCTGGACAGCTTCCAACAAAACACTAAAATACAATAACCTATTAAACATTAAAAGTTTCCCTAAACAGGGCTGCCTTCAAATGTCTTCTAAAAGTTTGGTAGTTATTTTTCCCTTTGACATCTGGTGGGAGGGCGCTCCACAGGGTGGGTGCCACTACCAAGAAGGCTCTCTGCCTGGTTCCCTGTAGCTTTGCTTCTCGCAATGAGGGAACCGCCAGAAGGCCCTCGGTGCTGGACCTCAGTGTCCGGGCAGAACGATGGAGGTGGAGACACTCCTTCAGGTATACTGGACCGAGGCCATTTAGGGCTTTAAAGGTCAGCACCAACACTTTGAATTGTGCTTGGAAACGTCCTGGGAGCCAATGTAGGTCTTTCAAGACTGGTGTTATATGGTCTCGGCGGCTGCTCCCAGTCACCAGTCTAGCGTCCACATTCTGGATTAATTGCAGTTTCCGGATCACCTTCAAAGGTAGCCCCACATAGAGCGCATTGCAGTAGTCCAAGCAAGAGATAACCAGAGCATGCACCACTCTGGCGAGACAGTCCGCGGGCAGGTAGGGTCTCAGCCTGCGTACCAGGTGGAGCTGGTAGACAGCTGCCCTGGACACAGAATTGACCTGTGCCTCCATGGAGAGCTGTGAGTCCAGAATGACTCCCAGGCTGCGCACCTGGTCCTTCAGGGGCACAGTTACCCACTTCAGGACCAGGGAGTCCTCCACACCCACCCGCCTCCTGTCCCCCAAGAACAGTACTTCTGTCTTGTCAGGATTCAACCTCAATCTAAAAAATGTGATTCACCCTGTGACAAGGAACTGATTTTGTGTGGCTTAAGGCAAAGATGTGCCTCTTCTTAAGCCTGGTCTTAGCCCTTTGCAGGCATTCGGAAGCCTGTTTTCTTAACACACCAGGGCAGCGATATACAGGGATGAATATACTATCTCTGTTCGCTTCGCTGAGCCTATTGCCATTCATTTTTTTGAAGTTGGAAAGCTTCACCACTTGTGAGCCCTGGGAAATCAGGATTCTAAAATCCACAAGCCCAGAAAGTTCCCTGATTCAGAAGGATGCTTTCCCCCCAAGTTTTGGGGAGCACGCTTGTCACTATAGCTCCTTGCCCCCACGCCTCTTTTTGAGTTAAGCAAATCTGCTTCGGAAATCTGCATAGGGCTCTGGTGGTTAGCGCAAAGAATCATAAAAACATGTACAGCCCAGGGAGCAGTTCTATCGCTCAGTGTCACCTCGGTGAAAATGTACAGCAGGCGAGCTGGAGTGCGATGGAGGCCGAGACCGTGGCTGGCAGAAATTCTTCAAAACATCTGACTGAAAGAAAATGGGAAAACTCCCACAACAGTGAAGATTTCATGAGTAAATCCAAGCTCTAAGGAAGCTGCAGCCTAGCTTCGTGCTCCATCATCCTTGAACTGGGCCAGGGCAGTGGGGTGGCAGCACGAAGAGGAAAGTTTCTGGTGGATGGGAAACATCTGGCTTACCCTGAGACTGAGCAGCAGTCCTGAACCGCATTACCTGGATTTCCATCTTTCCATTACTTATCCAGATGTATTTGCAAACAGGCTTCAGCATCAAGGTCACATGAAGCTGGAATTTCTGTTTCAACGGAGAACCACGCAGAAAGCCCAATACCAGTCAAAACAAGTAAATAAGTAACATTTCCAGGGAGAGGCGGAGGGTGGTTGGGAACGTTAGTCAAGTTTTACAGACTTGGCTTGAATGCCTGTTGTGCATTGGGTAGGCAGATATATATATAAGTGTGTCATGTTTTTAACATGTATTGATTTAAAGGGGGATTAGACAAATTTGTGGAGGATAAAGCTATCGATGGATACTTGCCACAACGGTTTTGTACTGATCCCACTGTCAGAGGCAGTAGGAAGGAGCTAGATGTGGTGTAGAGCCAGTGTGGTGTAGTGGTTAAGAGCGATAGACTTGTAATCTGGGGAACCGGGTTCGCGTCTCTGCTCCTCCACATGCAGCTGCTGGGTGACCTTGGGCCAGTCACACTTCTCTGAAGTCTCTCAGCCTCACTCACCTCACAGAGTGTTTGCTGTGGGGGAGGAAGGGAAAGGAGAATGTTAGCCGCTTTGGGACTCCTTCGGGTAGTGATAAAGCGGGATATCAAATCCAAACTCTTCTAGATGAGCCTGTAGTTTGATCCAGCAGGCAGAATTCTTCTCATGCTCTTAATACTGTTATGAGTTTGAGTGCCAGAGTTTGTGGGTGCAAGGCACCCACACTTCCTGGATTTAGTAAGTGTTAGAATTTAATCAATGCTCGGAGTAATATTAATAATGATGATGATAACTTTATTATTTACACCCTGCCCATCTGGCTGGGTTTCCCCAGCCGCTCTGGGTGGCTTACAGCATATCTAAAAACATCAAGCATTAAAAACCTACGGATGCAGGGCTGCCTTCAGATGTCTTCTAAAAGTTGTGCAATTCTTTATCTCCTTGACATCTGAAGGGAGAGCGTTCCACAGGGAGGGTGCCACTACCGAGAAGGCCCCCTGCCTGGTTCCCTGTAACTTCACTTCTTGCAGTGAAGGAACCAGCAGAAGACCCTCGGAGGAGGACCTCAGTGCTGAATGATGGGGATGGAGACTCTCTTTTAAGGTATACTGGGCCAAGGCCTTATAGGTCTTTAAAGGTCAGCACTAATAGTTTGAATTGTGCTCAGAAATGTACTGGAGTACTAAAATAGGCTGCCAAGTGTTGGGTTTAAATACAGGCCAAACCTGCTTCCTGTGTTAGGTAATTTCCTGGGGAGACGAACCATTAAAAGAGGACGAAGGAAATGTGCAGAGCCATTAAGTAAGTGATTAACAAAGCAAAGACTCTCTGCCAGCCGGCAGATGGGTGGAGCCCCACCCTGAGCTCTGAGATAGTGAGTCTGAAGGTAATGCCAGAGCTTTTGTTGGGAAGAAGTTTTAGGATTCCGGGTGGCCGTGGTGTGATCGAGTGGAGAAAGGTGTCAGTCTGTTAAATGCGTCAAGCTGGAGGGAGGGGGCCAGAGCACAATGTCTGCTGACTGTTTGAATCAGAGACTGCAGCAATGGGACAGACAGGACCCTCTTGGAGTGTAATGCTTAGGTTGTATATATGTGTAATTAAACCATATATCATAAAGACACCACAGTCTCTGTTGTGCCTCATTTCCAAAGAAAACACAAACCTTGTGTAAGCACCTAGACCCCTGGAATCTTCCGCCACTTGGAAATTGGGGTGGCCTGTAACAATACAATGTTCAATGCAATACTGATGAACTGACAGCATACCCAACAAAGTATTCTGGTCTGCATACTCTCAAAGCACAATTCTCCTGGAATAGGCACAGTAGTTGACAGAAAGTAATTTGGATCCTTGTGCATGTAATACATGCTGAAACAGCCCTCTGGGATCTCCTTACAGCTGTGGTAAAAGTTAACCCCCAATAATTTCTTTTACATTATATATCTCAGCGGAGCCTTCTCACAAATACTATGCCTCTGCAAAAGGGGAGACCTGACTGCAGACTATAATAGGAGTCTGCTGCTGAGCATTCTTCCTCAGCCCAAAATTCCCATAAGTAATTGTGACGAAGAACAGCTTCAAAAAAGCAAAAACCATGGGAAGCCACTGAACTCGCTGTTAATCTCGGCTAGCAAGGACAAGCAGAGCATAAACCTTCCTTCCCACATAGGACCTCCATAACGCACTCATCCAGATAACAAATATATTATATTTGGAAAGGTCTCGGCTCTGATTTATATCTCACACCCCAAGGAAGTCTGCAAAGACTGCCAAAAGTGTCCATGAGCCCTTCCCTCAGCCCATATGGTTTCATTCTTCAAAATATGTTATTTGGGGAAGCGGATTTCAGGGACTTCAAGGGAAACAAATGGAGGCTGATACTGAAGAGGAATTAAGGAATTAAAGTCTTCAATAAGTTCCTGCTTGTGGGGATGTCAGAGTTCCTGCGCATATTATCCCCCTCATTCATTTCTTTATTTACTCTCTTTCACTTTCTCTGTTGCAGACTAGCTTTCTCAATCACGCACCGGGTGTGAAGAAAAGTGCTGTTTTTGTGTGTGTGGTGGGGAGGGGGCTGGTATGCGCATGATTCAGCAATGAGTACATTTTTTAAAAAAACTATTTGAAGTCTATGTCACTCTCCCATACCCCTGGAATGGTCCCTTCCCCTCTCTAGGTCTAAAGAATGCAAGGAGCCAAGGCAGGGAAAGGCATGCCTGTCTTCCTCCATGAGGTGCACCTGCTTAGAAGCACTGTCTAAGCATCCTATAATCATAGCTGTCAACCGTCCCTTATTTGACGGGAAACTCCCTTATCCCAGCGCTGTTTCCCGCTGCTGTCCCTTATTGATGATGTCCCTTAAATTTCCCAGGTTTCAAAGGAAGCAGCTCCTCTCCCTCCCTGCCGGCCAGGGAGGAGGGAGGCTCCAGCTGTGTTGCTTGGCTGCGTTGCTCACCCAATAAGGAGCCAAAGAACGACTGGGGGGTAGAGCTTGCATGCCTTGTGCCTATCAAATCGGCCGTGTTGCCTGGGGACTCGCCTTTGCTCAGCGCTTCCCAGCGGAGAGGTGACGGTGGTTTTCCTTGCTGCATCCCCTTTGCTGGGTTGCTGCGCTCTGGGAACCACCATTTGAGGCTTCGTTTGGCTGCTGGCTGGGCTTTCTGCCTTTGGCTCGGAGGGGCTCAGAAGCTGAACATACCTGTGCCCAGAAAATCCCTTATTTTGGCTGCTGATTCCTTATTTTCAAGGCTGCTGTTCCCTTATTTTCAAATCTGTAAGATGACAGCCATGCCTATAATAAGCAAATAAAGTCTGAGCAGCGCTAGAGGAGAGAGAACAGGCATATTTGCATGGTAATTCGGTCTCCCCCCTGAGGGCTTTTCTGAGACCTGCCTCTTAAGAGGGGAGACACTAAGAGGATTCCTCTGACACACTTGGCTATTAACTACATTAGATTGTTTGCATGGAAGATTAGCATAGAAGGTGGGGGAAAGGATCAGTTTCAGACCCAGTTCTTCCCCCCAATCCCTTGGAGACTCTTCCAGACAACTTGTTTAGTGAACATTTATCCTGATTTGCGTGCGCTAAGTTAGACAATGCCCAGGCTTTCTTTTTAAAATATTTATATTTTATTAGAAGCATGTCAATTATAAATAGAGTGACAAAAAAGAAAAGAAAGAAAGGGAATGAGAGTGAGGGAGAGAAAATGCCGTTTACCTTCCCACCGGAGTGGTACCTATTTATCTACTTGCACTTTGACGTGCTTTCGAACTGCTAGGTGGGCAGGAGCTGGGACCGAACAACGGGAGCTCACCCCGTTGCAGGGATTTGAACCGCCAACGTTCCAAACGGCAAGCCCAAGGCTCAGTGGTTTACACCACAGCGCCACCCACATCCAGTCTACGTGTTTACTCAACACAAATATAGAATCTCCAAAGACGGCTTCAGAGAGACAGGAAGCTGGTGAGACCTCTGAGGAGGGAGAGTCCTTCTCTCTCTCTCTCTCTCTCTCTCTCTCTCTCTCTCTCTCTCTCGTAAGTTCAAAGAAGGTTATGCTGATCAGACAGATTGCTGTTCCTCCTCCTCCACTCGCCTCACACACAAGCATCACTTTTGTTCTCCACCTGGGCTCAGTTTGGTCGCTGGCCTCCGTCATGAGGAGATGTAGCAGCCCTGCAGAGAAACAAGCGTTGGCTGCAATCCTCTGTTTATGGGCAGTTATTGTCACAGCTGCGGTGCAGCTATAGCTTTTGGCAGAGGTCTTTTTCCATGTGCCCCTGCTTCTGATGCACCACCACCCATGGTGTTGATGCTGCTGAGTGGGTGTGACGCGGTCAGCCCAGAAAAATCTTTCCATTGTCATATGTATAACAGCACAGTATCAAATGTGTAAATTTTAATATTTGCCTTCCTTGGGTGGGGTGGGGGAAACGGGACAAGAAATGTAATAAAACAAAACAGCATCAAATCTTAAGAGGATGCTCTGTGGTACCTCAGGTCCTGGGCAGCCTCACTGCCCCCCAAGTAAATTTCTTCTAGCACTCAGCTTGTTAGCTCTCTGATCCTTAGCTCCTTGCAAGAAGCTCCTTTTATCAGTCATGTCTGTACCCTTCGGAGAAACTCCTCAGGGTATTCCTCCAGTCTAGAGGAAAGTCAGAGGCAATGTGTCAGAGGCACTTCTTCTTCTTCTTCTTCTTCGTCTATGAAATAATTTTGTTGGTTTTACAAATACAAAATATAAATGACAACAAACTGTAAAAAAAAGTCTATCTAAAGAGTTTCTCTGAATCTTCAGACTTCCCCCCACCCCCTCCATGGATTCTCATTTTAAACATCTACAACTGCATATTCGTCCATATTCCAATTTTTATATCAAACCATACTGTCCATAATGTTTTTTATACAACAAGTGAGTCAAAATCCTGTTCTTGTTTCCATCTGCTTACTGTTGTCTCCTAAATAACTTGTAAAATTCTCCCATTCTTTTATAAAGTTTAAATAATTTTTTATAAAGGTTCTGAGCTTTCCAGTTCAGCTTTGCCATCTCGGCATAGTCCACCAGCTTGGTTTGCCATTTTTCTCTGGTAGGGACTTTGTCTTCTTTCCAATTCTGGGCTAATAACATCTGGGCGGCTGTTGTTCCATACATGAAAAGTCTTTTCTGCTGCATTGCCATGTTGGTACCTTTTAATTCCTAATAAAAAAGCTTCTGGTTTCTTAACAAATGTTGTTTTAAACATTTTTTTTTTCATTTCAGTATATATCATCTCCTAGAAAGCTTTCAACATCAAAAAAACGAAGATCATGGCCACTGGCAAATAGTGGCCATGAAGATCATGGCCACTGGCAAATAGTGGCTATTCACCTCCTGGCAAATAGAAGGGGAAGAAATGGAGGCAGTGAGAGATTTTACTTTCTTGGGCTCCATGATCACTGCAGACGGTGACAGCAGCCACGAAATTAAAAGACGCCTGCTTCTTGGGAGAAAAGCAATGACAAACCTAGACAGCATCTTAAAAAGCAGAGACACCACCTTGCCAACAAAGGCCCATATAGTTAAAGCTATGGTTTTCCCAGTAGTGATGTATGGAAGTGAGAGCTGGACCATAAAGAAGGCTGATCGCTGAAGAATTGGTCCTTTTGAAATGTGGTGCTGGAGGAGACTCTTGAGAGTCCCATGGACTGCAAGAAGATCAGACCTATCCATTCTGAAGGAAATCAGCCCTGAGTGCTCACTGGAAGGACAGATCGTGAAGCTGAGGCTCCAATACTTTGGCCACCTCATGAGAAGAGAAGACTCCCTGGAAAAGACCCTGATGTTGGGAAAGATTGAGGGCACAAGGAGAAGGGGACGACAGAGGACAAGATGGTTGGACAGTGTTCTCGAAGCTACCAGCATGAGTTTGACCAAACTGCGGGAGGCAGTGGAAGACAGGAGTGCCTGGTGTGCTCTGGTCCATGGGGTCACGAAGAGTCGGATACGACTAAACGACTAAACAACAACAAGGAAAAGCCAGGCATTCTGAGATCAAAATAAGAAACCAGGACGACTTCTGTAAAACCAGGACTGTCCCTGGAAAATAGGGACAGTTGGAAGGTCTGCTAAGTTTGCATAAGTTTCTTTCGACTAATAACTTTAATTCTGAAACTATTATACAAAAGTAGCTTACCACCTAAGCTCAGAAGGCCTTTTGCTGGTTGCAAAGAGTCGGACACGACTAAACGACTAAACAACAACAAACAACAACAAATAACTTTAATTTTTAATTTTGCATTTCCTACATTATTCCGTTACCCCCTGATTTTTTTCAACATTGCAGACAACAAAGGAGCTGCTTGGGTTGGGTTCCTCTTATAGATTCTACCCCACCTACACAAGATGATGTTGTTGATGATCATGATGATTTTATTGTTTGGACAACACCCATCTGACTGGGTTTCAAGGGATGGTCCCACAAAACAAAACAAAACAAAAGGAGGGATATCTCACCCAACTTTGCATGTCCATTGACTCTGTGACACGTCGCCTCAAGCCATTATTTTCAAAACTGGAATTTAGTGTGTCATGTCAGGGCTTCTCATCCCTGCAAGTGACAGAAAAACAACAACTGTACAGATGTTCGGAAACAGCAATAATCACAGAATTAGCCTGTGGAGAGAACAAAGACCAGTGATAAAACCGATCGCATCCCCTTTTCTTCGTGCAAAAATGGCATGCCGTGAAGGGAATGCTAGGGCCAAGTGTGTCTGTTCCTCGTAGTATGGGGCAGGAACTTGCTTTGGATGGGGATAAATGGAAAGGCTGCACAAATAAAAGATCAAAGCAAAATGCTTATTACAAAGCTCCCAGAAGCCGGGGCGAGAAAGGTCTTCAAGTGAGGTCCACCAATTCCTCAAAGACTTGCTATGTGTTGAAGTCAGGGAAGATGTTACGATGCGCACAAACAAGGCAATTTATTTTGCTCTCCGTGTGATGGTTCTCAGCTCAAGGGAATGCACACAATAGGGGATGGGAGTTGCCTCCACATCTCTTATTCTTTGGAATTGCTATCTTGATTCATTCACTTTTAATACGGCATGTCAAAGAACCTCTTGCTATCTAGCCCTAAGCTCTCATCCTTGTCTCCCAAATCCACGGCTACATCATATTTCCACAACTGCAGCCATCCAGCCTCTGCTTAATTTTTTTGAGAAAGGCCCAGTGCTGTGTGGTCAGTGGACCAAGGGGACTAGGCTAGTCCACTACAGTAGTACCTCAGGTTAAGTACTTAATTCGTTCCGGAGGTCCATACTTAACCTGAAACTGTTCTTAACCTGAAGCACCACTTTAGCTAATGGGGCCTCCTGCTGCTGCCGGGCTGCTAGAGCACGATTTCTGTTCTCATCCTGAAGCAAAGTTCTTAACCTGAAGCACTATTTCTGGGTTAGCGGAGTCTGTAACCTGAAGCGTATGTAACCTGAAGCGTATGTAACCTGAGGTACCACTGTAAATGTTCCCAGTAAACAACAGTATGGTGGTACCTCGGTTTACGAACTTAATCCGTTCTGGAAGTCCGTTCTTAAAACGAAACCATTCTTAAACCGAGGCGCACTTTCCCTAATGAGGCCTCCCACAGCCGGTGCCCTTCCACCGTTCGAATTCCATTCTTAGACCAAGGTAAAGTTCTCAAACCAAGGCACTATTTCTGGGTTTGCGGAGTTTGTAAACTGAATGGTTCTTAAACCGGCCTGTTCTTAAACCGAGGTACCACTGTATTAAAGTATTAAAACCTTGTAGCTCCTTCCCAAAGCCTAGGAAGCTTCTGTCCGCATTAGGGAGAGAGGTGAGATACTTATGCGCAGAACGTCAAGATGTCGCAACATTGTCCACCCCTCATTGCCCTCGCAAGCTGGTGCCTCTGGCTCACTGTCCCGCTATGACAAATGTCACCACACACTACTGCACAGGCCCATCACCTTCCAATACTGCCATCCATGTACCATCAAGCAACACCAGGAACAACTTTGTGGTGTTTCATCTAAACCAGGCATGGCCAAACTGGGCCCTCCAGCTGTTTCAGGACTACAGTGCCCATCATCCCTGACCACTGGTCCTGTTAGCTAGGGATGATGGGAGTTGTAGTCCCAAAACATCTGGAGGGCCAGGTTTGGCCATGCCTGAAAACCCTTCACTATTGCAGATATTAAAATTGTGCAGCTTGAAGCAACTGGAAGCTTAAAAACTGGCTCTTTTGGGATAAAACATTGTCCAGAGCCTTAAGTTTGAGTCAAGCTTTACTCGCAGAGCTTTCTTCAAAACAGAACAAAAATAATATCTGAATAATTCCATACAATATCTTGTGCATGTCCAGCACAAGCTCAGCATCTTATAAGAAATAAAAGATAATTCCAAACAGACCCAGAAGCAAAAGGCCTCTCTCATCCTACAGTCTCCATTACACTAGAGATGTTTTCTCTTCCTTAAGCAGACTCATTTCCACCACCTTTGTTCACTCTGTGGTGTTCAGAGAAAGACTAACTCATTCAAAATGAAGACCCGCTAGTTAACATATGCATAGAAGGTAATCCCATCTCTTTCATAGTGCTAGTTACAGGCAGGTAGCTGTGTTGGTCTGCGTAGTCAAAACAAAATAAAAAAATTCCTTCCAGTAGCACCTTAAAGGTAAAGGTAAAGGGACCCCTGACCATTAGGTCCAGTCGTGGCCGACTCTGGGGTTGCGGCGCTCGTCTCGCTTTATTGGCCAAGGGAGCCGCCGTACGGCTTCCAGGTCATGTGGCCAGCATGTCTAAGCTGCTTCTGGCGAACCAGAGCAGAGCACGGAAACGCCGTTTACCTTCCCACCGGAGCAGTATCTATTTATCTATTTGCACTTTGACATGCTTTCAAGCTGCTAGGTTGGCAGGAGCTGGGACCAAGCAGCGGGAGCTCACCCCGTCGCGGGGATTCGAACCGCCAACCTTCTGATTGGCAAGTCCTAGGCTCTGTGGTTTAACCCACAGCGCCACCCGCGTCCCTTAGTAGCACCTTAGAGACCAATTAGAGACAAACAGGCCAAACCCTATGCCAAAGGATAAATGGACATAAATCTGACATCAGGAATCACAAGACAGAGAAACCAGTAGGAGAACACTTCAATCTCCCAGGACATTCTATACAAGATCTCAAAGGAGCTGTCTTATTACAAAAGAATTTCAGAAATAGACTGGAAAGACAAATTGCTGAATTGCAGCTCATTACCAAACTTAAAACCATGGAGAGACCTGGTCTGAATAGAGACATTGGATTCTTAAATCTATTTTTAGCCATCTCACCCCTTGCTTTTTTCTGTAAGACCAATTGCAGTCGTTAACAGTTGTCAACAGGTTTACCACACCTATCAGCCAATTATCCATTCCCATCACCCTTCTGAGTAATACCCCTCCCCACCCTCTCACTATATATAAGGATCTGGTGACTTCTCTTTCAGTGTATCTGAAGAAGTGTGCATGCACACGAAAGCTCATACCAAGAACAAACTTAGTTGGTCTCTAAGGTGCTACTGGAAGGAATTTTTTTTTATTTTGATCCATCTCTTTCATGTGATCTAAGGCAGGCACCGGGACAGAGCAGAAAACAACAGCAGCTCATTATTAACCCACCCAGGTTCTTAGAGAGGTCTTCTTGCTCTTCTTTAGCTTCAGCAGAATCCTCCAGTTAAACCCTTTCAGAAATACACACAGGCATTCTCCCTTTCAGTGTGAATTAAACAATTATACTTAAGTTCCCCAACAAGAATCCTCAAGCTTCCCCAGGCGTGGAAGGTCACGGGACCTCCCTGAACTAGTGCTTTTCCCAGGGCAGAATATATACTTGCCAATGGTGTACACCTATTTGGACCCTTGATAATGACTAAATTAGAAAACTTCCATTTTCATTCCATAGAAGAGCTAGATTGTTCTAGCAGTCTTCCCTTGCCACATATCCATTTTACAACTTTCCTCAAACCACCAGTGTATATTGTCCTGTGTTGTTCTTCATTAAAACCTACTGAATAAAAGAATTCCAGCCAATGGAGAGAGATATCTGGATGCGGAATTTATCTACATCTAATCTGTATTTTTTAATAATCACTTTATGAAGGTTTTAATCTCTTGTTGTTGCTGCTGTTATTGTTTCATTTTGACCGTAGGACAATTTCAGCGCAGTGTCAAACAAAGATTGCTCCAGTTCTCTCTGCAAAGGAGCACCTCCTTCTGGAATCCAATTACCCAGAAATTGCATCTGACAGGCATAATCATATGTAATGATGTTAGGGGTTCCTAGTTCTCCAGCAGTGGTTTCCTCAATCCTGTATTTTGCTGGTCTTGGACACTTGTCCAGCCAAATGCATTTTCAAATCACGCTATCCCAATCTTTGAGTTTATCCAAACAGATGTACAGCAATTGTTTTGTATAAAAACAATAAGCTTGGTTTTTTTTTAAAAAAGAGTTTTAACAAAATACAGTGGTACCTCGGGTTAAGAACTTAACGCGTTCCGGAGGTCCGTTCTTAACCTGAAACTGTTCTTAACCTGAAGCACCACTTTAGCTAATGGGGCCTCCTGCTGCCGCCGTGCCGCCAGAAGACATCTGAAGGCAGTCCTTTATAGGGAAGTTTTTGGATGTTTGATTATGTTTTTCATATGTTGGAAGCTGCTAAGAGTGAATGAATGAATTTATTAATACGGTCATAGACCAGCTTCAACACACACAATATCACAGATCATAAAAAATATCAGGAATACAAGGGACAATATGGAATAACAAGAATTTAAATATAAAAATTAAAATTAATTGTTAGCGTGCCCCCTGTAATTAACATTTAGGGGATTGGACATTATGGGATGCCACTTGCTTCCTGCGATTGATTGCAGACGCACAGAATTTAGCTACATTTAATGTAGTCTTGGGCTTCTTGTCCTCTAGCAGTAGTTTTAGACTATGGTATTCCGATTCTTTCCTAGACTTTTGCAAAACAGGTGTAATAAAAGTCAAACATATATCCTCATAAAGACAACAACGTAATAGTACGTGTGAAGCAGTTTCAACTTCCAACGAACCACAAGGACAGACCCGTGCTGTGTATGGTTTACCCTCAAATCTGCCCTGAAGTAAGGCAGAAGGGAGAACGTTGAATCTGGCGAGGGTAAAAGACCGTCTGTATTTGGGTACCTGAAGACCTGACAGATAGTTAGCTGGAGAGAAACCTCTCCCATGGTCCCTTATTGCTGGATGTTTGATCATTTCGCTCATGTGGCATTGTAGTTCTACGTCCCAGATACGCTGGCGAATTGTAGTCCTAGCTTTCTCGAAGCCTGTCGCTATCAGGGTCTGCTGTGGGATCCCCAAGCCTTTGAGCTTTTCCAGCAGTGTAGCTTTCCATCTGGATTGGTAGGTATCTAATAAGGTTAAAGGTGCCAGCCCAACCGGGAAGAAAATAAGCTTTAGCCAATCTTCAATATCCATATCCGAGTACTGATAGGAATTTGCCCAACCTCCATATGGACCGCTATGTTGGATACGCAAGAGGGGATCCCCAGCAGGCAGCGGAAAAACTTAGTTTGAAATGCCTCTAAGCGAGTAAGGTTTTTAAAACTGCAGATCTGGGATCCATATAAGAATTGTGATAGTATTTTGGCAGCAAAGACCTGGGAGGCTGCCGGTATGTATTGGCCCCCTTTCCCATAAAAGAATCTTATTAACGCTTTGGTAGATCTTTCTGCATTTGCAATAGTATTATTAATCTGAAAGCGCCAGGAGCCCCTTTCCTGGAAGGTTACACTGCTAAGAGTGGCTGGGGAAACCCAGTCAGATGAGTCGGGTATAAATAATACCATTATTATTATTATTATTATTATTATTATTATTATTATTATTTAGGATGTCCCTATTTTCATCAGAGAAATGTTGGAGGGTATGCATGTGGCTGGGGAAACCCAGCCAGATGGGCAGGGTAATAAATAATAATAATAATAATAATAATAATAATAATAATAATAATAATAATAAATTATTATTATTATTATTATTATTATTATTACTACTACTACTACTACTACTACTGCTACTACTAATAGCATCTTCAGTGAATAGGACATGGAGGGGGGGTTGCAGATGGTGGAGAAACCAAACAGGTAATGCACATTGCTTGGAGACATCTCTGCTCCCTTCTCTGATGCATACAGCAATGTGGGCAAACAACCTTGCTGTGTTTTAGCCGCCAATGTGTGCACAGCATAAGATGTCCAAAATGGTCCTGCTTCTCTTAAGAGTCCCATATTGCACTGTGGTTTTCCACCAAACCAGCCTCCCTTTGGGCAAATCAGAAAGGGGGGGCACTCGTCCCTACCCATGCTTGGATGGGGGGTTGGAGGGGGAAGGGTCTGTAATGGTTGTGGGAATGTTCTGGGTAGTAGAAGAGGATGTTGTTGCTGTTTAGTCGTTTAGTCGTGTCCGACTCTTCGTGACCCCCTGGACCAGAGCATGCCAGGCACTCCTGTCTTCCACTGCCTCCGGCAGTTTGGTCAAACTCATGCTGGTAGCTTCGAGAACACTGTCTAACCATCTCGTCCTCTGTCGTCCCCTTCTCCTTGTGCCCTCCATCTTTCCCAACATCAGGGTCTTTTCCAGGGAGTCTTCTCTTCTCATGAGGTGGCCAAAGTATTGGAGCCTCAGCTTCACGATCTGTCCTTCCAGTGAGCACTCAGGGCTGATTTCCTTAAGAATGGATAGGTTTGTTCTTCTTGCAGTCCATGGGACTCTCAAGAGTCTCCTCCAGCACCATAATTCAAAAAGAGAGGATATATTGATTAAATATTATCCTTCCTCACTCAAGCTTGTGAGCTGGTAGCAGAGCACATTCCCCTGTATATTGCAGGAACCTAGTTGATGGATTTGTTTGAATCTCTTCAATTAAGCAATCCAGTCTGGCTTGTCCAGATTGGATTGTTCCTGGTAAATCCCCCTTTATTCTCTCTTAAAACAATAAGTGTTGGTGCTGACCTTTAAAGCCCTAAACGGCCTCGGTCCAGCATACCTGAAGGAGCATCTCCACCTCCATCGTTCTGCCCAGACACTGAGGTCCAGCACTGAGGGCCTTCTGGCGGGTCCCTCACTGCAAGAAGCCAAGTTACAGGGAACCAGGCAGAGGGCCTTCTCGGTAGTGGCACCCGCCCTGTGGAACGCCCTCCCACCAGATGTCAAAGAGGAAAATAACTACCAAACTTTTAGAAGACATCTGAAGGCAGCTCTGTTTAGGGAAGCTTTTAATGTTTAATAGGTTATTGTATTTTAGTGTTCTGTTGGAAGCCACCCAGAGTGGCTGGGGAAACCCAGCCAGATGGGCGGGGTATAAATAATAAATTATTATTATATCATTATTATTATAATGACACAACAGTCTTCTTTTAAAAGTACAGTGGTACCTCAGGTTACATATGCTTCAGGTTACATACATTTCAGGTTACAGACTCCGCTAACCCAGAAATAGTGCTTCAGGTTAAGAACTTTGCTTCAGAATAAGAACATAAATCGTGCTCCGGCGGCGCAGCAACAGTAGGAGGCTCCATTAGCTAAAGTGGTGCTTCAGGTTAAGAATAGTTTCAGTTTAAGAACAGACCTCCAGAACAAATTAAGTACTTAACCCGAGGTACCACTGTAATAAGAAGTTTACTTACATTCAGTTCACAGTGTGGTCCTGGAGGCAGGCTTTAGCTTGTAGTTACAGAAGTGTGGGTTCATCCCATGTGGGGAATGAGCCCATGGGCTGCTGGCCGAGAGCCAGCAGACAGCAAAAGGCATCAAGAAGAGATGGGATCAAGAGAAAAGGGAAGATGGCTGCGTGACCAGCCCTTTTATGGGGTCTGCCAGGTCCACCCCCATCTACCAGGTTACACGCAGGGGGAGGATGCTCCAGACCAGGTGTGACAGGAAGTCCTCCTGGCTGGAGTAACATTCCCCTGTGTGTCCGCTCTGGGCAAACAGGAAATGCTGTATTTGACTGCTGCAGTGATGTCACATCCCAAAGTGGTGGCTTGGGGCAGCTCAGCAACGGTGGCGAAACTTAGTGGCCGTGCATCCTTCACTCCTTTGCAGTCCAAGATAGTATCTCACAGGGTTGTTTTGAGGAGCCTAAAAACAGCATCCAGGGAAACCATGAGCACTCCTTGATGAATGGGCAGGATAAAAATGCAACAAACAAAATGTGTCTGGGAAGTTCTCAAGAGGGCCAGAAGGATAAATAACATTCCCTGTTGTTTGTCCCACAATCTGGGATTCCCAAAGCGAGAAAGCCACTCAAGCTTATTTTTATTTTTATTTTAAAGACTCCTCGTTAAACCTCTTATCTTCCAGGCTTATGGTCTTATCTCTAAAACAGGCAGATGTTTTCTGGAAAGTTCCCACATGCCTAATTTGTTGACGATATCATGCACATCAGGTGTGGCTTAACTAAGTTTCTTGAATTATGTGCATACATTTTCATGCTTTCCATTCTTGGTGCAGATTGTGTTGATCAGAGATTGGGGGATATCATATGTGAATTGCAGTGATGAGTTTAATGAGGACTTAAAGCCACGTGTTTCTCGATTTTGGTGTGGGTTGTCCACATGATGTTCTCTCTATCCAGCTGGCAGCTCACAGATTTCCAACAGCGGAAATAATTTCCCCATGGGAAATAAAAAAAGAAGGAGTAGATGCAATATAGGATTGCTTGTTACCATACTGTGAACATACAGGAATGTATTTTTTTGAGCAGGTTCTGATGCCATTTGTGTGGTGCTTTCTCATACTTTCCAACATTTCTCCAATAAAAATAGGGGCATCCTATTCCATAATTATGGGATGCGGGTGGCGCTTGTGGTCTAAACCACAGAGCCTAGGGCTTGCCGATAGGAAGGTCAGCGGTTCAAATCCCCACGATGGGGTGAGCTCCCATTGTTCGGTCCCAACTCCTGCCCACCTAGCAGTTCAAAAGCACATCAAGTGCAAGTAGATAAATAGGTACTGCTCCGGCAGGAAGAAGAAGAAGAAGAAGAAGAAGAAGAAGAAGAAGAAGAAGAAGAAGAAGAAGAAGAAGAGGAGGAGGAGGAGGAGGAGGAGGAGGAGGAGGAGGAGGAGGAGGAGGAGGAGGAGGAGGAGGAGTTTGGAATTGATATCCCACTTTATCACTACCCAAAGGTGTCTCAAAGCGGCTAACATTCTCCTTTCCCTTCCTCCCCCACAACAAACACTCTGTGAGGTGTGTGAGGCTGAAAGACTTGTGACTAGCCCAAGGTCATCCAGCAGCAGCATGTGGAGCAGCGGAGACGCAAACCCGGTTCACCAGATTATGAATCTACTGCTCTTAACCACTACACCACACGGCGTTGCCGTGCGCTACTCTGGTTCGCCAGAAGCAGCTTAAGTCATGCTGGCCAAATGACCTGGAAAAACCGCCTGCGGACAAATGTCGGCTCCCTTGGCCAGTAAAGCGAGATGAGCGCTGCAACCCCAGAGTCGTTTGCAACTCGACTTAACTGTCAGGGGTCCTTTACCTTTACCTTTTTATTCCATAATAGTAACGGTATATTATTTATACCCCACCCATGTAACTGGGTTGCCCCAACCACTTTGGTAGCTTCCAACATATATAAAAACAAGATAAAACATAGAACATTAAAAAACTCCCCCGAACAGGGGCTGCCTTCAGATGTCTTCTAAAGATTATATAGATACTTATCTCCTTGGCTCAGGGGTCTCATAAATCCATACACTCCAACATTTCTCCGATGAAAATCAGGATGCTCCTCTCAGTGGGTAGCGATACCATACCCTCCAAGTGTCCCAATTTTCCAGGGACAGTCCTGGAATTACAAAAGCAGACCTAGTTTCTTATTTGATTCCAGATTGTCCCAGTTTTCCTTTTTCCCCCTCCCCTCCACATCTCAGAGAACAATCAAAAGTGCTGGCTGGGTGGGTGCAAAACAGAGGCCTGTTTATACTAAAAAATAAAATCTGTGCACCAAATGCAGGAAATAGTGAAGCTGGCATAGGAAGCCCTTCCTATAATTTTGAAGGAAAAGGTCAACAATCTGCTTTAAATTCTTTTATTGCAAGGCTTCGGCAGCCAGCAAGTTTTGAAGAAATGCATGGAGTTTTTATTCCTTTATTGTGAATGTCTACCGCGAAGTCTCCTGCCAACCTAGCAGTTCGAAAGCATGTCAAAGTGCAAGTAGATAAATAGGTACCGCTCCAGCGGGAAGGTAAACGGCGTTTCCGTGAGCTGCTCTGGTTCGCCAGAAGCGGCTTAGTCATGCTGGCCACATGACCCGGAAGCTGTACGCCGGCTCCCTCGGCCAATAAAGCGAGACGAGCGCGCAACCCCAGAGTCGGCCACGACTGGACCTAATGGTCAGGGGCCCCTTTACCTTTACTACCGCAAAGTATGCAAGTCCCACTGCATTCAGTGGAGCTTACCCCAGGTAGCTGAGCTGCCTTACACTGCAATCCAAAGCATTTTTACTCAGTCCCAATGAATTCAATAGGATTTCCTCTCTGGTCTGTTCCTGATCATTCTCACAGTTTCTGTTATGTACTGAGTTGAATAGGATCCAAACTGCAGCAGTCTGATTGGTCCTAGAACAATAGGATCCAAAAGGCAGCAGTCTGATTGGTACTAGAACAATAGGATTCAGAATGCAGCAGTCTGATTGGTCCTAGAACAATGCAGCAGTATGATTGGTTGGCAGGAACCACCCAATCATGCTCCAGATAGAAGTGAATCCACAACCTGATTGGCTTACAGTAGAATTCCGGAATTAGCCAATCATGTGCAGCCCATTGTGTAAATAATGTATATAAAGCAGATACCTTGAGGGGACTTTCATTCATTCCTCCTCACCACTATGAGCTGAATAAAGAGCATGAAATCACTTTGCGACTCTGAGTATATTTCAGTTTCCCTTACTTGCATTACATTTATCTGTTGAAGGCGTTGCGCAGGGGTTGGCACCCTAAGGCCCATGGGCCATAAGCGGCCCACGGGGGTCATTTAACCAGCTAACGAGCCACCCCCGAACCGAGCCACCCACTCGGTGAGTCCCCACACGCTGCGCTAAACCAGCGCAGCGTGGCATGGGGCCTCGCTTCCGCAGCGCCGGAAATTGCGGGCGCACACGCTCATGCACACCCACAGAGGGATCTCCACTGGAGTGAACTGGCCCAGGCGAGGTAAACCTTGCCGACCCCTGGCGTTGTGCATGTTCCCTTCCCTTGCACATTTTCTCTCTCTATGGCAATCCTGTGGGATAGGTTAGGCTTAGGGGTTGTAATTGGCTCGAGGTGACAAATGTAGATTTTTATATGACGTCTTTGCATGCAGTGAGGTCAAACACAGGATAATCTTGGTGATGTAGAATAGATATGTTGGAGGGTATGGGGTACACAAAGGGACGCGGGTGGTGCTGTGGGTTAAACCACAGAGCCTAGGACTTGCCAATCAGAAGGTCGGCAGTTCAAATCCCCGCAACGGGGTGAGCCCCCATTGCTCAATCCCTGCTCCTGCCAACCTAGTAGTTCGAAAGCACCCCAGTGCAAGTAGATAAATAGGCACCGCTCCGGCGGGAAGGTAAACGGCGTTTCCATGCGCTGCTCTGGTTCGCCAGAAGCGGCTTAGTCATGCTGGCCACATGACCCGGAAGCTGTACACCGGCTCCCTCGGCCAATAAAGCGAGATGAGCGCCGCAGCCCCAGAGTCAGCCATGACTGGACCTAACGGTCAGGGGTCCCTTTACCTTTACCTTTATGGGGTACACACACTGCAACATTTTGTTGTGTGGTAAGGTAAAAAAGATAAAGGACCCCTGGATATTTTGGTCCAATCAAAGGTGATTATGAGGTTGCGGCGCTCATCTCGCTTTCAGGCCAAGGGAGCCGGCATTTATGCACAGACAGCTTTCTAGGTCATATGGCCAGCATGACTAAACCGCTTCTGGTGCAACAGGACACCGTGACGGAAACCAGAGCTCACGGAAACACCATTTACCTTCCCGCCACAGTGGTGCCTATTTATCTACTTGCACTGGCATGCTTTCGAACTGCTAGGTTGGCAAGAGCTGGGACCGAGCAAAGGGAGCTCACCCCATTGCGGGGATTTGAACTGCTGACCTTCTGATTGGCAAGCCCAAGAGGCTCAGTGGTTTAGACCACAGCGCCACCCGTGTCCCTCTATTTTTGTTGTGTAGGTCCCACTTGTATTCCATATTAAGCTCGCCGCTTTATTTTTAAATAAATAACGTGAATTTAACTTTAGACCACAGCAAGACTGTTTGGACTCAGGGGGGTCACTTGAGTGTATCTGGGATGTTTTAGGAGCTCACGCATTCCATAATTGATCATACATTGTTCCCTGCACCCTGCTTTCTAACATTACGGTTTAATTTCATTGCGCTGTTTTAAAGGCAGGAAGGACCTTTTTATTGTTATTATTTTTATGGTTGAAATACCCTGCATAAACAGTGAGTGGGCAATAAAATATCAATGGATCAGTTACAAAAACATGCCATTGCAATCCTAATGTGTGACTAATTGATTTTTTAGCATTGCCTAATTGTGTGACACCGGTTAACTAAACAGACATGGATTTTTCCATAGGCCCCAATTTTACCTCCAACCACTCGGTGACCTCTTCCTGCTGAGAGACATATTTTATTTTCAGCAGTAAATCTATCTGGGGCTGTGGGAATGGGGGTGAGGGGAAAGCCCTCCGTTTCCAAATGCATCGAGAATGTGCTCGGAATATGCTGCTTTATGTCATTTGCAGCACATAATATATTTTAGGCAGCTTCGCTTTGCAGAAAGCTTGATTTCTAATTTTTGCAGCTGACTCTTGTATTTATTCAGACGCATAAATTGACTTAAAATGAGGGCTCGGTTGTCCTTTCTGTTTGGGTTTGTCACGGCAAGCTCCAGCTCCTTGATGTCCCCTTTAAAAAGGGATCAGAAATGAAAAGAGAACATTATATGTATATAAAAACATTCATTTGTTAAGAGAGCTTGGGACCATCAAAGAAGCAAAACAAACAGACGACAAAGCAAACACACATTCCTCCGGGGGTGGACAGACCTGTAGCGCTCGCGGATGCAAGAGGAAGACGAAGATGGATGGTGCAGCAATCGCTTCCAGACAAAAACAATAACACTTAAGCACTTCAAGAAAGAAAGAAAAACCATACAGCATCAGAAACTAATTGCACAATATGCACAAGCCTGCCTCTTAGAGGTCTGCTTCCACTGCATGCATGCATGTTTTGAAACAACTTTTTCAGGAAGTAATTTGGAGACGTTTGGAGGAAAGGGCGTTAATTCATTCCCGTTGCAGAGGGTTCCCTTGTCCAGATTGCCTCCCTTTCTGATTTACACACACACAATTTCAGACATATGAAACACATGTTTAAATTCTCCCCGAAGGGAAGAAAAGGTGCTGATAATTTGCTGGGAAAAAACAAAACATAGGGAAAGGGCTGAGTGCCTCCTCCCTGCCTGCTTGCTATTTCTCTACACAAGATGATCCTCTCTTGAAATTGCTGTTCTCTCTCTCTCTCTCTCTCTCTCTCTCTCTCTCTCTCTATATATATATATATATATATACACCCTCTTTTTTGCTCTAGAAGACTCACTTTTTCCCTCCTAAAAAGTAAGGGGAAATTTGTGTGCGCCTTATGGAGCGAATGCAGGCTACGCAGCTATCCCAGAAGCCAGAACTGCTGTTTTGACTTCTGGGATTCAGAATATTTTTTTTCTTTTTTTCCTCCTCCAAAACTAGGTGCGTCTTGTGGCCTGGTGCGTCTTATAGAGCGAAAAATATGGTATATAACATGACATATCATATAGGTTTGAGTAAAGTGTAGTTAGCCCCCAAATGTAAGAAGAAACCCAGGGGCTTTGGTGTGGGCCAACAGGGCAAAAACCCCAAGCTTTTCCTTTCCGCCCTAGGTCTCGGCCAGTGGACAGCTTGTAGCAGCAATGAGTGAAACTTCCCCCAAAACTTCTAGCTACATATACATAATTTTACACAATGGGCCCCGCGTGATTGGCTAATTCTGGGCTGCTCCTGTAGGCCAATCAGGTTGCGGATTCACTTCCTCCAGAAGCCTGGTTGGCTGCTCCTGTAGGCCAATCAGGTCGCTGATTCACCTGGAGCTGGATTGGGTGGCTCCTGCAGACCAATCAGACTGCTGCATTCCAGATCCTATTGTTCTAGGATTCAGCTCAGTACGTAATATTTATCATTAAAGATTTTCTTGGTTTGCAAAAGTATGAGCAATCTCTCTTCCCCCCCCAAAAAAGTTACATTTTTACAGATCAGTTTCACTTGCTAAGATATTAGTGTTACATTAGGAAGAAAAAGGAGGAAAGAGGTGGAGGGGGGAAAGGTGAGTGGGGCGGGGGGCAATGTTTCTATTTTACATAATATATGTGTGGGATTTTGTATCACCGTCGCTTGTGCAGGTTCTCTGCTGTTCACTTGAGTTCCTTTGGTGGTGAGAGAGGTTGGGGTTGGCCTAGGGTGTGGTTGTTCGTTTGTGATTAGCTGTGGTGAGCTTTGTTTTCACGTGTGAGTGGGGTGCGTGGGTGTTTGCATCAGGTTAGCCATATTGATTCGTACGCTGTTGGTGGATTCTTGTCGTTGTCTTGTTGGGCTGTGTATGTGATAAAGGGGAGCCATACCGGGGTGAAGGTGTCTTCTTCTATTTGTCCCCATGTCAGTTTCAGCTTATTGGTTAGTTTTTCTAATAGGGCTTTTCCATACTATTTGGTACCATTGGTCCATGCTTACTTCTGACAGGTCTCTCCAGCGTCTGGTTATGATGTTTCTGGCTGCTGAAAGTAGGTGGGTTATGAGTTCTTTGTGAGGTAAATAGGCGTTATTGTCTTGGAAGATGTTTAGCAGGGCCGATTCTGGGGTGATTTCTAGTACTTGCTTAGTTATTTTACATATTTCTTGTATGGCTGTTGTCCAGAATAGTTGGATTTGGGGGCACTCCCACCACATGTGGAGGTATGTGCCTGTGGAGGTGCACCCTCTCCAGCATCTTGGTGAGGTTTCTGGGCGTATTACCGCTAGTTTTCTTGGTGTTAGGTACCACCTGTAGGTGAGTTTCAGAATGAGTTCTTTCCTTTTCGTTGATATGGATTTAAAGGGGGGTTTAGACCATATTCTGGTCCACTGGGTGGGGTTAATCTCATAGCCTATGTCATCCTCCCGTTGTTTTTTGATTGTGTCTAGGGGGTTCATGGGATTTTGGAGTAGTATTTTGTATATTGCGGATACCATCCCTTTGCCATATCACTTTGTTGTTCTAAGCCTAAACAGGAAATATTGCAGAGATCGCTGGATTAGCTGGAAAGAGCTGGCGGAGATTATTTTTGCAGGACCAGACCAGAGTCAGATGACTGGCCTGCAACTCCAAAAGCTGTTCTTTCCCTGAAAAACAGTCAGGAAGCCAGGATTATCTGCAGAGCATGGGTCTCCAATTGAAAGATGATGGATAGATGCAAAGAGGAATGGTTGGAGCTTACTGCTTCCCAAACAGAAATGCTCACAGCTCCATACAGAGATTGTTTTTTCCATGAGAGAGGCAAGGACCCTGCTGAAACAATTGATGAGTAGGTAACTGACGTTATTGATAGGGCACTACAGACAGGATGGTAATGCAAAGGGAAAGAATTCCTGCAGGGTGGACTGTAACTCAGAAACAATATAGGAAGAAGGACTCATGGAGGGTGAATTATCTTCAGACAGAGCTATCAGGACAGCTTTAGTCAGAACTGGCCCAAGACCAAGATTAAGACCTTTAGAGACCCTAAGCACTTAAAAGATTTTCATGCCCCAATATACATCTAATTCAAAATAACAATAGCAAACAGCAAAATAAAATTTTATTTTTTGAAATAAAATGAAGCCTACAGTAAGATGGAAAACAATGTTTATTTTTTTTAGATTTCCACTTTTTTATATTTGAAGAATTTTCTCCTGCTTTTTCTAATTGCAGACTCTTTGATCAGATCCTCAAAGCTATTCTTACATAACACATCTGCTTCTATACTTGGTCGAGATAAGGCATCCAGCTTGCTTTGCTGCATAGTTGTTCTGTTGGGATTCTTAATATATGTCAACTGAGAAAATGAATGCTCAGCTGAGCCATTTGCGGCCATCCATGTTCAAAATCCGGCAATGGAAAATTTCTGTCCATCAAAGCAGGACCCCCACAACTGAAAACTACAGCTTTTGCAGCATAAACATTTTATGATCTTCAGCTTCATCCCACCGAGAGAAGGACGTAAAACACTGCACATTTGGAGCAGAGGAACACTTGTAGAAACAGAAGTTTTATTTGATGAAACTGAAAGCACATTCTGATTTACCATTAGAAAAATAAACACCAAGACAGCATTCTGTGCTGATTAATCTGAAAGCAAAGAAAACAGCTGCATCTTCAAGGGTCTCGGTTTTGTTTTCCCAACCATTAACAGGAATTGCTCTTGCTTTGCCTCCTATTGGACCTGTTTCAGGTGTTTTGTCAGCCTGTGCATCATCATATTTGTTATGTACTGAATTTCTCACCCTGGGCCAGCAGGGGGGGTACTGTAGATAGTTTTCACTCAGGTCCACATATGCAAATAGGGGATTGAAAGTGACGTTCAGTGATTGGATAGTTACACAAAGTGGTTGCTGTTGCGCTGTAGTGGAGCTCCATATAAGCAGGCTAGCTGCACCCTTCAGTTAAGTTCTGTTCTGGCCTGTGAATAAACAAGAGCTGTTTGAAGAATCGCTGTATTGTCTGATATGTTCACCCACAACTTAACAATATTGTATACACTTGGCCGCATTTTGGAAACTTCTGTAAGCCTCATTCAAGCTTTCCCTCCATTCATAGAATTTATACGTAAAGGGGAGTGTCAGCCCAGTGGCGTAGCGTGAGGGGGCTGGGGAGGTCATGGCTCTGGGTGTAGTTATTTGAGGGGGCAGGGACGTGGGTGGCGCTGTGGTCCAAACCACTGAGCCTCTTGAGCTTGCCGATCGGAAGGTCGGCGGTTCGATTCCCCACGACCGGGTGAGCTCCCGTTGCTCTGTCCCAGCTTCTGCCAACCTAGCAGTTCAAAAGCATGCCAGTGTAAGGAGATAAATAGGTACCACTGCGACAGGAAGGTAAACGGTGTTTCCGTGCGCTCTGGTTTCCATCACAGTGTCCCGTTGCGCCAGAAGCGGTTTAGTCATGCTGGCCACATGACTCAAAAAGCTGTCTGTGGACAAACGCCGGCTCCCTCGGCCTGAGAGTGAGATGAGCGCCACAACCCTATAGTCACCTTTGACTGGACTTAATTGTCCAGCGGTCCTTTTTTTTACCTGTGCACCAGGTGCAGAAGGTCAACTCTTTGCACCATTTTTTTTATTTTATCGTGTTTTGCAAGCTCACTAAATGAAAGAACACAATAAAAGCCAACCAACTTGTTAAGTTGTAGGTGAACATATCAGACGACGCAGCGATTCTTCAGACAGTTCTTGTTTATTCACAGGCCAGAGCAGAACTGGGCTGAAGGGTTCAGCCAACCTGCTTATATAGAGCTTGACTACAAAGCAACAGTAACAATTTTCTGTAACTATCCAATCACTGAGCGTCACTTTCAATTCCTTATTTGTATATGTGGACCTGAGTGAAAACTATCTACAGTATCCCCCTGTTGGCCCAGGGTGAGAACTTCAGTACATAACACAACTTGATACCGATCACATAACACACTGACAAATGTCCTCCTCTCAGCTCCAGTACATAACATCAATAGCTGAATCCTACTGTGACCTGATTGGCTCATTGCCAAAACAAGATGACACCTGATTGGCTCTCTAAACATTCATGCTCATTGGCTACATTCAAATGAAGGTACGCTACTGCATATCAACCTAAGCAAGTTGTGCTTCCTTTTTTCTGGTTATTTGGCTATAACTTTTGATAGAATACAGATAATTGAACAAACTTTGTTGCATTACATTCTTCATTAAATTATATTTCCATTGATGTATAATTTTATGGTATTACTCCAAAATAAAAGTGTTGTTATGAGCAATCAAACCTCAGAAATACACTTTTTCCAAAAGGTTTCCAGAATTTTGGCCACTAGTGTATATCTAATTGTCCCTCCCTCTCATGTATTAGACAGTTTGGGGGGGGGGGATGTGCATTTCATGGCTTGCCTCCTCCTAACAGAATGCTTTAAACACTTAAATAAGTGTATGTGATCACTCTCATTCAAGTTTAATTTGGTCAGGAGCCTTAGTTGTCACGCAGGTGCTAAATATGTGCCTGTTTCTACAACTACAGATTGCAAAGGTGGGGCATCACAATCAAATGATCCCACCCCCAAATAATAATTTACTTGTGCATAGAAAATCAGCTTGGTGAGGAGGAGCTTAATATTTGCTCACAAGAAAATCGTATTCCGTAAGTCCTTTTCAATGTTAATTAAAAGTTTCCTGTTCGCTGCTCTTGTCTGTTTTAGAACTTCCCCTGGATTGCAGCTGTGAGATTGGTGGCTGAGCTGCCCTTTGAACGCCTTCTCTTAATTGCCTCCATGGCAGTTTTTATTTTGTGGAGCGCAAGGTTAATTCCCGTATTTTTCGCTCCATAAGACGCACCTAGTTTTTGGAGGAGGAAAACAAGAAAAAAAATATTCTGAATCTCAGAAGCCAGAACAGCAAGAAGGATCGGTGCGCAGTGAAAGCAACAATCCCTCTTGCTGTTCTGGCTTCTGGGATAGCCGTGCAGCCTGCATTCGCTCCATAAGACGCACAAACATTTTCCCTTACTTTTTAGGAGGGCAAAAGTGAGTCTTATAGAGCAAAAAATACGGTACTTTCTCTCTTTATCCCTCCATTTTTTAATAGTGGAATCATGTTTAATTGCAAAAAGAAGAAGCAATTTTCGGTTTCGGGAAAAACACAGAGGAACGACACAGAAAGCACTATTCTGCAACAATCTGACAACAATGATGCACGACCAGTTTATCAACACTGTGTGATGAACTGGATAGTAATTCCAGAGAAAAGGAACCAGCGTCCAAGAAACCTCAGTTCCAAGGGTGAAACGTTTCGATTCTCATTCCTCAAACGGTGCCTCTGATCCATTGGGCCATTGCCCAGATTTATTTCATTTTTATCTAGCCCTTGTCAAATGAGACGAAGTTTTGGAAATAGACGCTTTTCATAAATGAAGTGACTGATGCAAGTAGCCATGAAAGTTAATGGTCTCCATATTCAGTGGGGCTAATCCTCAATTCTTGTAGCCTAGACTCCCATTGCCCTTCAGGTTAGGCCCGTCTGAAGATAAGACAAGCTTCATATCTCTGTTGACATGTATTTTGAGGCCCGCCCCCCAAGTAATGTATGGTGAAAAGGGCTGCAGAGTGCTTGGTCTTTTGCCAGGGAATCCTACTGTTGAGCATTAGACTTTGGCAAGGAAGACAGGATCCGGGCAGAAACGAAATATACAAAAATGTTTGGTTTTGCCATCAGACTTAATTAAAGGCAACAGTTTAATAAAGCCATTCCCTTTAACTGCAGGGGTTTTCATAAACTACTGCAGCCCTGCTGTTTAAAAGAAGCACCAGACAGGGCTAGAATGACTTCAGAAAAAAGGAGGTAAAAAGTCCTTTTAAAGGGAAGAATTTAATAGTTCTGACATACTGCAGAACAACTTAGTTTTGGAGATGAAAGGCGATTTATCTCCATGGAGCTGTCCATGGAGAGAGTGCATTCAAACTAAACTGGCAGTTGGAGAGTCCGTGTGTGATCTTCAAACCACTTATTCCCAAGACGTTTCACCTCGTCAGCTCAATTTGTGAATCTGAGGATCCTCATTTTCTCAGGAAACAAGATGAGAGAAACAAATCACTCTTCTTGGGGAGACCATGCCACAATGTTGCTCCTTTTAAGCTTTCATTCTTTCTGTGAAGTGGTGCTGTCCACATAACCAAAACAGCCTCGAAAATAAGGGATCAGCAGCCAAAATAAGGGATCAACAATTACTTTTATAAAATACATATTTTGTTGCGTGCAAATGGCTTTAGATACCTATTAGGTCCATAAATTACTATATAGCATATATTCAACACGAAAAAAACCAGCAACAATTTGTTGTCGACAAAGCAAGCTGGACATAGAAAAGGCCCCATTACCTTCAGTAGCTTATTTAAGAGACATCATCAATAAGGGACAGCAGCGGGACATGGCGCTGGAATAAGGGACTGTCCTGCCAAATAAGAGCCACTGCCAATCATTTCCAATAATACTAAGCTCTCCCCCATGCTTTTTAACACCTTTATGAAGCTGCTGGGAGAGATCATCAGGGGGTTTGGGCTGGGTGTTCACCAGGTTGTGGATGATACCCAGCTCCACCTCTCTTTTAAATCAGAACCAGTGAAGGCGGTGAAGGTCCTGTGTGAGTGTCTGGAAGCTGTTGGAGGGTGGATGGTGGCTAACAGATTGAGATTGAATCCTGACAAGACAGAAGTACTGTTTGGGGGGGGAGGGTGTGGGCGGGTGTGGTGGACTCCCTGGTCCTGAATGGGGCACCTCTGCCTCTGAAGGACCAGGTGCACAGCCTGGGAGTCATTCTGGACTCACAGCTGTCCATGGAGGCGCAGGTCAATTCTGTGTCCAGGGCAGCTGTCTACCAACTCCATCTGGTACACAGGCTGAGACCCTACCTGCCTGCGGACTGTCTCACCAAAGTGGTGCATGCTCTAGTTATCTCCTGCTTGGACTACTGCAATGCGCTCTACGTGGGGCTACCTTTGAAGGTGACCTGGAAACTCCAATTAATCCAGAATGCTGCAGCTAGACTGGTGACTGGGAGCGGCCACTGAGACCATGTAACACCAGTTCTGAAAGACCTAGATTGGCTCCCAGTACGTTTCCGAGCACAATTCAAAGGGTTGGTGCTGACCTTTGTATTTTAATATTTTGCTGGAAGCCACCCAGAGTAGCTGGGCAAACCCAGCCAGATGAGTGGGGTATAAATATATGATGATGATGATGATGATGATGATGATGATGATGATGATGCTTGGACTAGACAATCCTCAGGATCCCTTCTAACTCTATAATTCTATATGTTTTGAAGATGTGAGCTGAATCAGCTGAATTGTGGGGAAATGGGTGCTACAGGCAGGGAGAGGGGAAATCACTGCCTTGTTCAATACTAACTTGCTTGGCTTCCTTGTGTGAATGTAGAAGATTCTCGAAACTACCATATTTTTCGCTCCATAAGGTGCACCTGACCATAGGGCGCACCTAGCTCCTTAAAGGGTGCGCGGCTCCTGTGGGCTTTTGCGGGAAGTGGGGGAATTCCCCCACCTCCCGCAAAAGCCCACGGTTCGGGGAGAATCAGACAGGCTAGGTGCAGCCTGTCCACTTCTCCCAGACCTTCACCCTGCTTTTGCGGGAGGTGGGGGAATTCCCCCACCTCCCACAAAAGCCCACAGGAGCCATGCACCCTTTAAGAAGCGTGTGACTCCTGCAGGCTTTTCTACAAGGTGGGAGAAGGGACTGGCTGGCTGCGTCGGTCCCTTCTCCCTCCTCGTGAAAAGCCTGCAAGAGCCGCGGGGGCTTTTCCTGCCTGCCTCCCCGCTGCATTCGCTCCATAAGACGCACACACATTTCCCCTTACATTTTAGGAGGGGGAAAGTGTGTCTTATGCAGCGAAAAATACTGCCTGAGGACTGCAGGGTGTCTCTATGTTGGTTGGGCTGTTGCTGTTTTCTTGCTCCAAGCCTTAAGGGGACCGAGGGTCTTGGGCAACTTATTAGCTTTCTGTTTCCTTGCACAGCCTGGGCACAGCATCCAAGTCTTGTCACATGACTTCCCCGATTCCAGTGCATTTCACATCGCATATCTCACAGAGTGGGAGCATATCTCACGGAGAGGGGGAAGAGGCCAGCTGGCTGCCCTTGCAGCCTCCTTAATTGAGTCACAGAGCTCAAGAGGCTTTACTCAGGAGTATGGCACGGTGGGAGGTTGAAGGTTGCCTTCTGTTGTTCATTAGAGCTTTATAATACTGTTTTTGAATCACAGCCACCAACTGGAATTGATCTCCCTATCCTTCCTCACACAGAAGAGCAGAATGGCAGACGTCTATCTTTGAAGGCTGGGCGATATCTCTCTTCCCAACTCCAGCTAATGTGGTGGTCCTTTAAAAGCTGATCACCATCACAGCAAACTACTGTATTTTTTGCTCTATAAGACGCACTTTTCCCCTCCTAAAAAGTAAGGGGAAATGTGTGTGCGTCTTATGGAGCGAATGCAGGCGGGAGGCTCTGCTCAGCGCTCCCTTTAAAGAGCCACGTGGAGCGTGTGTGCGGCTCTTGGGGGCTTTTCCCTGAGGAGGGAGAAGGGCTGTTTTCCTCCTCCAAAAACTAGGTGCGTCTTGTAGTCTGGTGCATCTTATAGAGCAAAAAATACGGTATTTAGAAGACCCAAATCCACCCTTGTTTGTAGAGATCCCTCCTGTCTCTCAGCCCCACAATATAAAAACAAGATAAATATTCAGTAGGAGTGAATTCTACACAGTTCAATTTCACACTCTGCATGCAAAAACAGGCCACCTGATGTCAATGGCTGAAAGGTGCACACCATCAGTGACATTAGAGTGACAGCTCATATTTCCCCTCCCCTTAATACAGATTTAGCTTTTTCAGTGGAAATCTGGCAAGTCAGAATAAAAGCCTGCATTGTAATAACCTGTCTGCAATATCTCGGCAACCTATGTGCAAATTAAGCCCCCTCAGGTAGCATCTTGAATATTGGAAAGTTTAGTAGAGCTGTGTGCAGCTAAGCAAATATCTCTGCCTATATTTTGGAGGAGAGAAAAATACGCAGGTTACTGCAAACTTCTCTAAATGCCAGCCAAAGTAGTTTGGCTTGGCATTTGAGATGGGGATTATGCTAATTTTAAGAACTGGACAATGCATCTCTCTCTCATCTCAGTCTAGAATGCCAAGACAAGACTGCAAGTATGGTTCAATACATTTAAGCCTTACCAGTTAAGAAGAGCTTATTGGAATAGTTCTGCAAGTGGACACAGAACAAATCCTGGACATGAATGCAATAAATCAGCAGTGAAGGCAAAGCACAAAGCCCAGCTGCTTTCACTCAACATTCATCTTGTTGCTGGAACCCTAAGCTCAGAAATCACCGTCAGTGATTGTGAGTGTTCCACAGACCCATGCAAGTTTCATTAACATTAAAGAAGTCAACAAAACTTGGCCTATGAGACAGGTTTACTCAAAACAAGTCCTTGCCCTATTCAGACTTTACAGACACATTTTCCTTTTGCTCTCTTCCCAAAAAGAGCCTCGGTCCTGTATACCTGAAGGAGCGTCTCCATCCCCATCATTCAGCCCGGACACTGAGATCCAGCTCTGAGGGCCTTCTGGCTGTTCCCTCCCTGTGCGAAGTGAAGCTACAGGGAACCAGGCAGAGGGCCTTTTCAGTAGTGGTGCCCGCCCTGTGGAATACCCTCTCATTAGATGTCAAGAAGATGAGTAACTATATAACCTTTAGAAGACTTCTGAAGGCAGCCCTGTATAGAGAAGCTTTTTAATATGTAATGTTTTGTTGTGTTTTTATATATGTTGGAAGCTGCCCAGAGTGGCTGGAGCAACCCAGTCAGAGAGACAGGGTACAAATAATAAAATTTATGGTGATGATGATGCACAGAAACTTGTGAACATCCATTTAAAATTACAGTATAGCTTTCATGGGACATGGAAGAACCTAAACCTCACTACATAGAAGCTGGGTTTTCAGAAATAATACTTGTGTGTCAGGGATGGGGAGAGCTGTTGTCACAACTCTGTCTGAGTTCTGTTGCCAAGCAAGCAGGGGCTAGGAGTCTCTGAGGAACTCTTGCCATAGCTGTCAAGCATCCCTTATTTGGCGGGACAGTCCCTTATCCCAGTGCCGTTTCCCGCTGCTGTCCCTTACTAATGATGTCCCTTAAATTTCCCAGGTTTCAAAGGAAGCAGCTCCTCTCCCTCCCTCCTTACCAGCCAGGGAGGAGGGAGGCTCCAACTGTGTTGCTTGGTTGCATTGCTCACCCAATAAGGAGTCTAAGAATGACTGGGGGGTGGAGCTTGCATGCCTTGTGCCGATCAAATCGGCCACGTTGCCTGGGGACTCACCTTTGCTCAGCGCTTCCCAGCGGAGAGGTGATGGTGGTTTTCCTTGAGGCTTGAGGCTTCATTTGGCTGCTGGCTGGGCTTTCTGCCTTTGGCTCGGAGGGGCTCAGAAGTTGAACATACCTGTGCTTGGAAAATCCCTTATTTTGACTTCTGATCCCTTATTTTCGAGGCTTCTGGTCCCTTATTTTCAAATCTGTAAGTTGACAGCTATGACTCTTGCCTGAGAGCAGAATCCGCATACGAAGTCTGACAGTCCAGAGGTCAGGGAATCCAGATGGTTACAGAACCAAGGGTACAGATAGAGAGCAGGAAGCAGCAAGGTAGGGCCAAGAACTACAGTCATTGTTTCCAGCATCTGACTTCTGCTGAGAGCTCTGTTTAAGCAGGTCTGAAATAGCTGGCTCTCATCAGTGCCTTCTCCTCTATGAAGGCTGATCAGCTTCGGGTGGAGTCCCTCTGCCTTCACCCCTTCAGGCTACTGTTCATCAGGCAAAACTGACTCCTGGAACATGACAGCTGCCACTCTCCAGATGTGGCTGGACTTCCAGCTCCCATTAGCCACCGTCAGCACAGCTGACAGGGATGATAGGAGTTGTAGCCCACAACATCTGGAAGACCACATCGTTGGTGGAGGTTGACAAAGTTCACAAACTCAGGGCCCATTCGCAATTCCGTTTCCCATCAATTGCTGTTTGTTCCGATTCAGCAGTAAAGAGCGGGTTTTCCTGGGGGGAATCTGCAGAGCAAATGCAAAACAGCTTGGACCCATGCCTAGGAAGTGAGGGAGAAGCTGAAAACTGCTTGGACCCATGCTTTCTAAGCACAGGACAAGCGGAAGTGTGGACAGGCCTTTAGTCCTTGGGAGAAAGAGTACAATGCATGTTAAGAGTTCAGATACACGGGGGGGCCACTAAGTGGCGCATCGGAAGATGGCTGACAATAACATCTCTCCGACCCACACGAGGTAATTTGGAGGCTATGATGGGGGTAATTAGCCTCCTTAACCCCCCCAGGATTGTGGGGGGGACGGCCCTTGCCTGCTGTGCCCTATACCACCCCCGAATTTGTGGGGGTGGGGGCACTAGGCACAAAGCCCTCCTGTGAGATTCCGGCACTCCTGGACGCCGTCCCTGATTTGCGTCGCTAGTTGCAAGCATCTTCAAAAGAAACAATTTGGACGAGATAAATTGCACATGCTTCAAGGAAAAAGGGGAGTAAAGACTGCTGACAGAAGAGATCTCTGATAACAAGACAAGAATAAAATATGAGAAGATACGTCAAGATACGGTACTACAAATGACTGAGGGGGGAGGGGGGAAAAACCTGCCTTCCTTTTTCTTATGTGATTTAACAAGAATCCCCTCCCCTAATGAGTCAGAAACTAAGGACTTAAGCTGTGGATTTAAGGCTGTGTGGAGATAAACTTTCGAACCAAAGCAATGTTTCAAGATGAAGCTGGAAAGCTAAGAGTTTTGGAATGACGCAGTTAAAAATGCCGTCGCCATTTTGGGAGGCATTGTTGGAGCTCTTGGGTCTGGGAGGAGAAAGAAGGAAATAGAGTTGTTTACATATCGTGGATCAACTTCTCGGTGGGACTTAAGAGCGACAAATGCCAAATTTATGATGGAAAGAGCGATGCTATCTACGAAGGAGATATATGGAAACCATCTGGACTTAGTGGAGGAACGGGAAATCCACACAGGATTATTATTTTGCTTATCGGCTTAAGGAGACTAACAGAAGAGATCGTAAAGGAAAAATAGAAATTATATGAACAAGATATGATGTGGAAACACCAAGATAAGACTGGATAGAATTATGAATTTTGTCTGGATTGATTGGGACTGATTTGGACATTAACGCAGTAATAAGATGATCTGAATCCCCCTTTGGATCTTGAAGTATGGGTTCCCCCAACAAAATTTAAAAATTTGGCTTTGTAATTTGGAATTTATGTGATGTGATTTAATTTGATGTGATTGGCCAGTTAATAAACATTTTTTTTTTAAAAAAAAGAGTTCAGATACACAAAACAAAGGAAAGGAAAAGGTCTGAAGGATACTTGGGAACTCTCCAAGAAGGCTTAGACAACCCTGCTCAAAGATGAAAACCTCTATGATATTGTGATGCTTACACCAAGCACATAAGCCACTGACAAACTCAAGTACTGTATTTTTCGTTCTAAAGGACGCACCAGACCATAGGACGCACCTTGTTTTAGAGGGAGAGAATTCTCCCCCTCTCTGCTCTGTGCCCCTTCAGCGAAGCGGCAGTAGAAATGGAGCCCCTTCCATTTCTCCTGCCGCTTCGCTGAAGGGGCGCTGCGTAGAGAGGGGGAGAATTTTTTTTCTTGTTCTCCCTCTCTAAAACAAGGTGCGTTCAGTGCGTTCAAGGTTCCCGCTGTGCTCCGGAGGCTTCGGGTTCCTTTCGACCTGCTCTTTGGGGCTGGCGGGGGGAAGCCCCAAAGACCAGCCTTCCCGCTGCCCCCCGAGCTTGTGGGGCTGGCGGTGGGGGGAAGAGCTGATTTCCCCCACTGCCAGCGTCAAAGATCCCTGAAGCCTTCGGAGTGTAGCGCAAGTTCCTGCTGCGCTCCGCAGACTTTGGGTTCTTTTTCTGAAGCCAGGAGAATCTTGCTCTCCCGGCTTCAGCGAAAGGAACCTGAAGCCTGCGGAGCACAGCGGGAACTTGCACTGCACTCCGAAGGCTTCAGGCGGCTATCCCTGAAGCCTGGAGAGCGAGAGGGGTCAGTGCGCACCAACCCCTCTCACTCTCCAGGCTTCAGCAAAAGCAACACGAAAACCTCCAGAGCGTGGAGGGAGCGCTCCCTCTGCGCTTCGGAGGCTTTGCGTTGCTATCGCTGAAGCCAAGGAGCCTGCATTCACTCCACAGGATGCACACACATTTCCCCTTAATTTTTGGAGGGGGAAAAGTGTGTCCTATAGAGTGAAAAATACGGTAGGTTGAAAAGCATAGACGGTTCTCTGATGCACAGAGAGACAAGCATCTCCTGCTTTTTCCTTAGTCAGAATGGCTGCATTTTACAGCAAATAGGAACAAAGAGCTTTGGGTGAGATTAAGATGAGCAGATGTGTTTTCTTCGCAGGAAAGTCTTGTCATCCACATTTAGGGGAACATGAATACATTGCCACACTCTAGTGTTTGGCAGTTTCTTAATCTGTTTGAAAGAATAAGAAGAAAATCTCCCTTCCCGCATTCTTCTCATCTGGGGAGAGAGTCGCTTTCTGTTACTGCTGCCAGTTTGTGATCGCAACTGGACAAAAGTAAACAGATCCACAGAATGAAATAATGTGGGGATTTTTTCAGACCTCCTGGGAGCAAACTTGGTGCATCAGGAGAAAGTCCAAAGAACATTTCAGCAGCTCATGTCTCCTTTTTGTTGGGCATCTAGCTCTATTTAGAAACAACAAACAAACCTAGGCCCAGTACTACACTTTCTGGTCTGAAGTTAGCATATAGAAAACAGTAGTTTTTTCAAACTCACCAAAAAAAGGCTTAATGTAAAGAAGAAGAAAAAGCTAATCAGATTTCATTTCGTCAGTCACTGATGCATCACGATAACACAGTGGAGATTTTCCTTTATGTTATTTCAAGAGTGTTTGTGATCTTTAACATGGAGAAATCAGTGTCCCGATCACTTGGCACTTGATTCCGCTTTTGGAATCAAAAGTGACAGCTATGTAACATCCCCAAATTAAGATGGCTCATTTTGCTACCATCCTCGCCTGTCCTCCCCCCCCCCCACCTTAGAAAACAAGAACAACACAGCCCATCACTGCAGGAAATAAGTAAAGGAAAGTCAGCACTTCATTAACACTAAATAGAACAAGAAATACCCTCTAAAGGTGACCATCAGCTACATAGGAAATCCATCCAGGAAGCAGCTGCCATGTTCAGATTTCCTCTGGTCATTTACTGTTAAGCCCTGAGCTAAAGGCTTATAAGGAATCAGGCAATGCCTAGGCAGCAAAGTGTCTGTGTATATGGTTCCTTTCCATGGAAAGGAATTGATGGGATCTCTTGCTTCTTCCTTGATGATCTTCTCTAGTCTTAGGTGCATACCTAATGCACACCTAAAGTCAACCATCCTGTTCAGGTAGCAGATGGATTTTGATGGGCAAAACACTGACCAATGCCTAAGCTAGGTCCTTTTCCTTGGCTGTCAAATGCCAAGGGAGTCTTCGGGGCCACCACAAAATCCTACCAAGAGCAGACACTCAACAGAAAAGCCAAGCATGGAAAATGGAAAGGAAAATGTGATGTTCTTGTTCCATCTAGCCAACACACTTGTGTTAATAATAATAACAATAATAATTTATTATTTATACACCGCCCGTCTGGCTGGGTTTCCCCAGCCAGTCTGGGCAGCTCCCAACAGAATATTAAAAAGCACGATAAAACATCAAGCATTAAAAACTTCCCTGAACAGGGCTGCCTTCAGATGTCTTCTAAAAGTGAGATAGTTGCTTATTTCCTTGACATCCGGTGGGAAGGCTGTTCCACAGGGTGGGCACCACTACTGAGAAGGCCCTCTACCTGGTTCCCTGCAGCCTCACTTCTCACAGTGAGGGAACCACCAGAAGGCCCTCAGAGCTGGACCTCAGTGTCTGGGCTGAACGATGGGGGTGGAGACACTCCTTCAAGTATACTGGGCCGAGGCCATTTTGTAGGTGTACAAAACAGCAGGGTGCCATCTGTTCCTGAAACCCTGAGAACTGGAGGGATGTTAACTCCCAGCCCTTTTCATCCATGCTTGACAGCATCGCCACATCCATCTTCCTGAGACTCCCCACCCTAGTTTCCATGGCATGTTTTTATAATGGAGCAAATGATTCTTATATTTAAATAATGACTCTCTGAAATTTGCATGGAATTGTAGACTCGGCTTTAAACTGGTTGTCTGATACGGAAGTCATTCCCCCAGGAGGCAGGGATGGCAAACCAACCTGGATGGCTTTAAAAGATGGTGATTGTTAGGTTGTGGGTGAACATATCAGACGACACAGCGATTCTTCAAACAGCTCTTGTTTATTCACAGGCCAGAACAGGACTGAACTGAAGGGTTCAGCCAGCCTGCTTATATAGAGCTCCACTAGAACGCAACAGTAACCACTTTCTGTAACTATCCAATCACTGAACGTCACTTTCAATCCCTTATTTGCATATGTGGACCTGAGTGAAAACTATCTACTGTATCCCCCTGCTGGCCCAGGGTGAGAATTTCAGTACATAACAGTGATGCTCTACCTCCACTGTTGAAGGCAGCAAAGCTCCTGAATATCAATTGCTGTAAACCAGGAGTGGCCAACTCCCAAGAGACTGCGATCTACTCACAGAGTTAAAAACTGGCCGTGATTGACCCCCTTTTGGGGGGTTCAAAGTTGTTGAGTTTTTTCAGGGAGGTGGTAAAATGTTGAGCTTTTTTTAGGGGAGCCCCAGTTGTTCAGTTTCTTTGTCGGGAGCCAATGATCTACCAGTGATCTACCGCAGACATCCAATGATCTCCTGGTAGATCACGATCTACCTGTTGGACATGCCTGCTGTAAACCATAAGAGGGGAGAGGGCTCTTATGTTCAAATCTTGCTTGCATTGAGCCATTGGCCTGATCTGGAAGGCTATTATTATGTTCTAATTTATACCGATTCAATGATTTGATGCTGGCTGTCTCTTTGTTATGGTTTTATTGTATGCATTGAATTATCTTTTTTTTAAGCCACACCTAAAGAAACAATTTTATGAGGTGTCTCATAAATAGAATAATTAAATAATAAAAAACAGACCTAGCATGTAATATTCGCAGGCCTCTATATCATATATGGCAAAGAGCAAAGAGGACTGTCTACTTATGTTAAAAATCAAGGGCTTATAATAAGTTATTTGGGGACTCTGTTTAGACTTTTCTAGTACTGGTTCCATTCTGAAGGAAATCAGCCCTGAGTACTCACTGGAAGGACAGATCCTGAAGCTGAGGCTCCAATACTTTGGCCACCTCATGAGAAGAGAAGACTCCCTGGAAAAGACCCTGATGTTGGGAAAGATGGAGGGCACAAGGAGAAGGGGACAACAGAGGACAAGATGGTTGGAGAGTGTTCTCGAAGCTACCAGCATGAGTTTGACCAAACTGCAGGAGGCAGTGGAAGACAGGAGTGCCTGGCGTGCTCTGGTCCATGGGGTCACGAAGAGTTGGACATGACTAAATGACTAAACAACAACAAGTACTGATTATCATAGGAATTAACTAGCTTCAACATCACAAAATAAAGAAATATGAGCAAAAAGACAGAACGCTATCTCACTGCAGTCCTGGCTCAACTTCTTGCCTTGGTTTTACTACCTCTCTCAGATTTTCCAGACATTTCTTAGAATAACCACAAATGGGAGAAAGTTTTGGCAAGTTCGAGGAAAGAGCGCTGGACAGCACTTTGGTTTGTGTGACTTCACAGCTGCTACACTCTAATTGGGGCGTAGGAAAAATGAAGAGCGGAAACAAAGCAACAAGCTTAAAGACTAGAATTCAACAATCATAGAACCAGAGAATTGTAGAGTTGGAAGGTAGCATAAGCATCATCTAGTCCAACCTCCTGCAATGCAGGAAAATGCAGCTCTCCCACTCAGGGATCAAACCTGCAACCCTGGCATTATCAGCACCACGCTCTAACCAACTGAGCTATCCAAACTGACAGCTCAGTGTTTGGAATCAGGCTTAATCCCGGTATGCCCCATGGAGAGCCTCAAGGTCCATCTATAGCAACACCCTAGAGGTCCCGGGCCCTAAGGAAGTTAGATTAGCCTCAACCAGAACCAGGGCCTTTTCAGCACTGGCTCCGGCCTGGTGGAACGCTCTGCCTCATGAGACCAGGGCCCTGCAGGATCTGATTTCTTTCCGCAGGGCCTGTAAGACAGGGTTGTTCCACCTGGCCTTTGGCTTGGAGCCAATTTGATTCCCTCCTCCTCTTTCTTTTTTCTTTTTCCTTTCTCCTCCTGTGATGAGGCTGCATTTTAATATTTTAATGTTTCAATATTTTAATTGTATTTTAATCTTGTTTTTAAGTTGTATTCATTCAACTTGTTTTTATTATTGCTTGTTAGCCGCCCTAAGCCCGGCCTTGGCTGGGGAGGGCGGGGTATAAATAAAAATTATTATTATTATTATTATTATTATTATTATTATTATTATTATTAAGGTACCCTCTCAGGTAACAATGCATGCTAAGAACTGCCCCACAGGGCCATCCTTCTGCACATACAACAGGCCCCTGTGACACCGTAAAAAGGAGAAGGGGAGTGCAAAATTGGGCTTGTCCGCACTTCCACTTGACCCCTGCTTAGAAAGTGGTTTTGCCTTTTCCCTGCCACTTTCGCCCAGAAAACCTGCTCTTTGGGGCTACACGAAACATGAAATTTATTATGGTCAGAGACCAGCTTGAGAAACACAAATGGAACTACAATCCTAATAGCAAAACAAACATTTAAAACAATATACAACAATGGATTTTAAGTTTAAAAGTGCGACAGGCATACAAACACATAAAAACTTTAAAATAGACTACCTTAGAGAAATGACCCAAAAGTCGCCCTTGGATCTGGGTTAGGGAATTTTCTTAACAAACTAGATTGAATCTGGGGATGGTCTGCGCCTACAGATCTGTGCGCAGAATCTGGCGACAATCCGAGTCATCTTGTGGTCTTTGCCTAACAGGAGAAGATCAAATTTTTGCTTTGCCGGGAAGTTAGCAAGCCTCACCAGCAGGGGGTCAATGGTTTCTCTATGTGCCTCATCGTAAAAGGGACATCTTTGGGGCTAAATCAGAACAAACAGAAATCTGCGAAAACCCCAATGCTCTTTGTCCCGATTCAGCACTAAACCATGGGTTTTCCCAGGGGAAAGCGGTGGGGGAACCCTGGTTCCCATGGCCAGGGTTTAGAGTCTTTTACTGAGAACTGAAATGTGTTGAGGAAAGAAATAGAAGCATGCTAGGTAAAGGTAAAGGGACCCCTGACCATTAGGTGCAGTCGTGGTCAACTCTGGGGTTGCAGCACTCATCTCACTTTACTGACTGAGGGAGCCGGCGTACAGCTTCCGGGTCATGTGGCCAGCATGACTAAGCCGCTTCTGGCGAACCAGAGCAGCGCACAGAAACGCCGTTTACCTTCCCGCCGGAGCAGTACCTATTTATCTACTTGCACTTTGACGTGCTTTCAAACTGCTAGGTTGGCAGGAGCTGGGACCAAGCAACGGGAGCTCACCCCGTCATGGGGATTCGAACCGCCGACCTTCTGATCGGCAAGTCCTAGGTTCTATGGTTTAACCCACAGCGCCACCCGCGCCCCTTTTAGAAGCATGCTAGTGGGCTGGAATTAACAAAAGACTCTGTATCACACACGGTTTGGGCCTAGCCTCTTCCATCTTATGTATTTTAAGAAGGGATGGGAAGATAAGGAGAGCCTCAGGGGCAGACTTCAGTAATCTTTCATAGTATGTCGCCCTATACAAGGCCACAATTTGATGCCCCCAAATGGATCTTCTCAGTTGTGAATCTTCTCAGTTTTGGGACCCTTTAGCTCAGCACCACCCTAAATCTGGCTCTGATGGGCTGTTGGATCAAGCCAATGGTTCCAGCATCCTATTTCACGGTGGCTGAACAGTTGCCTGTAGGAAACCAGCAAGCAGGATTCAAGCACAAGTTCCGTTTAATATACTACTCTTCTTTCTTCCCGTGCTTAGATATCTATTTCACAACGATGGTTTTCATTGTGGCCATTTTCATGTTCAAATATTTTAAAAATCAGCCTGTCTTGTGGTCTGTTGCTGCTCCGTAATCGCCCATCTAAAATTACGCTCATCAAGGGGAAAGGGACCAACGAATGGCTTTTTTGATGTAGTTGCCAAGCCCAGCTGAACTCCCAGGGTACATGGCAACACAAAAAAAGACTATCTACAGGGGCTACTGTTGACTTACAGAGTCTTAGTGGGGAGCCTAGGCTTCTAGAGAGGCTTAATTGGTGGTTCCCCTCAGACTTAGGGAGAGGTCAGGATTTCAGATTGCACCGTGATTTGAAGCAAACCTCCCAGTTCACATCTGATGGATAGTGCTGAAGTCAAAACTCAGACGTGCAGATTAGATCACATGTCTACAAACCTTCCCAGAACATGAGGTGGCCTAGGGGCTTCCCTGGTTTTTTCTCTCTTTCCCTTTCCTTTAAAACAAACATTTCCAGCTGCTTTGGGTGAGGAGCTCTGGGAAGAAGACTACATTATGATGAGCCGCCACTTGCAGGGTTTTGTTTTTTTCTCAGATGGTTTCAGAAAGTGCAGCAAGCTTTGCCCTTCCTAGTTCACAGAATTGTAGAGTTGGAAGAGACCTCAAGAGTCATTTAATCCAAAACACACACACACACACAGAGAGAGATCAGACATTCTGGTCTACTCAGCAGATCAATACTGTTTCATCCAACATGTGATAGTTGATTCTGTTCATTTTTGCTCATGGAAAGGGCACGAGTTGGAAAGTTTCTTCGGAGAAACCTAATGACTTGGGATCTAGACTTCTCTAGAATTTATCTTGCAGATGCAATTAGGATTTTAAGACCTTCTTCTGCCACTAGATAGTCTGCATTTTCGTTTCCAAACAGAGAATCTCCTCCATGCATGTAAAGATAAAAAGGTAAAGGACCCCTGGACGGTTAAGTCCAGTCAAAGGCAACTATGGGGTTGTAGTGTTCATTTTGCTTTCAGGCTGAGGGAGCTGGCGTTTATCCACAGACCGCTTTCTAGGTCATGTGGCCAGCATGACTAAACCACTTCTGGCGCAATGGGACACCGTGATGGAAGCCAGAGCACATGGAAACGCCGTTTACCTTCCCACTGCAGCAATACCTATTTATCTACTTGCACTGGCGTGCTAGGTTGACAGGAGCTGGGACAGAGCAACGGGAGCTCACCCCGTCGCAGGGATTTGAACCGCCGACCTTCTGATCAGCAGGACCAAGAGGCTCAGTGGTTTAGACCACAGCACCACCCGCACCACCCCTTTTTTTTACCTACATGCATGTATGCACAAGCACACATGCTGTGATGGCCTGTGATTCGGACTCGGAGGCTGAACCTGAGGAATCCCAGCCTGCACAGGAGTCCCCGCCTCCAGAACCAGCTGAGCCGGGGCTGGGGCTTCAGCCTGAAGGGTCCTCACCTGTGCTGGATCCTCAGGTGCAGGCACCAGCTAAGTCTGCTCTGGCCCCTGAGGTGATGGAGGACCCATTGCCTGCAGGTGCTCCACTCTCAGCCCTGTCAGGGGAAGCTGAGGTTGCCTCTGGGTCTGGTAATCCGCCAGCCTCTCTGGAGCTGCAGAGGCTCAGGGCAGAGAGGCGGAGGGAACTAAGTTCCCGCAGGAGGAGTGCTCACCTCCAGGCCAGGAGAGGCGAGTCACCTGTAGACTGGGGCCGCCCTATGCCTCGGGGCAGATAAAAGCCAGCCAGCCCCAGTCCCAGGTTGCGGGAGCAACATTGTTGGTAGCCTGTTCCTGCCTGCACCCTGTCCTGCTCTTCTGCCAGAGTTCCTGACCTCACCCGACTCCCTGCCTTGGACCCAGCTTCAGCTTTGACGGACAGACTCCATACCGCACCCTCGACCTCGGACTGGACTCGGACCTCACCGCACAGTTAGCCCTCGGGACCAGCACAACCTTTCAGTTGCTGTAGGCTGTGTCCAGCATTCTCTGTCTGCAAGGGCACTTTTGCTAGTGGTGAGTGAGTTTTAAAAATGCACGACAGTGAATGTTGCACATTTGCACTAGTAGAAACTTATTCCAACAACTGGGCAATCTGTAGCGCAACAAAGATACCAGCATTCTCCTGTGCAACAATGTTCCACTGGTGCAAAACATTTAATCGGCAGAGCTGTCATTTTCTAGCTGAAATAGAAAATCATTCTGACCTGAACTTGGAGCTACATTTCCTGGAGCAAACATTAATCTCTTGGTGCTTTCAGTTTGACGTTCTTTTTCAACACTGCATGTAACTGTCTTCTGAATAATTTGCGTTTTGCCAGATCATGTGAACGAACTCATAAGTAGCTCCGTTAAAGGACTGAAACAAAATTACAAGGCAGATGTAAATGTACCTAACATGATTTTAAAAATAATTTATGCCTTGTGAAAAGTTTCTTTTTCTTGATTATGGCATACAGCCTGAGTCACGTTCCCCTCAGTCAGCCACCATCCCCCAGAAAATTAAAATCCAATTCAGTTTTTGGGAGAAACCACTGTTACTAAACATGTTAAAATCAAGGAGAATTGTTTTTAAAAGTCACATACCGGTACTTTACAGTTATTGAAACAGTTGTGTCAGAACTGGTCGTTTTTCACATTTTAAACAGATATTCCAAACTTATCAAATTACCAACTACAATATTGGCTGCAGCTTTTTCAGATATATGCCTTCTTTGTAAACAAAAACAAAAGTTTCTGAGGCAGCATTTATTTTTTAAATAAGATTATTTCAGAGAAGGGAGAGGGAATACTTTCTGTGCGCTGCCCAGGCACCGAGTTTAAACCCTAGAACTTGATTACAATTGTTGTGTTGCCAGCCTCAAAATATCTATCTACCACTTTGTGTACAAGACATCCATTGTTCTGCAAGGTCAAATTTTGCTGTCTCTCCCCAAGGACTCTGAGCCAGGGGAAATGATCACAATTTCTGCTCACCTAAACATTTTCCTAGAAATTAAGCAATCCCTGTGAGGTTCTGGGGTTTGAGACCCTCCATATATGCCAAGAACAATTATGTGGCTATATTCCAGGCCCGAGAGACCTTCAAATGGACACCACATTCTCTTGGGTTTTTCTGCAGAACGGTTTGTATTATCTTGTGGCCAAGTCGCCGCACAATGCTGAAACATTTGAAGGCTCCCTCGTTCAACAAACTGCAACAGAGATTTCTGGAGGGAGCTTGCGCATCGCTAACTAGAGCAATCTCCCCCCAAAAAGAGCTCTTGGCTTTCGACATTACAGGAGCAATGTTTTGGCAGATTTTAGGCTAGTATTTCTGCGCAGGTGTGACTGGCAGGAAAATGGCAGAGTTTAGCTGGAAAAGCAGGTCAACTGGTCAAGAGAACTGCTTTGGAGGAAGAGGAGGTCTTCTGGATCAGGCCAGAGGTCCATCTGTTCCAGGATTCTGTTCTCACAGTGGCCAACCAAATGTCAGGGATACATCTGTCAGGAATTGGCTGGAAAAGGAAGAGTGGTGCGAGCTGCCCACCCAAGAGCCCCTCAGGGAGGACACAGAAGATGACTTAGATCCTGGCTCCTGGTGGTGGGACAATGCAGAGCAGTCTGAAGAAGGGACTAGCCAGGAGGTGCTAGAAGGACGGGGGGCGGGATTGAGTGATCACCTCAGCTACTGACGTCAATTATATTTACATTTAAGGATTCTTTTTACATGCTCTTTTAGGTTTGCCATACGTCTGGGAATTCCCGGACATGTCCTCTTTTGGGGGGTCCTACATGCCCACCCAGATTTGGTGAAGTGAACATGTGTGAGGGCCGACCAAGTTCTTGAGCTTTTTTTACGATTTTACCCCCAAAGTTGTTGCGATTTTTTTTAAGATTGAAGATGCTTGGTTAAAGCAAATGTCCTGGATTTGGGGTTTTAAAAAAATTAATAAATTGTGCGAGCGGCTCTGGCGTGTGCAGCCCAGGTTGTGGCTCTGATGTGAGCGGCTTGGCTATCAGGCGATTGCTCAACAACATTTTGTGTTTGGATTTTTACCTCTTGAAATGGCAACCTTCTAAGAGTTTCCTAAACTTGGGTCTGGGACGCGGGTGGTGCTTTGGGTTAAACCACAGAGCCTAGGACTTGCTGATCAGAAGGTTGGCGGTTCGAATCCCCGTGACAGGGTGAGCTCCTGTTGCTCGGTCCCTGCTCCTGCCAACCTATCAGTTCGAAAACATGTCAAAGTGCAAGTAGATAAATAGGCACCGCTAAGGTGGGAAGGTAAACGGTGTTTCTGTGCGCTGCTCTGGTTCCCCAGAAGCGGCTTAGTCATGCTGGCCACATGACCCGGAAGCTGTACGCCAGCTCCCTCGGCCAATAAAGCGAGATGAGCTCCACAACCCCAGAGTCGGTCACGACTGGACCTAATGGTCAGGGGTCCCTTTACCTTTACCTTTAAACTTGGGTCTCCACTGGTCCTGCTAGTTAGAGATGATGGGAATTGTAGTCCAACAAAAGCTAGGGCACACCTGCCCCATTGGTTTGTGCTGTGGCCACTTCTGGCTCCCACACCAGCAGTGCCCTACAGCGATTTAATTATGCAAATTAAAGAAAGCTGCATATAATTTATTGATTTGCTGGTCACACACCTGTGGCATGAAGACAACAAATCTTATTTCAACCTGATCCTTGTTTCTGAGCAATTCTGGCTACTTCTGGGGGATCATTGTGCGTTCCTCAGCCATTTCTCACCTACCTTCCTAATCACGAGGGCTTGGAGTTCATGGTCATAAACTTGTTGGGTGGGGAGGTGAGGATATTTGAGATTCTCCAAATGCAGGCCGGCTTGTGTGCCTGATGCCAGATTCCACACATGGGTCTGTTTTTCATTAATTGTCACACTAATTTCAGCCATGTTCCCTAGTATTTGAAAGATTATTCAGTAGAGGGATAAAAAAATATATTACTAATAACTGATTGTGATGATGAACTGAATACACTTTCATTTACTTGGACTGCATCACAACCAAAGAATTTAATAGTTTCTTTCGGCTGCATCGCAGCAACAAATAATTCGAAACACATTATCCAAAACAAGAGATTGCAGAAACCAGCTAGGACAATCACATTTACAAGGTTGTTGCTTTGCGCAGGAGCTGTGGCTGCTTAAAATTATGGCAACAAAGTTTTGTCTCTGATGAATGATTAATCAGGCCACTTAACCAATTAACATTTCTGGCATGAGGGGCGAAATATTCCTGTTTTCTTAAGGAGAAGCAAAACAGAAACTGCAGTCCTCGGGGCACACGGTTTCTTGAGACTGCTCCAGAGTGTAGTTGTGCAGAGCTGGGAAAAGCTAGTTGCTGCCCTTAATGATGGTGTGAAATAAATAAAAAAAATTGTCCAGCAGCTCCTTAGAGACCAACTAAGCTTGTTCTGGGTATAAGCTTTTGTGTGCATGCACAATTCCTCAGATACAGTGGTACCTCTGGTTACATACGCTTCAGGTTACATACGCTTCAGGTTACATACTCCGCTAACCCAGAAATAGTGCTTCAGATTAAGAACTTTGCTTCAGGATGAGAACAGAAATTGTGCTCTGGCGGCGCGGCGGCAGCAGGAGGCCCCATTAGCTAAAGTGATGCTTCAGGTTAAGAACAGTTTCAGGTTAAGTACGGACCTCCAGAACGAATTAAGTACTTAACCTGAGGTACCACTGTACACTGAAACAGATAACCCACCTACTTTCAGCAGCCAGAAAAACCATAACCAGACACTGGAGAAACCTGTCAGGAGTAAGCATGGACCAATGGTACCAAATAGTATGGGAAACAGCCTTACTGGAAAAATTAACCAATAAACTGGGGACAAACAGAAGAAGACGCCTTTACCCCGGTATGGCTCCCCTTTATCACATACACAGCCCAACAAGACAATGACAAAAACCCACCAACAGCATACAAATCAATAAGGCTAACCTGATCCAAAACACCCACCCACCCCACTCACGCACAAAAACACACGCACCACAGCCAATCACAAACAAACAACCACACCCTAGGCCAATCCCAACCTCCCTTCAGTGGCGTAGCATGGGGGGTGCAGGGGGGGGCCGGCCGCACCGAGCGCAACATCTGGGGGTTAGGGTTAGGGGGCGCAAATCCACGGGTTAGAGGGCACAAATTACTTGCCTTGCCCCGGGTGCTGACAACCCACACTACGCCACTGCCTCCCTTCACCACCAAAGGAACTCAAGTGAACAGCAGAGACCTGCACAAGCAACGCTGACACCAAACCCTACATATATTAAGTAAAATAGAAACATCGCCACCCAACCCCAACCCCACCCCCACTCACCTCTCCCCCCTCCACCTCTTTCCTCCTTTTCTTCCTAATGTCTCAACAAATGAAACTGATTTGTAAAAATGTTACATGGTAAAAATATGAGAGAGAGATATTACACATACTTTTGTAAATCAAGAAAATCTTTAATAAAAATACATTTTTTAAAAAAATACACTGAAACAGAAGTCACCAGACCCTTATATCTAGTGAGAGGGTGGGGTGGGGTTTTTCTCAGAAGGCTTAGTAGGAGATGGGTGATTGACACAATGGGTATGGTGTGTAAATTATGGTATACATAGGTAAAGGTAAAGGGACCCCTGACTGTTAGGTCCAGTCGTGACCTACTCTGGGGTTACGGCGCTCATCTCGCTTTATTGGCTGAGGGAGCTGGCGTACAGCTTCCGGGTCATGTGGCCAGCATGACTAAGCCCCTTCTGGCGAACCAGAGCAGCGCATGGAAACACCGTTTATCTTCCTGCTGAAGCGGTACCTATTTATCCACTTGCACTTTGACGTGCTTTCGAACTGCTACGTTGGCAGGAGCAGGGACCGAACAACGGGAGCTCACCCCATCGTGGGGATTCGAACCGCCGACCTTCTGATCGGCAAGCCCTAGGCTCTGTGGTTTAACCCACAGCACCACCCGCGTCCACAGTATACATAGCTGGTTTGAAAATGGTTTGAAAGAGGGAAAGAAAATGCCTTCTTCCTTTGTCCATACAGTACGTACATGGTTCCCCCCTCCTCATTTTATCCTCACAGGTTAGACAGAGAGAAAGTAAGCAGTCCAATTATAAATGATTTAAATAGTTTGCCAAAATGTTGTCTGCCCTTTGCTAATTGTTGAGCATAATTTATTTTCTCCTCAACTGACAAAGAATGGACACGGGGCATGGTGGGAGGGGAGAGAATAATTTATTGGCAGTGCTCATTTGTGTGTACTTTTCATTCCAGCTGCATTCCTGATACACCAGTTGTCTTGGCGCATTACTGACCAGGCCACACCAATGGGCTGCCCCACTGCAGCCTCTAGTACTCCTTTGTGAAGAGTTGGTGTGCAAAAAAGGAGCGAGACTCCAGCTCTAGGCTTTGCAGGTCGACCCTCAATGCCATAAATAATAATAATAATAATAATAATAATAATAATAATAATAATTTGCCTACCCTCCCACATTTCTCTGATGAAAATAGGGACAGCCTATTCCATACCCTCCAACATTTCCCCAGTGAAAATAGAAGTGTTCCCGCCAACATTTCTCCCGTGAAAATAAGGATTTCCCCTATTCCATACCCCGCAACTTTCATCAGATTATATTAGGGAGCATCTCCACCCCCATTGTACAGCCCAGACACTGAGGTCCAGCTCCGAGGGCCTTCTGGTGGTTCCCTCCCTGCCAGAAGTGAGGTTACAGGGAACCAGGCAGAGGGCCTTCTTGGTGGTGGCACCAGCCCTGTGGAATGCCCTCCCACCAGATGTCAAGGAAATGAACAACTATCTGACTTTGAGAAGACATCGGAAGGCAGCCCTGTTTAGGGAAGTTTTTAATGTTTGGTGTGTTTTTAATATTGTGTTGGGAGCCACCCAGAGTGGCTGGGGAGACCCAGCCAGATGGGTGGGGTATAAATATATTATTATTATTATTATTATTATTATTATTATTATTATTATTATTAGATGTCCTAAGGGAAAGCGGGACATTCCAGAATCAAATAAATCCGTCCCTGGAAAATAGGGACACTTGGAGGGTCTATTGATGCAAAGCTGCCTTTAAAGAGGACCTTGTACAGCAAGGATGTAATCTGAGGTGACAGCCGCTCTGCCCTGAGAGACCTGGGAGGGCTGGACTGAAAGCTGCGGAGAGGTCCCGTTTCCAGTGCTTCTGACGGGACTGCTATTAATGGAAAGGAGCAGTCTGGGACAACTGCAGCTGTGTAATTTCAGCTCCAGTCTACTGACAACTTCCAGATTTCCTCTGGCAAAATGCTGTTTTAATTACCGCGTGTGTTTATCATTCATCAGCAAAGTGCCCGGTGGGGGGTGGAGGTGGGGGGATAAAGGCTATTTGGCCCCAATAGACTGGAAAGAAGGCTCCAAATTCCAGTAATGCGAGGGTCCCTGAAGTCTGGCAACCCTGGAGTTGGGCTCCACTCCAGTAACCACACGAGAGGGTGCAAATGCAGAGGGGAAACTGAGGCTCCTCAAAGCTCCACCTCCCATGAGATATCTCCAATCCCCAGCCACATTCCACTCAGTTATCCAGCATGCAATCTGGAATTGGTTCTGGAATTCAAACCCCCTTTAAGGAAGATTATGTCCCCACATGATTTGACATTGTAAGTTGCCGGCACCTGTGTGGGAGGGGTCCATGTATACAGTGCTACCTCGGGTTAAGTACTTAATTTGTTCCAGAGGTCTGTTCTTAATCTGAAACTGTTCTTAACCTAAAGCACCACTTTAGCTAATGGGGCCTCCTGCTGCCGCCGCGCCGCCGGAGCACAATTTCTGTTCTCATCCTGAAGCAAAGTTCTTAACCCGAGGTAATATTTCTGGGTTAGCGGAGTCTGTAACCTGAAGTGTCTGTAACATGAAGCGTCTGTAACCCAAGGTACCACTGTGCTTAAATGGTAGGATGGGAAGGGGCCAGGCAGGACTGGGAAACTTTGTGTAAACTTTTGTTATGCATGAACTCTTCTTATGCTTGCTAAACAAATTGTAGATAAACAACAGGTTATATAATCCAACACGCGAGAATATGGAAAGATCTGTGATGATCTTTCTCGATTCTAAATGTCTTTAAGAAATGAGAGGGAGACTTGCATATTTAGTCCCCCCATCCCCCGCAGATCATCCAGTCCACCCCCTGCAATGCAGGGATATGCAGCTGTTCCGTATGGGAATCGAACCTGCAACCTTGGCGTTATCAGTGTCACGCTCTAACCAACTGAGCTATTGCAATGGGGGAGGAGATTTTTTAAAAAATGCCTGAACCCTCTCAGTCAGTTTTAGAAAATGTATTTCCTTCATCCGTCTCCAGAATAAATCTATCTGGAACCAGTACAACCATACACATCCACATTTATAGATTCCTCCGAATCTCTGGACTTCCCACCTTTCCCTCGGTGGGTCCTATTATTAAACCTTTTCTACTGCATCTTTTCCAATAGTCCATATTTTTTTCCCAATAGTCCTTTTTTTTTTTAATAACTCCATTATCTCCATAGTTCTTGCTACATTACAAGTGCTATTGGACTCCTGCTAATGTTCTCATCTGCTTACAGTGGTCTCTGAGAGAAATTATAAATTTCCCCCATTCTTTGTTAAGGTTTTGGTCTTCTTGGTTCAACAAATTGCGTGAACAGGCGGAGTCCCCCAGATCCCGAGCGCCACCCCGTCATGTGTAATAACGACTCAAGACAACGTGCTATGGAATTAAATTGGCCACAACTTTATTGAATTTCAGATGTGGGTAGACCTTGGCTCAGGCATTGGGCGTTATCGCTCCCCAGTCCCCAGCCAGGGACCTAGGGAACATCAGGGTTATCCAGTGGGGGGGTGGGCCGGCTCTGGAGAACATATGTTCAAGCAGAGATAGCCGCCCCTGTTATGCCACCGCCGCAGGGGAGAGCAATGACGACCTCTCGGCGTACGGTCAAAGCCTCCCTTCAGAAACCCCTTTAACGGGGAACCCTGGTATCGCCGCTGCAAAGAGGAAGATAGACTAAAGGATTCCGCCCAAGGCCTGATACCGCCAAAGTTGTGACGTTTTGCTACGGGAAAGGCAAAACCTGCCAATGCAGGGAAATTCCTTTCCGGTCCTTTAACAGCGACCTTGACGTAGCAGCGCCCACGTACTTGTGGAGAAAAGGTTAACCTGCAAAATAAGACTTAACTGAGGGTGGGTAGGGTGGGAGAAGCTCTGGAGCCAAGTGAGGATTCCCAGGTAAGATCCTCCCTCTATTGTGTGGGCAGGTAGTCCCCCCCCTACCTGGCCTGGTCTCCTTGGCAACGCTTCCCCCAGGTGGGATTGGATAGCTGACTGAGGTAGGCAGAGACCTCCAGGTATCCCACCTGAGGGAAGGCGAAGCCAAGCCTATGCTGAGGGAGTCGCTCCAGATCCAGGGGCTGCGCACGTCCACGCAAAGGGCTTCTTTAATGCGGGGAGCGGTCATTACTGTATTTTTCTGTGTGTAAGACGCCCCCATGTACAAGACGCCCCCTACTTATGGGGCCTCCAATTTTAAAAAATGGTGGGAGATGGCCCAGAGTTGTTGCCCTTTTTTGGAGGGGGATGCCCCAAAAATCACCCACCCAACGCTGGCAATCACACGTGTCGCAGAACAAAACAAGCGTCTGTCCGCTCACCATCAGCAGCCGCCAATCGCACGGACAATCGCCACTGACAAGCTCCTGCTCGCAGCTGCAACCAGTTGCCTGTCCCACATACGCACTATCCGTGTATAAGACGCCCCCGTTTTCTAACATTATTTTAGAGTAAAAAAAACCCTCATCTTATACATGGTAATTAAAATTGCATGTAATCTAAATACTTGGCTGCTTTATGTCTACACCGACCTGCTCTACGTGACATTTCAGATCCTATTTTACCTTGGATTTCATTTTTTTATTTTTTTGAACCTGCCGAATCACACTGCTGCATCCCAGGTGGGAGTTTCCTAGAGCTCGCCATCTACACCCCAATCTCTTTGGTCTGTTCTGTGACAGTCTTGGCACACAGCCAGCTTGTCTGCTTTGGCAGAAATACAGGAGATTACAGGTGCTCAAAATACTCACGGATTACAATGCTCACTGATTCCCCCCACCCACCCACCCCATTGGAAATCAGGCATTTCATAAATCTGGCACATGAATGAATCAGACCGTACATTTAAATTCCAGAATTTTGAAACATAATGATTCTTCCAGGGGGGGTGATACTTTTATTTTGCTTAAAGCTGTCAACAGCATCTTAAAAAGCAGAGACATCACCTTGCCAACAAAGGTCCGTACAGTTAAAGCTATGGTTTTCCCAGTAGTGATGTATGGAAGTGAGAGCTGGACCGTAAAGAAGGCTGATCGCTGAAGAATTGATGCTTTTGAATTATGGTCTGGAGGAGACTCTTGAGAGTCCCATGGACTGCAAGAAGATCAAACCTCTCCTTTCTGAAGGAAATCAGCCCTGAGTGCTCACTGGAAGGACAGATCGTGAAGCTGAGGCTCCAATACTTTGGCCACCTCATGAGAAGAGAAGATTCCCTGGAAAAGACCCTGATGTTGGGAAAGATGGAGGGCACAAGAAGAAGGGGACGACAGAGGACGAGATGGTTAGGCAGTGTTCTCGAAGCTACAAACATGAGTCTGACCAAACTGTGGGAGGCAGTGGAAGACAGGAGTGCCTGGCGTGCTCTGGTCCAGGGGGTCACGAAGAGTCGGACACGACTAAACGACTAAACAACAAAGCTGTCAAACAAACAAGAGAGGGACAGCAGCAGATAAATCAATGAGTTTCCATTGAAATTTAAAAGAGAACAGTGTTTGGATCCTGATATGTGACTTACCTGCAAGCACAGGCTGTTCAACTCTCATAAGCAAACCGGTACGAGGGTCGCTCATTAAAGATTTCCCCTGACCCACTTCTGGTTATCGTAGGAGGATGAAATTGCACATGTAAAATGATACATTGGGCAAGATATTATGGGCTGTCCCGTGAATCCACTGGATGAAATAGCAGAACGTTGCCTCAGGAGAGTGAGGAAAATTCTCAGGGTTGATTCACACCCTGGCTGGCACTTTCTTGATCTCCTGCCCTCAGCAGAAGATAGATGTTAAGTTGTGGTGAACATATCAGACGACACAGCGATTCTTCAAACAGCTCTTGTTTATTCCTAGGCCAGAACAGAACTGGACTGAAGGGTTCAGTCAGCCTGCTTATATAGAGCTCCAGTACAACGTAACTGTAACAATTTTCTAAAACTATCCAATCACTGAACGTCACTTTCAATCCCTTATTTGCATAACTATCTACAGGCCCAGGGTGAGAACTTCAGTACATAACAATATAGAAGCATGATTAGTTGCACCAACAGGGTAAAGAACAGCTTCTACCCATGGGCTGTTAGGCTGCTGAATGAAAAGATAACAACAGGGCAACTGACTTTTGGGTTTGGTGGGTGTGCGTCAGTAAACGAGGGGAATTAAGACTAAGAGAGCTGAGTGGGGGGTGCTCGTGTAATCTCACTGTATACAAGTTGTACAAGTGACAATAAAGTATTTCAATTTCAATACATCTCTCCATAGGTAACGTGGTAATTTGTAGCTCTGAACTCCTAACAGTTTCTTTGCTATGGGTACTAACATGGAGTAATGTCTGATCATGGAACTAGTTGAATACAGAGCGGTCATCAGGTTCCTGTACTTGAAAGGACACACACCACGGGAGACGTTTGATGAGATGAAAGGGACTTATGGGATGGATGCCCCACCGTATGACATAGTCAAGCACTGGCATCGTCAGTTCAAGTGTGGTCAGACTTTGGTGGAACGGCTCCCATTCCTGGGTGACCACAGTCCACCATTGATGAAGACACCATCCGGCAAATGAAGGCCGCCATTTTGGAAGATCGCCGCATAACCGTTCGCCAACTAGCTGCAGGTGTCAAAATCAGTGTGGGCTCTGTAGAAAAAAATTATCCGTGACCGTTTGCACATGGGAAAGGAGTCCACACAGTGGGTTCCCCGGTTGCTGACGCCTTTCCAGAAGCAGGAACATGCTCACAGGCTCTTTTGGCCAAGTGTCACCAAAACCCTGATGACTTCTTCACCAGACTAATTACTCAGGACGAAACATGGGTCCATCATTACGACCCAAAGACTAAATCCCAGTCCAAATAATGGAAGCACTCTGCCTCACCACCTCCAAAGTAGGCACATCAGTGAGCAAGGTAATGCTCACAGTTTTCTGGCACCAGCGCGGGGTAGTGATGATGGATTTCCTGGCAAAGGGTACCACAATTACCGGGACATACTACGCTTCACTGCTGCAGAAATTGCGGAAGGCCATCAAAATCGTGAGGCAATTTCCTGGCAAAGGGTACCACAATTACTGGGATATACTACGCTTCACTGCTGCAGAAATTACGGAAGGCCATCAAAATCGTGAGGCGTGGTGTGCTGACCAAAGGTGTCCGCCTCCTGCAGGATAACACCCCGGTTCACAACTCACATGTTATTCAGACGGAAGCACAGTCTTGTGGCTATGAAATCCTTCCTTGCCCTCCCTTATTCTCCCGACCTCACACCATCAAACTTCCACCTCTTTCCAGCCATGAAGTTATTTTTGAAGGGCAAGTTTTTTCCAGACGATGAAATGCTGATTTCTGACTTCAAGTTGTGGCTTCTGATGCAACCTGCCGACTTCTACAAACAAGGTCTCCACAGTTGCATAAAGTGATGGGAGAAGTGTTTGACTCTTGCTGATAGCTATGTAAAAAGGTAAAGGGAACCCTGACCGTTAGGTCCAGTCATGGCCGACTCTGGGGTTGCGGCGCTCATCTCGCTTTATTGGCCGAGGGAGCCGGCGTACAGCTTCCGGGTCATGTGGCCAGCATGACAAAGCCGCTACTGGTGAACCAGAGCAGCGCATGGAAACACCGTTTACCTTCCCGCCAGAGGCACCTATTTATCTACTTGCACTTTGACGTGCTTTCTAACTGCTAGGTTGGCGGGAGCTCACCCCGTCGTGGGGATTCGAACCGCCGACCTTCTGATCGGCAAGTCCTAGGCTCTGTGGTTTAACCCACAGTGCCACCCGTGTCCCTGGTAGCTTTGTAGAGAAGGACTAATAGCTTGCCCAGTTTTGTTTCTCTCAGTCCATGGGAAGTACGTCAGGGGAAATCTTTAATGGACGCCCCTTGTATATCTGAAAATAGGTCCTTCAAACTCTTGAATGTTCCATGGCTCTGCTGACTGCCGGATTGTAAAGAAAACTTCAAAGAGGTTTCCAAAAGATGAAACAGTAAAATCAAGAAAAATTCCCAACCGTACTTTAAAACATACAAAAGTTAAAACTCTAAAACAAATTAAAATTACCTCCACTTTCTAAGGACCTGTGTAGACTTGAATAAACAGGTCTGGAAAGAGAACAGTGAAGGCACCTGCTTGAGCTCGATGGGCATTGAGAAAAAACGAGATATTTGGTTCCTCCATCCCCATTAGAAATTGTGCGCCTATTTTATCCTGTTCAGAAATCATCATTATGTGGGAAGAACATTGTGTACAAAATAATACTGAGTGTGTGGAAGACCACAGATGACTGGATGTCTCCAAACGGGGGAGAAGGGAAAGGAATTCACCCCCATTAACCCTGGGAAATACTCGCAGGGAGAAAACAAATCAGGAACAAATGCATAGCTTTGCAAAAGTGCATTTTACGGCAGACGACAGGGAGTGCTGTTTCTAATGCATTTGCACTGAAACTGCAAGAAAAGGTTTGAGGGAAGGAAGCCACTATTCAGCCTGAATTTGTAAATATGCTTTTTATCCCAAACATGCATTTTGAAAACAAAGTTAAGCAGCCAGCATGTTAAACAGCCAAATGTTAAGCAGCATTGCAAGGTTAAATTGTGCGTTTTGCTGCTCATTTCAGCAGCGGAATGGGAGGGGTAGCAATCTCTCAAGTATGCCCAGCCCTCCCCCCAAAGCCACAATTAATAAATGGGCTCTGGCTGCACAAGGCAGACCAAGGAAACAGAGATCATTTATTTGCAAACCCCCAAATTATCAATGCCTTCGGCCAGTCAGCATCACTCAGGCATCCGAACTATGAGTCATAATCTTTTAATGAGAGAGGAGGCTACTCATTTCTAGCCATATTTCTAAGTGGTTTTCTCGTGGTTCTCTTGCAGACGTCATCAGCGACACCAGTAGCTGTGAAGCCACAGCATCTGGTGAAATGAATGGCTGGAGTTTATTGACAAACTAAAAAGTCCTTTATCAATCAATCAAGCATCCTAAAGAAAAGGTTTTAAGAGAAGAGGCAGCAGAGAGGTTAGGTGTGATCGCCAGCTTGAAACACCATGAAAAAACACCAACTGATATATTCCTTCCCTCCATCAAGGAATATATGAAAAAATATGGTTCCGGAACTGGAATTGTTAAGTTGTGGGTGAAAATATCACACGACACAGTGATTCTTCAAACAGTTCTTGTTTATTCACAGGCCAGAACAGAACTGAACTGAAGGGTTCAGCCAGCCTGCTTATATAGAGCTCCAGTACAACGTAACTGTAACAACTTTCTGTAACTATCCAATCCCTGAACGTCACTTTCGATCCCTTATTTGCATATGTGGACCTGAACTATCTACAGTATCCCCCTGCTGGCCCAGGGTGAGAACTTCAGTACATAACAGGAATATTAATAGATAATGTATAAAACGTGCAGGGGTAAGCAAGGAAATAATAAAAGAATCAATTGAACAATTATTAAATTATAACAACACAACAAGACGAAAGAAGTAAAAAAAAAAAACCTGAGATCACACATGGGTGAAGGGGAGTGGGGGGTATAGGGGAATTTTTAATATTATTTATAATATAAAAATTTTAATATAAAATTTCTAATTATGTTGTATTTATTTACAGCAAAGAGAAGTCTAGAGCAATTACGTATTTTTTAATTCAGTTAACTATGTACAGTAATAGGCTTATGTTAGAAAACAAATATGGATTTTGAATTTGATGTTTGTAATTTTTCTTTTTTCTGTTTTGGAAATAAAAAAAAGGAATAAAAAGAAAAAGAAAACACCAATCGATATGGGACATAATATAGATCTTAATCTTTGGGGAAAACTTTGGAAGAGCAATCTGAAGTTTACAGCTTGTTATTCCTTGAAGGAGAACTAGCTGAAAATGATTTACAGATAGTATCTAACTCCTAGTAGACTTGCTAAGATGTATATAAGACAGAATCAGATATGTGCTGGAAATGCAATGAGACTGAGGGAACGTTTTTTCATATGTGATGGACCTGTAAAAGGGTAAAAGAATATTGGGAAATAATTCATAATGAATTGAAAAAAAATGTTTTAAAGTACTTTTTTAAAAAAAAAACAGAGTACTTTTTGTTGGGGATCATTCAGACGGAAATTCTGAGGTGTCAAAAAAATGTTATTTATGTATGCCACTTCTGTGGTCCATGTTTGGTCACCCCAAAAATGGAAAATGAGCAAAGTCCCAACTAAAAAAGAATGGCCACTTAAACTGATGGAATATGCACAGCTTGCAGATTTAACATATAGAAAAAGAGAGCAAGAAAAACATATGTTTGAAGAAGATTGGAAAATGTTTATTGAATATATGGGGGGGACTGTGTATATTTGAAAACATTGACAGCATTAAGATAAATTCAATGGTGTAAATAAGTTTTGATGGATGTAATAATGGACTACTGAATGGTTTAGTTTATATAAAAAATGCTATGTTGTGCAAAATGAACCATGGAAAGAGAAGAAGGGAAGTCATTGATATTTTAACGTTGCTTAAAAGAATATTCTAAGATGTAAAACAGAAAATTTAATAAAAGTTATTGTTGTTGTTGTTTAGTTGTTTAGTCGTGTCCGACTCTTCGTGACCCCATGGACCAGAGCACGCCAGGCACTCCTGTCTTCCACTGCCTCCTGCAGTTTGGTCAAACTCATACTGGTAGCTTCGAGAACACTGTCCAACCATCTCGTCCTCTGTCGTCCCCTTCTCCTTGTGCCCTCCATCTTTCCCAACATCAGGGTCTTTTCCAGGGAGTCTTCTCTTCTCATGAGGTGGCCAAAGTATTACAGCCTCAACTTCACAATCTGTCCTTCCAGTGGGCATTCAGGGCTGATTTCCTTAAGAATGGATAGGTTTGATCTTCTTGCAGTCCATGGGACTCTCAGGAGTCTCCTCCAGCACCATAATTCAAAAGCATCAATTCTTTGGCGATCAGTCTTCCTTATGGTCCAGCTCTCACTTCCATACATCACTACTGGGAAAACCATAGCTTTAACTATACGGACCTTTGTTGGCAAGGTGATGTCTCTGCTTTTTAAGATGCTGTCTAGGTTAAAACACCAAAGCTGGTTTGGGTGATGGCGGTAGGGGAATTCACCCAAATGCTGTATTTCCTAAGAAACAACGGGATAGATGTGGCACAGCTTCCGAAAGCAGAGCAGAGCAGATGGGAATGTGTACACAACCAGAAATTCCTACCCCCCTTTAAATCCTCAGGGTGTGCTCACAATCTCAGCGGCAGTCAGAACTCTTCATCTCCTTCTTTGTCCTTTTCACCTGTCAGACATTTCCAAAGTGAGGCTGTTCCCAGGGGGAGCATCAACCTGTAGGCAGGATGGCGGAAAAAGCAAAGCTGAAGCAGTGGAAATGGTGTGCAGAGCGCAATGCGGGAACAGATGTTGCTCAAAGAGATTCATCTCGCGGGTTACATATTATTCTAGCAGACTGCCCACATGGTATGCTGTGCAAGGCAAGAGGTGAACAGGATAGGACCCTTGCGCTAGCAAAACACCACAAACTGCACTGCGGTGTTCATTGGTGAAGCATCTCAGAAATATGGCTGTGAGCCAACCAAGATGGCGCATCTCCAAATGTTTGTTTGTTTGCTGTGAAACGGCAAGCTCCCTCAACCTGGAGAAGCAATCTATTTTCCACCTTCCCATTTCGACTCTCTGGCACCTTATCTGTATAACCTAGCAATTCTAAAATATAGACTCGCTTTTGCTCTCGCAAGATTGAATGTATTGCCCTCAGCTGTACTTGAGGGACGACTCCAACAGATTCCACACGAAGAACGCTTATGTCCCTGTGGAGATGGCAGCACTGAATGGGTGGCGCATGCCCTTCTGGCTTGCACTCTTTATAAAGACTTGAGGAATGAGATTATCGCCCTTCTTTTATTGTCCATTCCGGGTCGCCCAACCACTGCCACAGTGTCCTTTCTCTTGGCAGATCAAGATGAGCAGGTGACAGCAAAGGTTGCAAGGTTTTTAGCTGGGGCAATCAGAAAATGACCCACTATTTGACTATTGATTCAAACCCCTAATATGTATTTTGTATAACTGACTTTTTATTTCTGTTCTTTGCATATCGTATTTTTGTTTTATTGCTATGGCCGATGGCTGATGCAAATAAAGATTCATTCATTCATTCAACCTGGAGTTGAATGTGGGGCATAAATAACTAGATGTAAGTGCCTTTCTATGCAGAACTTTGTTTGGGTTCCTGGGGCTGTTTGGCAGCTTTCTTTCTTGCTGGTAAATGAAGATACTGGATATTTTCAGGGGGCACAGGGGATTCCTGTAGAGAAGTGCTTCCTTGTTAGGAAAGGGGATCAAAGTTGGGGCTAGAATGAGAGGTTTCTGTCTTTATCTTCCCACATAAGAAGCCTGGCATGTCTCCTCCCCCTTAACATGCAAAGGCGTCTTTGTCCCCTCAGGCCAAATGTAAACTAAGATCTGTAGGCAGGTGCCATCAACAGCTTGTGGAGGCTCAGGTTTCAGTAGATTTTTTTTTTCCTGGATTTTGCAAGTTTGTAATTCTAGATTCAATCAGTTCTAAATCAGTACAAATAAATCCTTTCCAGCCCGGCCTGATTTGAAGCCAACACACACAGTTAATATGAGACCATCAGATCTGTGAGAGAATCTCAAGAATCATCCACATTCCTCACAAACTGGCTCAGGCCTCAGAACGTCAGGGCCATGGCACATATTTTGGGAGCTTCCAGATGGGATGGGATTGTGGATTTGGCGCTGCCCCTGTACACATTTTCCTCAGGAAACACACAGCATTGTGGTCAACAAAATGCTAATCGGTACTTCTTTCTTCCCAGAGGTGCCACCTTCTGAAGAAGAATGGCAAGACTGGAAGAGGTATCGTCTGGGGGAAAATATGATGGCAATATTATAATGATGGGACATGACAATGGAGTCTACCAACTCCACCTGGTACACAGGCTGAGACCCTACCTGCCCGCGGACTGTCTTGCCAGAGTGGTGCATGCTCTTGTTATCTCCCGCTTGGACTACTGCAATGCGCTCTACGTGGGGCTACCTTTGAAGGTGACCCGGAAACTACAACTAATCCAGAATGCGGCAGCTAGACTGGTGACTGGGGGCGGCCACCGAGACCACATAGCACCGGTCTTGAAAGACCTACATTGGCTCCCAGTACGTTTCCGAGCACAATTCAAAGTGTTGGTGTTGACCTTTAAATCCCTAAATGGCCTCGGCCCAGTATTCCTTGAAGGAGCATCTCCACCCCCATCGTTTGCCCGGACGCTGAGGTCCAGCGCCAAGGGCCTTCTGGTGGTTCCCTCATTGCGAGAAGCAAAGCTACAGGGAACCAGGCAGAGGGCCTTCTCAGTAGTGGCACCCGCCCTGTGGAACACCCCCCCATCAGATGTCAAAGTGATAAACAACTACCTGACATTCAGAAGACATCTTAAGGCAGCCCTGTTCAGGGAAGTTTTTAATGTGTGACATTTTAGTGTCTTTTTGGTCTCTGTGAAAGCCGCCCAGAGTGGCTGGGGAAACCCAGCCAGATGGGTGGGGTACAAATAAATTATTATTATTATTATTATTATTATTATTATTATTATTATTATCATCATCATCATCATCATCATCATCTCACGTGAACAAGAGAAGACAACTTCTAGGACTGACAGATTACCAGAAGGTATACTTCCAAAGACCCTTTTTCTTATGGTAAGAAACACGGACTTAGGAGATGTGTGGAGGTGTGTGCGTCTTATGGAGCAAATGCAGGCTCCATGGCTTCAGCAAAAGCAATGCGAAGCCTCCGAAGCGCAGTGGGAGCAGTCCCGCTGCGCTCCGGAGGCTTCATGTTGCTTTCGTTGAAGCCAAGAGAGTCTCGTTCTCCTGGCTTCAGCGAAAGCAACATGGAGACTCCGAGACTCTCCTGGCTTCAGGAATAGCCACCCGAAGCTCCTGCAGCCAATCAGAAGCCGCGGAAGCCCCATCGGACATTCGGCTTGCAAAATAACGTTCGAAAACTGGAACAGTCACTTCCAGGTTTCGATCGTTCGGAAGCCAAAACGTTTGAGAACAAGGCTATTTGACTTCCAAGGTACAACTCTACTGGGCTGAGGCCATTTAGGGCTTTAAAGATCAGCACCAACACTTTGAATTGTGCTCGGAAACATACCGGGAGCCAATCTAGGTCTTTCAGGACCGGTGTTATATGGTCTCGGTAGCCGCTCCCAGTCACCAGTCTAGCTGCCGCATTCTGGATTAGTTGTGGTTTCTGAGTCACATTCAAAGGCCGCCCCACGTAAAGTGCATTGCAGTAGTCCAAGTGGGAGATAACTAGAGCATGTACCATTCTGGCAAGACAGTGAACAAGTAGTTGGGGTCTTGGCTGGTGTACCATATGGAGCTGGTCAACAGCTGCTCTGGACGCAAACTTCTCAAACAAGGCATTTCATGAATGGCCTTAAAAACAGTTGGTCTCTCACCTCCTGTCCAGTCTCATGTGACCATTCCACCCATGGCTGCTTTCATCAGAGAGGATGGGCAAGAGTCAGGAACACAAAGCAATCAGCCATGCAAGTATCTCGCCCACATTTACAGACCGAAGGAGCTGGGAAGTATCCATAACAAAGACGCACAAAGATGGAAGGACACATCACCATCACCAACAATTGAAGAATGACTATTAAAACTAACAGACTTGGCTGAGATGGCAAAACCGACATGTGTAATCAGAGAAAAGTCATTTGTTAAAGATTGGAAACCTCTCATAGACTTTTGGCACAAGAAAGAAAATGGAATAATGACATTTGGATTTGCGGATTGAAGATAATGTTTGTCTATATAAAGTGGTTTTGTGGGGTTTTATATGGGGTTGGACGACGTGAATACTGTGTTGTTTTTATACAGCAGACAGATGAAGAATCAGAAGTTCTTTACTTTCCGAATCTTACATTTCTATCTTTCTTTTTTAATCTCTTTTCTATTGTTTTCATTACAGTCAAACCTTGGTTCCTGAACGCCTCAGTTTTGGAACGTTTCAGCTCCCGAACGCTGAAAACCCAGAAGAGCCGTATTTTTCGCTCTATAGGACGCACCAGACCATAGGACGCACCTTGTTTTAGAGGGGGAGAACAAGAAAAAAATTTCTCCCCCTCTTTGCTCAGCTCCCCTTCAGCGAAGCGGCAGGAGAAAAGGAGCCCCTTCCATTTCTCTTCCCGCTTGGCTGAAGGGGTGCTGCGCAGCTCTCCCTCTCTGCTGAAGCCAGGAGAGTCTTGTTCTCCTGGCTTCAGCGAAAGGAACCTGAAGCCTACAGAGTGCAGCGGGAACTTGCGCTGCGCTCTGAAGGCTTCAGGCGGCTATCCCTGAAGCCTGGAGAGGGAGAAGGGTCGGTGTGCACTCCAGGCTTCAACAAAAGCAACGCGAAGCCAAGGAGCGCGGAGGGAGCACTCCCTCTGCGCTTCGGAGGCTTCGCGTTGCTATCGCTGAAGCCAAGGAGCCTGCATTCGCTCCATAGGACGCACACACATTTTCGCTTAATTTCTGGAGGGGAAAAAGTGCGTCCTATGGAGCGAAAAATACGGTGTCTTCCGGAATGGATTAAGTTCAAAAACCGAGGTACCACTGTATTATTATTATTTCTTTCTTTCTTTCTTTCTTTCTTTCTTTCTTTCTTTCTTTCTTTCCTCTCCCCTTTTTGTGTTTCTATTGTATCTATATAAAAGTCTTTGCTTGGTTAAAAAACGGAAAAAGATATCAAGTTTTGTATTTTTCTCTATAATCCTTAACAAAGTTTATTTTTAACAAAGAAAGTATCCGTAACAGAACAAGCAGGCCCCTCAGGCACATTAGCTGGCTCCAGAAATCATCCTGAACTAGAATGTATGGGAAGTGATTTTATCTGCATTGTGTTTTGCAAAGCTGTCACGCTGGAACTTCAAGAGCTCCTCTGCACCTCCATGAAGACTAAGAGGTGACCAGTTATGTCTAGGTGGTCTTAGCTGTTTTGCTATGTGCATCTGCTGCGTTAACTGCAGGTGTTGGCAGGTGAGCTGGGCTTGCACAGATGCTGATTTGTGGAGCTATGCAAGTTTCACTGCAGCAACACAATTAGGCCCTGGCAGGCTGGCCAAGTCTATTGAATTAGTTCCCGCAGATTTGTTCCTGAAACAGCAAGCCACATGCATGGAAGGGGCTCACTTATAGAACAGATGTTTGGTTCTGTGGGGAGGCAGAAAAGCTGAGTAAGATTAGGAAGGGAGACCTTAGCCCAAAAGGCTGAGAAGCAACGGATTAAGCTTATCTTGGTTTCGATCCCACTACAAATCAACATTATTCTCTGTTTACATTTACACTGGGAAGCTGAGAAAGGTCTCTCTCCACCCCACGGTCAGTTTGCATTTCTTAGTGCAGAAAGTACTGCTCTGATGTGTAGAGATCTTTCCTATTCTAATTAACTCAAGAGGGTTCTGGAAGCTTCTCTGTGTGAAAAAAGCAAGCAGAAGGTTCGTGATGTTTGGGTTATTCCTTCAGAGAAGCTGAGTACAGCTGGCTTAACCTGGTTCTGTTATCTCTTCTGTCAAGGTCATGCTGACTACAAAAAGAGGCCAGAAGGAGCCTGAGTTTCACCCTTTCTCTTTGTATCTCTTTTCCTTCTAGTGTGGTGTTTTGCTTAGTGTTAAGGTTTTAGACCACCTAGCAGTTCAAAGGATGCGGGTGGCGCTGTGGGTTAAACCACAGAGCCTTGGACTTGTCAATCAGAAGGTCAGCTGTTCGAATCCCCACGACGGGATGAGCTCCCGTTGCTCGGTCGCAGCTCCTGCCAACCTAGCAGTTCAAAAGCACGTCAAAGTGCAAGTAGATAAATAGGTACCGCTCTGGCAGGAAGGTAAACGGCGTTTCCGTGCGCTGCTCTGGTTCGCCAGAAGTGGCTTAGTCATGCTGGCCACATGGCCCGGAAGCTGTACGCTGGCTCCCTCGGCCAATAAAGCGAGATGAGAGCCGCAACCCCAGAGTCGGATACGACTGGACCTAATGGTCAGGGGTCCCTTTACCTTTAGCAGTTCAAAAGCACGTCAAAGTGCAAGTAGATAAATAGGTACCGCTCCGGTGGGAAGGTAAACGGTGTTTCCGTGCGCTGCTCTAGTTCTTCAGAAGTGGCTTAGTCATGCTGGCCACATGACCCGGAAGCCATCTGCGGACAAACGCCAGCTCCCTCTGCCTATAGAGTGAGATGAGCACGCAACCCCAGAGTCGTCTGCAACTGGACCTAACGGTTGGGGTACCTTTACCTTTAAGGTTTTAGACTTATTATAAGTTATTGTAAGTTTAAGTCTGCTGTAACTGGATTCCTTATGGACAGTGCCAATCCTGAATGTGACCATTATGCTCATTTGCCTTCAGTACCAGTAAAGCTCTGCTGGATGAAATATTAATTGCCTCCTGTCTATTTTTTGGGAAATCCTGCCACGTGTTTAAGTTGTTACTCTGCTAACTATACGCTGGATTCTGTTTTGGATCAATACTGAGTAGAATCTCATGACACCCACCTCACACAATCTTGTCTCACACCCTCCAACATTTCTCCGATGGAAATGGGGATATCCTATTCCATACATTTCTCTGATGAAAGCAGAGACGTCCCTTCCAACATTTCTCCGATGAAAATAGGGATATCCTATGGAAAAGCGGGACATTCCAGGATGAAATCAGAAACCGGGAAGACTTCTGTAAATCTGGGACTGTCCCTGGAAAATTGGAACACTTGGAGGGTCTGCAATGTGTGCTCATTATCATTCTTGCTCCTCTTGTCCATGTTCCTTTGTGTTCATATGCACAAGCCCCCTTCAGACATGACAGTGTTCACTCCCCATTGAAATCCGGTTAAATAATATTTGGAATGTGGCTCTGTCGGAACCCCTAACACGCCACAGAACAGTAAGTAAAGGCTCTTCAGGGATAGACACTTTTGGTGGGATTTAGCGTCCTTTCTTTACTTTATAAATGAGACAGAAGATACTTTTATTCCACGCACAACACAAGAATCTCTGTGGAAAGAATGCTTGAATTGATAATGCATAAATCAACATATTGCTTGTGTACTGTGTACTGCGTATGAAAATTATTAAGACAAGTTACTGTAGTTGTATGTTGATCTTGTATTTACATGAAAACCAATAAAAATTATTTGCAGAGGGGAGACATGATGTTGTTCACTACATGGCTACACAATAGCTTTTTTTAATCATGAGGGGAAAGTCCTGCATGTCAGATGTGGCAAAGTGGGTTAGTTGGACCTACTGAATTTCTGCATTTCATAAAGGTGCAGAGCCTGTCTCAAGAGAAAAGGTGGCACCTGTAATTCACTGTACCATCTTGGAGGCTAACAATGGACAGAAAAGTGCTGCAACCTAATGTGTTGTGCCCGGTTACATTTCCCACTTCGGAATAGAACATTCCCTCTCAAAACATGTTTTGATACGGAGAGCTGCTCTGGAAGATGGTTCCCCCATCCCAACAGAGTGGTGCTTCTTTCCACTACAATCCAAATTCCGGCACACCTGGTGCATAGTTTCCGCAACTAATTCTAGCTCCAAAGGAAAGGGATGCTCTGGTGTTAAGGAGAATGGCCTCTGCCTGCTGGACGTTGACAGTAAACAGGTTTGGCAAAGACTTGTTGTCCTCCAGATTTCATTGGATTACAACTCCCATCAGCACCAACCAGCATAACCAAGGGTCAGGGATGATGGGAGTTGTAGTCCAACAACTTCTGAAAGGCACCACATTGACTACCCTTGGCACAGACAACCCAAGCTCCCTACCTAATGGACCCAAGTTAGCTTCAGCTTGGGTTGTTTGCCTAGATTTTTTTGGTGGAGACAGTAGCCAGGTCTCAGATACCGGAGCTTGACTTAGTGTAATATGGCAGCCTTTTGCTGAGGTCCGGAGGGGCAAGGAGCTGGGATGAGAGGGACCAGGTCCAAGTTTTACATCCTCTGCATAGCTGAGGGAAACCAGGTCCCTTAAAATTGCGCCTAGAAGCAGTAACAAGAAGTAATGAATTGTTTAACGAAAGCTGAATGGTTCGTTCACCTCAGAAAAGGCATCTTTGCTGCATGATGGACTGTTCCGCTCTTACAGGCCTTCTGGAAATAGTCTCTTCCCATGGAACATACCCAGCCATACAGGCCTGAGAACCACAGTGAGGGGGGAAACGGAAAGGAGACACTCTTCCACACCATATTTGTTTGCGCCAAAGGAAAAAGAGACATACACTACTTACTGGGAAAAGAGCTGGAATTTGGAATACATTTTTTTATTATGGAAATTACAAGTGCTAACATAATTTGCAAAGACATATAGCAGTTCTCAAAAAAAATATTATTATTTAAAAAAAGCACTGCATGAAATATTGTTATAAAGCTGCCTTTCGGAAGATAAAAGTCTTTTTCACATTATTTGGGAAGATTTGTGGGCATTTGTGTGCAAATACCACACGCGCAGGGAAGTCAGTATAAATTGCATCCAAACCACCCTGAAAAACCAATAAATATCATTAAGCCACTTCCACAAGCAGCGGCTTCCAATCCAGCCGCATTGCAGCTGCTCTGGGGGGAAAAGGTATTTTTAAGTAGTAGACATTTCTCTATATACCACATTAAGAGGCATAGTGATAATTGGACTCTATGTGATAGAAGTGCCTTCGTAGTGTTTCTTAAGCCATATTGGCAGGCCCTAAATAGATGCTGCTGGTCGAGGGGAACTGTTTTGTTCTGCTACCTTTACATCGCCTGGGGTTTAAGTTCTCCATGGTGGTATTTCTACATGTCACCATTCCAGAGGATCTTGGGAGGAGAGAAGCCGTAATGAAGAGAGTAGGTACATTCGCTTCTCTGACTCACAGGTTATCAGCTCCAAATGCCCTTCTGAGGCTTTCCACACACCCCAAGGGGTAAAAAAGTGGGGTAGCTATTTGTTTTGAACCATCTGGAGAGAAGGGCATAACCCCCAACTTTTCTCCGGTGAAAATAGAGACTTCCCCTCTTACATTTCTCTGATGAACATAGGGACATTCTAAGGAAAACCAGGACATTCAGGGATTAAATCAGAAACTGGGTCAGCTTCTGTGAAATGGGGACTGTCCCTGGAGAACAGGGACACTTGTTGGGTCCAGAAGTACCTTCAGAGGGTGCTATTTGGAGTAAAAAGATAAAATGTTCCGTTTCTCTCAGTCCAACATTTCAGGGTTCTTAATAACAAAACCTACAGGGAGCTGGCCTTTCGCTTTACTCAATGGCTACAGACTTTTTCCTGTCATTCAACAGCTTCCCCAAGGAACAGAAATACTGGTTTTGACAAACGCTAATGGCCAAAGATGGGTTCCTTGAGTCAAAGTACGACTCTCTCTTTCAGTGTTCTGCTTCCAAATATATCAATGGGGGGTACCTAGACCAGGTATGATGAATCTTTGGCCCTCCAAGGTGTTGCTGGAGAGCAACTTTCATCCGTCCCAGCCAGCACGGCCAACAATCAGGATCATGGGATTTGTAGTCCAGCAACACGTGGAGGGGCAAAGGTTCACCATCCCTGGTTGAGACTCCTGGGTCCATTCCTGCAGATTCTGAGGTGTCTTTTGAATTCATTTCTCCCCTGATAAATGCATTATCAGCAACAGCAAGAAAGGCAAATTAGTGCAGCTAATAACTGACACAGGCTCCACCTGGACTCGTTATCTATCACTTTCTTATGTTTTAAACATTCATTCATCTTTTTTTAAAAAAGGCACATTTTACAGAAACATATTTTGTCATTTTGCAGTTCCTTAAATACCATGCATTGCTGCCATCTACTTCTAGCTAAAGCCCAGTGTAAAAAATTCTCCTGTGATTTCCTCCCCACATTTATGGGAACCTAATGGTTTCAATGCTACTTTCCATTTCCCCGTGTAGTGTTTTTGTTTTCTTTCCCTCTGAATTTCATTTTCATCCATCATTCGCTTGAGTGTGGGAAAGCTTGTCATTTTACTCCTTCTCTCACTTACAGGACAGGCATGTGAGCAAGGGCCTCCCTAAGTCACCATAACAGGAGGAGCCCATTCGCGCACTGTTTTGCCACATGGAGGGCATTTCAGGGGCAACCCTGAAGTCTCTGCGCCCTGGCAGCATCAGCTGAACAACTGCGTTCTGTGTTGACAGATGGGCTCGAGTGTCAAATGAGGGAGTTGACACAGTAAAACTCAGCTTTCAACCTCTGTCTAAACCGGGTCGTGCTCAGATCAACGCAACTACGTGAATGTGCTAAGCAAGATTCTTTAAACCAATCTGTCAGGAGAAAAGTCACAGGCAGATAAAAGAACAGGTTGGAGGATCGGGAACCTTGTACGCTTGCAGGGGCTTAGCTGGAAACTTTTGTGCTCATCATCTCTCCCTTTGGCAGTGCATAAATACCAGCCGAACCCCCTCATCCGTACAGAGTCCTATGTGCAAGAGAGCTTCTAACATCCATCTATGCCCCAGTTTCACAAGCAACATCTTTCATGTGGCTTCACCTTTGGCACTTTACTCCAAGTAATGGACGAGCAGGATAGCTAACAGACTCCGGGACTAGCCGGAGCTTCTCTTTGGCATCACACATTCAATGAGAAAGGGAGATGCGAGGTCAATCCCAACACTTTTTGGCATATCAGGTAAGTCTCTGGTGCAAATTCAGCTCACAGTGAATCATGCTTTGGAGCGATTCACTAAAAGCAAAGACTGCAGCTGAGCCCATGTTGGACTGGGTTCAGAATCCAGTGCACCCAAGAGATTTCAGACTTTCAGGCACACCAGCAATCTGTGATCCCAACAAATTATCCAGATAATTTTGACACCTGATTGCACATTCATCAGCACATACACACCCCAAGCAGTCTCTAATCTATATGCATAAGCACCCTCACAGTGCACATAACTCCCCTCTGTATGTTCTCTGATATTTAATACATTCTTTTTCCTTTTGGAAACGAGCACTTTTTACCACTTTAATTCACAGGGGGGAGTGGCCTGCTATTCTGAGCACGCGTGAGCCAAAAGCACACAGAAATTTAAACTGCGGCAACTTCTGCAATTGCATGTTCCCCAAAAGTGACACAAACACAGCAGTTACCACACATGAAATCAACTTGTGGCTCACGCATTACAGAGCTCGCGAACTCAGGCCATTTTCCCCTGTGGAAGAAAGATCCAAAAGTCCTATATGTGCTAGTTCAACATTTCTGAAAGAGGAAATTCCTAGGTAGGGTCATTCTTTCAAAACCATCCTTTTTAGACCCTCGTTCATTGGGCTCACAGGAATAGAAATTGTTCACCTGCACATACATGGAATGCATCAATCACTTTTTGTGCAAACTCTGGTGGCTGCAGGATGTCTCAACTTCCACCATAGGTCTGCAGGAAAAAAAGAGTGTTCTCTACAAATGTCAGTGGGACACACACACACACACCCTCATTCCTTTCCATACAAATGAACCACAGTAGATTGTTAACCTGCATGGAAACTTCTGGTAAGTGCCAGGGTTCTGCACAGCAGAAAGGAATCGCCATATACGAAGCGTTTTTAATCTGCTGCTGGCGTCAGTGCTACTACGTGATAAACCAAACTTCACGGAGAGTTCCTGCTACAATCGGCTAGTATCGGCAAAAGGCAAAGGCATTCTGTGCGAACAAGAGGCTCTGGGAAGTGCATGAAGCGCCGCTTTGTGCTGCGTGATAAAAAGAGATGCCCTCATCGCTCCCTAATAGCGGGACCTCTGCTTTCTGGCTTCTACAGTGAGGCATCCTGTGGACAGCTACAATGCTGGCCTCTTACATCTTGAATCTCCTGTTGATAAAGAACAGAGTGAGAGTCTGTTAAGGGAAGGGTCTGAGGGAAGATGGTAGGCCTGTAAGGAAGCAACTGCCAGCTGATCTGGACGCACAGGGCAGCGTATGAGGCCTGCCGAGGACGTGGGCACGCAGCTGCTATTTACAAAGCTTGAAGAAAAAGCCTTTTATGGGGAGACTGCTGTTCTCCAGTTCCAGGGCTTGCTGTGCTCATCTGAAGTCACATAATGAAGGGAACAGTAAAACCAGGACCCTTTTTCAGCCAGAACTCACTGGAACTCAGTTCTGGCACCTCTCAGGTGGGCGCCGTTGCCATTACAGTGGTACCTCGGGTTACATACGCTTCAGGTTACATACGCTTCAGGTTACAGACTCCGCTAACCCAGAAATAGTGCTTCAGGTTAAGAACTTTGCTTCAGGATGAGAACAGAAATCGTGCTCCGGCGGCACGGCAGCAGCAGGATGCCCCATTAGCTAAAGTAGTGCTTCAGGTTAAGAACAGTTTCAGGTTAAGTACGGACCTCCGGAACGAATTAAGTACTTAACCCAAGGTACCACTGTATAAGAGAACACGGTGAGTTCTAGCACCTCTTTTTCTGGAAGAACAGCACTGAGTAGAAGGCAAACAAAACACACCACCAAAGGTATTTCTGTGAGGAGGGAAGCATCATTCCATGGTGTTCTGGAGAGTGTGATTTATCTCGGCGCTGTAAGTGGGCCTGCACGGCAGAAAGCAAAGTGGACACCAGGACAGAGCTGGATATGTCACTGAATAAGGAGTGAGATGCTCCTTAACCTCTATCCCATAAACTAGCGACGTTGTACTGTTGAGGCAGGAGATAGATGGGTGTTTCTGGCCACAGCACCATTTCTTTCTCTTATCTGCATCTCTAGATGTCTGGTTTTAAGACGCCCCCCACTCTGAACATCTTCTAAGGCCAGAATTGGATTTGTGTCCCGGTCCACACCAGGAGCAGGTCAACAGTTGTGTGCAAGGTCTGTGAGGGGGTGTGCGGAAGGGGGCAGCTGCCCATGGGCTTGGGTTGAAACATGAGCTTAGAAAGGGCTCCAAAAGCTGGAGAAAAAAATCAAATGAGCAAAAAACACTAAGCAGGTTCTCGAGGAAGGCACATCCCTGCCTCTCGCCTCCATCGGTGCAGTAAGGAATGGCTAGGCAAGTACGCCTTTGTGACTTACCTGGTTCTTTATGCATGTCTTTCTCTGGAGAAAAAGTCATTCTGAGCAGCAAAACAAGGATCCCTTTGCAGCAAGCTGACCACAAACCATTTCTAGGCAGCCTCTTCTTCATTATATGGGTGCAGAACAAGCCAAACTTTAGGAAGCTGGTGTAATTTACACCTGGGCAAATTATGCTTGGTGTGCCTTGTCGCTGTTCAAAACTCAGCTATAGCTGGCTGAGCTGCCCTGAGTCTGGCAGAGGGAAAACTAAGATATAATTTGACGACCCATCTTGCCAGTACAGTGGTACCTTGGTTCTTGAATTTAATCCGTTCCAGGAGTCCGTTCAACTTCCAAAATGGTTCAAAAACCAAGGCGCGGCTTCTGATTGGCTGCAGGAGCTTCCTGCACCCAATCAGAAGCCACGTCGAACATTCGGCTTCCGAAAAACGTCCGCAAACCAGAACACTCATTTCCAAGTTTGCGGCGTTAGGGAGTCGATTTGTTTGGGAGCTAAGCCATTTTACTACCAAAGTACCACTGTATAGCTTTCACAGCCTTACTCAGCCACGTGACTGAGCTGAAAAAAGGGTTAGCCTCCTCCTGCCTTGCCTGTCACCACCACACTCCCACAAACTGCCACCTTTTCGGGACTTACCGCCATCTTGGCTGAGCCCGATCTGAGCCGAGATGGAAGACTTATGGCAGCTATCTCTGGATGAGCTGAGATGAGACCCACCTATTCTAAAATCTGGTCAACCTGGCAAATCTTGGGTGTTAATCGCTTTCTAAAAAGACTGACGTGAGTTTTTCCCTGGTGCAATCCACACTGACAACAGTGCTGTTCCTCCGAAGATACTCTGCGCTGTTGCTTCTTATTTAACCAGCTTTGTAGACAGCGATGAACAAGAGAGGTACCTTCTTAGGTGAAACCCTTGCTCATTTTTTCTGCCTTACTTTGAACCCAGGAATATGCATTCTCAGGACCAAGTCAAACTGATGAGGGTAGAAGTATCTTGACCGTTTGGGGGAGTTTTGTTTTTTACTTCAGTGCATCCACACGGTCTATGAATTTAGGGGCAGGAGGGAGAAAACCACGTAGGGAATATTATTTTGATGGAGAAAGCATCCCGTGGGGAAAAGGGTTAAGCATCTCTCCCCCCGGCTGCCCCTGCCCATCCTCTGGAAAAGCTGGAAGGCTGTTCACATCTCCCCCATGTCACGTCAAGTTTGGTGGTGGTCCTCAGAATCTGGTTCACGAATCGACTCAGGCAAAACTGAGGCACTTCAGGACAGCACCTGAAACTAAAGTCCCTCATGACAGATGTAGCTTCAAAGGCTCCCTCAAACCCACATCTTTTCTGTGAAACGTCTGGCTTCAACCCAAACAAAGCAATCTCTGGTTACCTGGAGCTCTTATCCTTACCTTCACCATCTCTCTAATTCTTGAAATTTAGAAGATAGGCTTAGTAGAGCGAAAGGCCATTGTTGGGTTTGGGGGTTAAAGCAGCATGTACATTAATAGTGTAGTAGTAGTGGTGCTGGTATATTATTATTATTATTATTATTATTATTATTATTATTATTATTATATTCCATAAAAGGTATCCACAGGTTAGTAAGTTTTAAGTGAGGACCTGATTCCTTATACAGTCGTACCTTGGAAGTCAAATGGAATCCGTTCCGGAAGTCCGTTCCACTTCCAAAACGTTCGAAAACCAAAACGCAGCTTCTGACTGGCTGCAGGAAATCCCTGCAGCCAATCAGAAGCAACAGAAGCCCCATCGGATGTTTGGCTTCCATAAGAACGTTCGAAAACCGAAACAGTCACTTCCGGGTTTCGATGGTTCCGGAGCCAAAACATTCCGAGAACTAGGCTATTTGACTTCCAAGGTATAATGAACTGCAGTACTGGCATGGAACATAACAGCAAAAAATTGCGCACAGCAGCCGACCAGAAGCCAACCCCCTGGGTTTTACGTGAAATTTGCCAGGATGATTTTTACATGAATGAAATCAGAAAATGTTGTTACCCAACCTGCACCTTAGGGATGGGGTCTTAAATCAGTGGCGTGCGGTGAAATTTTTAGCGAGCATCGTGTCTCCCTCCCTAAGCTGGGCAGAAGCTTCCCAGGCTTTGGGAAGAGGGTGTCAGGCTTCTGATAGGATGCTGGAGCCCTGCTGCCGCCTTCCTAAAGCCAGGTGGGGTTTGGGAAGGTGGCGGGAGGGCGGGAACATTTAGGGAACTAGCCTAGTCCCCCTCGTCCACAGACCGCACACCACTGTCTTAAATGGCAACAACAACAACGAAATAAAACTGCCAAGACAGGCAAGTTAAGACAATTTCCATACGGGAAAGAGATCCTGGGCAGAACAATTCCTTGGTTTGCATACCATACTTCATTTTGTCCTACGTTGTAAATTTAAGCACAGTGGAACCTTGGTTCTCAAACTGAACCCGTTCCAGAAGTCCATTCGACTCCCAGAACCGTTTGAAAACCAAGGCGTGGCTTCCGATTGGCTGCAGGCGCTTCCTGCCCTCAAGCGGAAGCCATGTTGGATGTTCGGCTTCCGAAAAACGTTCAAAAACCAGAACACTTACATCCAGGTTTTTGGCGTTCGGGAGACGATTTGTTCATCAACTAAGCCCTTTGAGAACCAAGGTTCCACTGTACTAGTAAGGAGAACCATGACACAACCGAGAGATGGGCATGACTCTGCATTTATTTTATTTTTTTATTGTTTTCGACATTGTCATTGCTGCCTTCCATCCCTAGTAGCGCATGGGAGAGCAGTAAGGAAAAGGTAAGCAGTTAGTGAGCAACGAAAGTTATTTCCTGGCAAGACGCCTTCACTTCACATTGTAACCACATGTTCACCACACATTCAACAAGCAATCTCTGCCTAAGAGATCTTCGGATGGTCTCTCCCGCACACATTCAGACACATACGGACGTGAAATTTAAGCAACTTACAACAGCCCGTCTAAAAAAAGTATTTTATTTCAGAAAAATAAATTTCCAAATACAACTGGGCTTTTGTAATATAAAAAATAGCCGCTTTTATTGCTAGAGTGTGTGTATATAATATATATATATATTTATATATATAGTATGATATGCAATACAATGTTAGTACATGTGAAAAATAGAAACTATTGATAAACCACATTAATATAACTGTAGATATTCATTTAACACTCCTTTACGGGCAAAGCAGCCTTTAAGCTGCCCATAAGCTCGTAGCTGCAATTCAGAGATTATAAACTGATTGACAGGTAACAAGTGTGCTCTGAAATAAGCTTCTTTGGAATGCCATGGAAATTCAGTACTGTGCAGATGGGCAAAATGGGTGTTCAAAACAGGAGCTCAAAAGGGCACTATCCTCCAGGGACAACTTTTGTGCAAGCCCTTTAGAAATTGAGCTTCTGCAAGGGCTCCTGGTGGATTGCACTAAACCTTTCCAACAGGCCACATTCACACGAGATAATTTCTCCGGAGCCTGTCTTGACCACAGGTACAACCTGGGCCCAAACATTACTGGTAAAAATGAAAATCTTTCAGGTGTCCCTTAAATCAGAAATCAACTGGTCACAGGAGCAGTTGAGGGCGGAATCCCAGGAGAGCTCAGTAAAAGCTTCCATGCTTAGTCCAGGGGCAAGCTGGACTATGCAAAGGATTCGAGAAAGCTTGTTTGAGGTGGACAGCACTGCAGCCCTGATCTCAAACTCTTGGTTGATTGGCTGAAGGCTGCAGTAACAATTTATCAAGGGCCAAGAATACAATCCTGATCCATAACTGATAGATCACATTTGCAGTATGCCTTCTAATTCAAATAGAGCATTCTAATTGTTGATAGTGGTCTGCGGGGCCTCAGTGGCTCAATCATCCCTGCATTATCCGGACCCAATCCCAGAGAAGAGAGGAGACGAAAAGAGAAGCAGTGTCAATAAACCTCAAGCAGAGAACTATGAGCTTGTGAGTATGGTTTAATGAAAAGCTGTGATGTTACAATAAAGGTGAGAGCGGGAAAAGATTTGGCTTGCCCTGAACCTAGTGGCTGCCTCAAACATTCCCCCTATATTTACCTCACTTAGAATATTTGTCAAACGCCAGAGGAGCCCCTTTAATTCCCTTTTGCCTATAGGGTTAGGTCTGCAGTGTCAACAAAGAAGTTCAGATCTGTTGCAAAGGTACTGAATGCCACAACCCGGGCTGCTGCCCAAGCCCACCATGGCACCCCTCTCTCTGCAACACATGGCTCATGGATCAGTTTAGGAGTAGTGCTTATCTAATGTGCAATCAATCGTCAGCGTTCGGATACCACAGGCTGGGTCAATCAACGCGTTCAAACCGGGGAGCGAAGTGAAGGAATTAATGTTGATTGTCAGAATTGCCTGAGGGACGCGGAACAAACGTGGCCTCGTTGGGACCCAATCAGCAAGGATCTCTCTGGCCCCAAATACCGAAATCTCTTAAAACGCCCCAAATGAGAGCAAGGCCTGTTTTCAATGAAAACTCGATCCATCTTGGTTAGACCTAGCCATCAGCACGTTTTTTTGTTTTGCTTTTTTGTTTTGTTTTACCCAGGGTGCGTTTAGGTTTAAGTCCTTTCACGGCTTACTTGTGCAGGTATTTCTCCAGGTACTCTTGAATCCACCTTAACTTGGGATCGACGCAGATCTGTTTGCTGCTGTTTTTCAGTCTTGCGCTGTTTTAAAAAAGGAGGGGCGGAGAGGGAGGAATTTCAGAATAAGTAAGAGAATGAAAACCCTGAGCAAGAGAAGGCACTATTGAATTTTGTTGGGTTCAACTCCTGGACGAGACCCAATGAAGTACCATTTTTTTTGCTCTATAAGACTCACTTTTTCCCTCCTAAAAAGTAAGGGGAAATGTGTGTGCGTCTTATGGAGCGAATGCAGGCTGCGCAGCTATCCCAGAAGCCAGAACAGCAAGAGGGATTGCTGCTTTCACTGCGCAGCGATCCCTCTTGTTGTTCTGGCTTCTGAGATTCAGAATATATTTTTTTCTTGTTTTCCTCATCCAAAAACTAGGTGTGCCTTGTGGTCTGGTGCGTCTTATAGAGCGAAAAATACGGCACATTATCCTTTTTACATTATGCAGTAGGCAGCTAGTAAAAGAAAATTTCAGTGGTGGTGAAATCAGCCAGTACAATGACAAAAAAGCGCCACACTGAATATTTCTACAGAAAACCTTTAAGCATTTTCACAGACCACAAGGAAAAGGCCCTCTGCTGTGCTCATACTAGTTAGGGCTAGAAGAGAGCTAGAAATCTAAACCATTCCATCTTTAATTGGGATGGTTTCCTTTCAGAAAGCTGCAGAATCATATTGATTTCCATAGGCTTGATTCCGATAACTGCTTGTTTTGAAGCAATCTCAGTAAGATACAGTACATTGTCCGATTGGCAGTTTTTCACTTTTTCGGAGGAAATAAGAGCAGACTTTTATTTCCAAGTAAAATTTTTCTTCACAAAGCCGTTCAAATAAATGGCAATTTTCTTAAAAGAGTTGCTACTAAGGGACCAGAGAATCATTCTGGGAACAAGTGGAACATGTCCATGATCCAGCTAATATTCCCTCTTGCAAACCCTTGTAATATTTTAAATAAAGACTTTTGTGATTTGATTTGCATTTAGAGCATGGATGTTTGTCATCATTGTAGATTTTTACGCAAAATTTGAATTTCAGGTTCACACAGATGGTTAAATACTGATCACCACACCGATTGCTGTACATGATGGAGACATCAACCCTGTTTTAAATATATGTATGCTTTTAACACACGTTTTGTAATAGTATAAAATTACTCCTTCTTTCAAGAAATGTGTAGCTTTTCTCCTCTTAACAGGAGACTAAAGTCTTTTTTAATATTAAGGATGGAATATCTTAGTCATAGATATTTTCATTAAATGTGAAAGGACTGATTAACAGCTGGTTTGACAGCAGCATAAATTTTGGAGTTGACAGCACATACATGTTTTGTTTTGTGAGTACCAGGTCCTCATTCCAGGGACAGAACTGCTTTTTGATCAATCCACACATAACTTTGGGACCCCTCTTTCAATACACACCTACCCTGGCTCTTTGAAGGTCTGAAGTTTCATTGTTACGCCTTTCAAATGAAGGGATCCCAAGGTATATATATAGACATCCTTTGAAACACCGAGTTGTGTTTACTTGCACAGTGATTTGGGATGGAGCGTTTTAAAAACGGTTATATGTAAAACTTTTAAAAATGAAAATATGCCCCAAATTCCCCATCCAACTATGCGAAGCACAACGCCATATAGAAGGTCCTATTGTTTTGATTTTCATGAACAAACGGTGCCAGATAGAAGGAAATCTGTACTTGATAAATAAACAGGCGTCAGAATCCGTCGCCAGGCTCCTTATGCTACCCAGACCACCAACCCACAATGCAATTAGCTGGCTGAAGTAAAACCAATAAATAGTTTTCTTTCATTGGAGATGAGAAACTTCTGTTATGACAAGCTTAATTGGGTGTGTCCCCTTAAGCTGAGGGAAATGGTAGATACACCAAGATAAATAGTGCCGGCAACCTGGTGTGAACCAACCATGACTCTGATGCAACAACTATCTCTCTCTCCCAACGGAGGTAATCTCTTAGGCCAGGCTTTCTCAACCTCTGCCCTCCAGATGTTTTTGGCCTACAACTCCCATGATCCCTAGCTAGCAGGACCAGTGGTCAGGGATGATGGGAATTGTAGTCCCAAAACATCTGGAGGGCTGAGGTTGAGGAAGCCTGTCTTAAGCTGACCAGAGCTGTTTTCGGTGACAAAGTCACGCATGGGTGTAGCTCATATCATCCCTGACCAAATTGACCAAGCTGGCTGGGACTGATGGAAGTTGGGAGTCCAACATGATCTTGAGGTCACCAGATTGATTATCCCTGGTCTACCTCATCAGTTATATCCAGCTGCCACTCGCTCAAGCCAGCTGCTGAATTAGGGGAAATTTGTAACTAGTCAGGAGTGGTTGTAATACTCTGGTTCCAAATAGGTTTACCGAAGGAGATGTTGGTCTACCACGTCCTAAAGGCAGCCAGGACCAACCCTCTCTCAAAGAGACCTTATTATCTCCCAGAGGATGTAACTAGCCATGATGGGCAACAATCACACGCAAGAGGCCGGGCAAATCTCTCCAAGCATCTTGTCTACATCCTCAGGCTGCCAAAACTGAAACATCCAAGAAACCTGGACCAGTCAGTGCTTTGGGCACACCTGTACTGGCAAGGATGGAGTGGGTGGAAGAAGGACTTCATCTCTCCTGATGGGTTTAACAGAAGCAGGTTCCAAAATACCTGGAAGAGCTCTGCTGGACAACTTTGAAGATGCAATGGTGGCAAAAAGTGTTGCTTTCTTGTTACCATCCCCGCAACAGAGTACACTTGAGCTCATACCTATGTTCGGCTCGTCTCCAGGCACCTAGAAGTGTCTTTAACTGGGGGGGGGGCTCTAGGAAGTCCAGTATTTAGAAAAGGCCCCCGCTGTACTGAATATAATTGTAAAACAACCGGAAGCTCTGCTCCCAAGGCCCAGCAAGTCAGGGGTTACAGCCCTGGAGCTACAGTTCTTCCTCTCCTCTATCAAACAACCTTGAATGCAATGGGAATTTTGTTTCATTGTTTTACCTGCCCTCCCCTCCAGCTGCCCTGGTTAAACTTAGGGGGGGGCAGGCAGTCTTTCCAGGAGTCATGCAAAACATTTGAGATGCTTCTTCACTCTTTTCACCTGCTTAAGGCATGGCCAAACTTGGCCCTCCAGCTGCTTTGGGACTACAATTCCCATCATCCCTGCCCAGTGGTCCTGTTAGCTTGGGATGATGGGAGTTGTAGTCCCAAAACAACTGAAGGGCCAAGTTTGGCCATGCCTGGCTTAAGGGGACACACCCAAAATCTAAAAAGAACCACCTTCTTCTACAAGGCTGACAATTTCTGTTTAAAACTAGCAAAATCCAACCCATGTTTGGTGCCTTGGAGTGGAACAGCTTACTAGCCCATCTCCGACACTGAATAAATTCATCGTTATTGTTCGAATAAAATTTAGGCATTTCTGCCTTTACAGATAATAGTTATGCTTAGCAGATAACACATTGGGCACAATGTACTACCTTTTCTTTTCTTTTAATTAAATCGAATTTAATACAGCTTCCGCCAAAAATCCCCCACATAGCATTAAGATTATAACAACATTTTACATAATCTGATGGCGTTAACGGTCTATATAGGCTTTCCACAGACATGTTTGCACAACCGGGTGGGATAAATTTGCTAACTGCTTCCCTTACGTATGAAAAGAAAGGGGGACCAGGTTCCATCAAAGGTGTTTCTCTTTTTAACACTTTTCCCTGCCCTTTCTGGCGATTTTAAGTGGTGAGCCCAGTCCTTAGAACCAAAAATAATGAACTTCTATAGTTTGGTGCATTGCCTAAAGTGGTCACAGGGAGGCAGGCAAACAGGCTGTGCCCTGTATCAGAACTTCTCAGCCTGCGTAGATCTCATTTTAGTTAAAAGAAAAATAGGCAAATGATTGTTCTTTTTTAAAAAAGGGGAGGGCATATTGAAGTTCTTCCAGATCCCCTCTGCTTCTGTCTCTGCTCACCCCTTCCCAGCTGCCATTCAAGTTTCCTCTTAATTTCCACTTAAGCACAAAGAGGTTCTTAGACCTAAGCCCACTCTCTGCGGCTGGGCTAGACAAAGAAGCAAAGAGTCATGTTTCACTGAGAATGTTTCTCAAATTGGACTCTTTATCATGCAAAACAAGCAATACAATTGGTTTAACATGTTTTCCCTGCTTAAAGTGAGTGGCATGTGCCCAAGGCCAAGATAAATATCTCAGGGATAAGAATGCAACTACCAGTAAATAAATTTATTTATTTTCAGCATTTCCATCTAGCCACAACTGCAGTACAATATACCAGCTGTGGGGAACCTTTGACTTTCCCTGTCGATTAGCCGTGTTGCCGGGAGTTGTAGTTCAGCAACACCTAGTGGGACTAAGGTTCCCACACCTGCATTATACCAAACAGTTTTTCATCCAGTACAAAATTATCTTTCGCATCTGAAAAATCGCAGGATAGGCATATTCTCCCCGCCACATATTAACCCAATTATGAATTAATTAACTAGGCTAATAACAACAAAAAAACCTATTGTCGGTTCTAACCCTTACAAAATATTTTGAGAAGGTACAGCAAGTCTACGTTTGCACACAAATTTAACAATACAGTGGTACCTCGGTTTTTGAACGTTATCCGTTCCGGAAGACCGTTTGAGTCCCGAAACGTTCGGAAAACAAGGCGCAAAGGGCAGCCGGCAAATTTAGTAGAGAAAATTGAGAAAAATAACATATGCACTCAGCGGAAACCGTTCGACTTCCGAGGCGTGTTCGAAAGCGGAAGCATTTACTCCGGGTTTACAATGTTCGAAGACCGAAACGTTCGTCAACGGAGACGTCTGAAAACCAAGGTACCATTGTATTTGGAAATCGTTTCTATAAGTACCCTATTAGATTAAGGTCCGGTTAACTACAATAATGATTTCACCCCCTCTCTTTTTGTAATGTACACAATATATTTTTATGTTGCCATTGTTGTTCTGTTTTGTTTTCTACATTTCTTGTTTCCCATTCTTTTCTGTGTTTTGTCTTACTCTGTGCATTTGCGATTTGCGATTTATGTCAATAAAGAATATAATATTTTTTAAAAAAAAAAAGTTTACAAGAGAGAGAGAGAAAAGAAGGCATTTGTCCTGTGCCAGCAGCACTTGTTCCAGAGGCAACAGCGTGCAATAGGGGGAAAAAGGGGGTCAAACTTACATGATCTGCAGAGAACAGCCGGGGACAGTCAAGATCTTGAGGTGCTTCACATGGGATTTGGCTACATTGCTCTCAAAATATCTGCATGGGCAGCGGTAAGTCAGGCTGATGGGCTTCCCTGGAGGGTGGCATAAAGAAAAGGATTTAGATGGCCAGGGCTGACACCAAGACCACCTCGCAGGGCAGATTTAAGGGGAGGAGAGGAGGGACGACTTCTTCCTGGCATTTTTAACACTTTTGCCAAGCCGCAGGGGGCCCCAGCCTCTTCAGTTCTCATTTCAGCTTTTAATCCCGGTGTTTGTGGGTTTTAGAAGGCGAAATGGGGCGCGAAACTGGAACCTCAGAAATGGAGAAGCGCTTTTCTTTCTTTAAAAAAGGAGCCAGCTAATTGTCCCAAGTGGCTGGGGGCAATTAAGCAAGATAAAGGCTGCAAATGGAAAGCCCTTGGCCCCTGCAATGTTATTCCTGCCAAAGGATTTGACCTGAGGCCAAATGCAAAGGCAGACAGGAGAAGAAAGGAGGCCCTCAGCTCTGCAAAGCCAAACAACACCCCCCCAATAACCCCAGGGATTGCAAGCAGAGAGAGGGAGAAGGGAGCCGAGCCTTTTGGGCTACCCAAGGACTGGCCCAGATGTGGCTCTTCGAAGTCCAGTTGCTTTTGCAACTGTGGAATAATCCTATGGTAATTATGGGGCGCCAGGTCTCACAGTAAAGCGTAATTCAGGTACTTGATGGCCACTCTTTCTAGCCAGATGCAAATCCAAAGGTGTGGGGAGAAAGGAGATGATAATTTCTGCAGATTCCCCCCACTGAATTTGCTCCAAAGAACCCTCCAGAGCTGCGAAGGCGTCAGGAGAAGGAGCCCATGAAAACCACCTCTCCCATTTTTAGCAAAACAGCGGTACCTCTGGTTACGTTCTTAATTCGTTCCGGAGGTCCGTTCTTAACCTGAAACTGTTCTTAACCTGAAGCACCACTTTAGCTAATGGGGCCTCCCGCTGCCACTGCCCCGCCAGAGCACAATTTTTGTTCTCATCCTGAAGCAAAGTTCTTAACCTGAGGCATTATTTCTGGGTTAGCAGAGTCTGTAACCTGAAGCGTATGTAACCTGAAGCGTATGTAACCTGAGGTACCACTGTACATATTCAACACAATGATTCCTGAATGTGTGTTTGCGTTCTTTTTATTTATTTCAAAAAAATTATGCACTGCTTGATCATTCAAAAAAAAAAAATTCTCAAAGTGGTTCTTGTTCATTCAGATGAACACACTCAACAGCACAGGTTTCTTCCAAGTAATTTTCAAAACACAGAAAACTCAACTCTTGGGTACGATAAGACTATCAGACAGCTGACAGAATCTTCACGTAAAGCAATAGTCAGCATCTGTGGAAATGCTATTTAAATCCCCTAAGAACAAAACAAAATCCCAGCAAATTCACCCTTGTTTGCCGCTTCTCAAGGTGTGTGTTACCTTCTCCCTCTATAGCCCTAAGGTGACAGGTGCTCAAAAACCAGGCTAATGCTGTAAAAAAAAAGTCTGTATTTTATTACTTCCACTCTCCTGCAATCAGGTATTTCCACCTCCCCGAGTGATCATGCAGTCCCTTTCAAAAGTAACTGCAATTCCAAACTCTCAGTTAGGAACTGAATTCTTTACATTTAGAATCCACTGGGCCTCTCTTTCCCACGAATAAGTGGTCATTCTGCCCATTTATTATTATTTTCCTAGTTTCCCCAAGACAAAAATCTGTTGATTTATTATTGTGTCTGGGAAAATGTTCAACCGGTGGGTCTGCCAGTCAATTATTTATTTATTCTGCGTTTGTGTTCGCCCACCTACTTCTTAGAAACTGGTGTTTTTTAACAATCTGCAGTTTACATATAACAATTTACAAATTCTACGTATCACATGCCAATGGTTGCCTGTTGTAAAGTCCCTAGGGTTAGACGTTTTCTTGCCCAACACAGGATTATAAAACTCCCAACAATTCTTGCAGGGAAATCTCTGCCTTCAGGGGGACAAGAAGGGTGATTTTTCCAGGTTAAGACCTACAACCTATCTGATTTACAACAGTAAATTTACGACAGTAAGTCGGATTGTACTGGCAGATCTCTGAATGATTTGCAGGCCGGCAAGGCTTTCAGGTCCCTATTCCTTAAAGGTTCGAAAGTGACCCCACTCATTGTACTAGTGAAGTGTTGAGATAACCAGAAGCAGTTTTGGTTTTTTTGTATGGAAGGAAGTATTCAATGTTGTGTACATGACTAGTCCCTGAGCTCAGAAGTCTTAAAATTCTATTTCTTTTGCACCTAACTATGGTTGGAAGATCTTGGGTTAGAAACAAAGCCTCAGATTTGCCCATCTCCATTTTACAGTATGTATTACTGTGTACAAACAGGTTTTTAATGTTCCCAGTCCTTTAGTAAATAAATAACTGTCTGTCCCTGCAGGCTGGTATATCTCTCAATAAACTCCACCGCTGGTTAATCCTCTTCTCAGTTAACAGTAGAGAGGAAAACAAGGGAGGAACTCATCCTATGTATGTATGTGTCCCTTTCTGCATGCCTGATAGCTTGGTGTTGGGGGATTTTGACCAGAGACAAAGCTCTGGTCGCAGAAAGCACGAGACCCTCTTCTCCCGGTCCTAGATCCCGAGTCCAAATTAGGACGCCACGTACCCTCCTGCATCTGCTGTTAGCAAAAAAACATCAGGGGATCCATTCACAAATGTTCTGCATCAGTGACACGTAAGTTAGAGCACAATGTGAGGGTTTGGGGAGGGCAAGTATAGAGGGCTACTCCTATCATGTGATTCTGAAGTTGCACAAACCAATGAAAGACAGCTAAATGAGATATCTTCCATAAAGAGAAGGTTGAAAGTATACCAAAACGCAGTACAAAGGAAAATGAAATAAAGAGAGATGATGAAGCTGCAAAGAGGTAGAGGGAAGTCAATTAATCGTAGCATGGAAATGCACAAGTTTAGAAGAGTAAATAGATGATGTACGTAAACGAAGAAGAAAAAATGGTGTATATCTGTAATTTTTAAAATGCAATGAAAATCGATTTTAAAAAATGAAGTTGCACAGACCAAACAAATATCTGTAGTTGCCCCTCTAGTGAGGCTTTCACCTGAGGATGCAGAAAAAACGGGGAGCTAATCTGGCTGGCCCTGCCCGCAACACCCCCTCCCCGCAATTGCGGGCACAGACTTTGGCACTTAGCTGCAGGTTTGAAGGAGTATATCCTTTGCACATGCTTAGCTGAATCTTGCCTGTGTTCGAGATCCAGGATGCCAGGGGGCTTCTAACCATCTTCAGCTTAAATGCAGGAACCCCCCCTCCAGGTGTCCTTTAAATTGCATGGCTGCAAATTTCTAAGCTGGTTTTTTTAGTACAGTGGTACCTCTGGTTAAGTACTTAATTTGTTCCGCGGGTCCGTTCTTAACCTGAAACTGTTCTTAACCTGAAGAACCACTTTGGCTAATGGGGTCTCCCACTGCCACTGCCCCGCCAGAGCACAATTTTTGTTCTCATCCTGAAGCAAAGTTCTTAACCTGAGGCATTATTTCTGGGTTAGCGGAGTCTGTAACCTGAAATGTATGTAACCTGAAGTGTATGTAACCTAAGGTACCACTGTATTGCATTTTTGCATTGTTGTAGCCGCCCTGGGGAAGAAATCCAACAAGGGTAACCCTGAAGAGGGCTTAAAAGCCTTCGGTCCACAATCTCTGTTTGTCCCCCTAACTTTTCCAAGCGAGGATATTGTGGCTTCAAGTGACAAAGGATGAGGGACTCATTCAGGGTTCTGCACCTCCTGCCCAGCTCTGCCTACACTGACTCTTCTAGAATCGTAGAATTGTAGACTTGGAAAGGGCCCAAAGAGTCCAACCCCCCCCCCCATGCAGCTTGGCTGAAAGCAAAGCAAGGAGACTCTCCAGTTGACTGCCCCTTGCGGTAGGGGTTCCCTCTTTCCCCAAGAGCTGGCCAGGTATGCAAGAACAAAGGCAAAGAAAGAAGGCAAAAGCAGCTATTGCCTGTGTTTTTCCAGAGCTGCAAAGGATGGCTCTCAAGCCTTAGCTTGTATGGAGAGGAGTATCTCCAAAAGGAAATCATGGCAAGCTCCTCAGCCCCTGGGTAGCAGCAGGTGAGGGCACCAAGAAGCTACTGAATATAAATCAACCCGTAAAATGTGGATATTTCTCAAACCAAAAGAGCAGCGGGAACAGTCAAGCAGAGCAAGAGATTAGGCTCCATCATTCGGAGCAGGAACCAGGATGCTCAAGAGATGCTGATGCAGCCATCACCTGGGTGGATTTCGTTGATTCAAAGGATTTTGAGCACCTAGTTTACCCTTCACAGAGCTACAATTCCCAGCAGCCCTTAACGGTGCCCAGAATTATTTGAGGGGGAGAAATGAGCTTGCATTGAGCTCAGAAGCTTGAAAGCAGCCTCAGATTGCAGGAGGGAGCGTGGAAGGAATTTATAGCATAAGCTGCAAACGGGCTGCAACCCCCGACGTGGGTGCAAGTGTCCAAATTTGGCATCACTGCCTGGACTGGGCTGCGGGTCTCGTAGGCGACTGTGCAGCCCGGGAGGGGAGAGCAGCTTCGAGTGGAGAGAGATGCAAGGGTCGTGCGGCCGCCTACCCCGTCGGTTCCCCGGCTTTGCTGGATGAAGGCGCAGGTGCGCAGGGCTCGGCCTTTCCACCTCCCGGAGAAAAAGGGCCTCCTCTTTGCGCGGAAGGGAAGGGAAGAGGGCTTCGCGCAGCAGCCGCGCCGTCGAGGTGCCTGATCCCAGGCAACCTGTCCGCTGGCGGTGGCGTCGAAGTCCAGAGAGGGGCTACCAGGATGCGGGAGAAAGCGGGGAGGCGGAGAAAAGAAAACCCAACTCTCTCTCCGCTTGAGCCTTCGCGTACAAGAAAGAGAAGCGCCCGAGGGCGAAGATTCAGCCCTTCGACGGCGGGAGGAAGCGGCGCTCGGCGCTCCCTCTACGCCGGAGAGAAGGCGAGCGAGGAGCAAGACTTGACCCTACAAGTCCCTGCATCCTCTTTGGGAACCACTCCATAGTCTTTTGAGCGGTTTTACTCGGGAGCAAGTGGGTTGGCTTTTTTGTGGGTTGGGGAGAGTCGTGCATAGCAACTTTCCCGCGGGACCCCCCTCTCCGTTTCCTTCGCATTCCTCATTCTGGACTGACAAGCCGTCTGCAAGCATCTTTGGGGAAAGTTCGACAGTCCCGCCGCGTTTGCTGCTTTCGAGGGGAAAAGGGCGCAAAAACGGGTTCAGGAGCTGCCCGCCGCCCATCGGACTTCGCTCTGGCTTCGGCTACAAAACGGGGGTGGGTGGGTATAGAAAAAGCCCGCACTTGACGGCAGAGCAACGGACGGGTAAATGGGCAAACCCCAGCCTTACTGAACGTTGGGATCCATCGCAAAATGGATCACCCCGCTCGCTGCTCTGGAACAGGAATCCGCCACCGACACCCTCCCTGCCTCCCGCTTCTCTCCGCTAGCCAAGGGTGCCCCCCGACGGAGCAGCCCCAGGAACACCTGCGAGGAGCCCCGACAGCCCTGGGCTGGGGGTCCAGCCGCCTCCGCTCCTCTCTCCTGCTTTTGTCTGCCGGGCGCCCTCGGCCGGGACTGGCCTCCCCGCGACGGCGCTGGAGTTCAAGCGGAGGGCGCGCGCTCCCGTCGGCCTCCGACGGGGCGGAGGGCGGCGAGCCGTCCAGCACTTACCGTCGGCGGCGCGGAGGGTCCCGAGGAGCAGCAGCAAGGCGAGGAAGGCGGCTTTGCTGTCCATGGCGGCGGCTGGTCTGGACTCGGAGCCG